>NC_140987.1:236180795-236660286 GCF_052327205.1 Somniosus microcephalus
TATAATTTCTCCTACCATTCACCATTTTTGCAGGCCTGGAAGCCTGGGCCACTGTTGCCCAGCCATGCCTGAGCTAGGCACCGCCCCTCCCGCTGGACCCCGCCCCGCAATCGCCGCCATCTTTGAAAAGGCTGGCGGCGCTGGGACTGGCCCCGAGCGTAGCCATTGCCGCCATTTTAGTAAAGGCGGGCGGGGCGGGGAGGGAGCCTAGCGGGAGGTGAGTTGCGGTCACTGCGGGGCTCGGGCTCAGCTGATCGGGTGCTCATCAGGGGTCGGCCTGCAACACATCGACCGGAGGGGCGGCGGCTCCTCCTCTTTCCTTCCCCCACACAGCGCGCAGGCCCAGCCGCAATCGGCGGTCTTGAAGTCGCGGCTTGGAAAGGGCATGGGGCGGGGCTCGAGAGGGCGTGGGGTGGGGCTCGGGAGGGCGGGGGGGCGGGACTCGGGCTGACCGGGGCGCTGGGGCTTGGGCTGACCGGGGCGCTGCGCTCGGCTGGGCCATGTCAGTGCGTGGGGCGGCACGGAGCTCTGCTGAGCCATCGCCGGCAGAGGGGACAGGGTCTGCTGGCTCCCCCTCCCTTTCTCCCCCCCCCTCCCCCTCCTTCCCCCCCACACCCTTCCCAGCCCCCCCTTTCCCCCATCCCAAACACCCCCCTCCCCCCCACCCACCCTTCCGCCCACCCCTCCTTCCCCCTCCCCACCTTTCACCCTACCCCCCCTTCCCCCCTCCCCTTCCCTTCCCCCCTCCCCTCCCCCCACTCCCATCCCCCCTTTACCCCCCTCCCTCACCTTCCCCTTCCCCCTCCCATCCCCCCCTTCCCCCTCCCCTCCCCCTCCCCTACCCACTCACCCCACCTCCCCCTCCACCTCCCCCCTCCCCTTCCTCCCCTTCCTCCCTGTCCCCCCCTCCCCCCTCCCCTCCCCTTGCTCCAACTCCCCCCCTCCCTCCCACATCGCTCTCTCTCTTCCCCAATCGCTCTCTCTCTTCCCCCCCAATCGCTCTCTCTCTTCCCCCCCAGTCGCTCTCTCTCTTCCCCCCCAGTCGCTCTCTCCTCTTCCCCCCCAGTCACTCTCTCTATCTTCCCCCCAGTCGCTCTCTCTCTTCCCCCCAGTCGCTCTCTCTCTTCCCCCAGTTGCTCTCTCTCTTTCCCCCAGTCGCTCTCTCTCTTCCCCCCCGTCGCTCTCTCTCTTTCCCCCCCATTCGCTCTCTCTCTTCCCCCCAGTCGCTCTCTCTCTTCCCCCCCAGTCGCTCTCCTCTCTTCTCCCCAGTCGCTCTCCTCTCTTCCCCCCGTCACTCTCTCTCTTCCCCCCCAGTCGCTCTCCTCTCTTCCCCCCAGTCGCTCTCTCTCTTTCCCCCCAGTCGCTCTCTCTCTTCCCCCCAGTCACTCTCTCTCTTCCCCAGTCGCTCTCTCCTCTTCCCCCAGTCGCTCTCTCTCTTCCCCCCAGTTGCTCTCTCTCTTCCCCCCCAGTCGCTATAATCTCTTCCCCCCAGTCACTCTCCTCTCGTCCCTCCATCTGATCTCTCTCTTCCCCCCAATCGCTCTCTCTCTCTTCCCCCCCAGTCACTCTCTCTCTCTCTTCCAACAAAAACATGCCCTCAAAAAAGCCTCAGCACCGCCCGGGCATTTTAGCTAGTATATACTTATAAAACACCTTAGGATTTTCCATTATTTTGCTCGCCAGTTTTATTTCATGGCCCCCTCCTCGCTCTCCTAATTTCTTTTTTAATTATCCCCCTGCACTTTTTATACTCCTCTGGGGCTTCCTCTGTCTTTAGTCCTTTGTATCTGCCAAAAGCCCCCATTTTTTTCCGAATCCATTCTCGGATATCCTTGACATCGAAGGTTCCCTGGACTTGTTGGTCCCACCCTTGACCTTTATTGGGAACATGTTGCCATTGTACTCTCTCAATTTCCTTTCTGCAAGACCTCCCATGCTCCGATGTGGATTTTCCTACAAGTAGCTGATCCCTGTCTACTTTGGCCAGATCCTGCCTTATCATATTAAAATCGGCCTTCCCCCCAATTTAGAACCTTTATTTCCGGTCCATCTCTGTCCTTTTCCATGACTACCTTAAATCTCACCGAATTATGGTCACTGTCACCAAAGTGCTCACCTATTAACACGTCTACCACTTGCCCGGCCACATTCCATAGAATTAGGTCCAGTACCGCCCCCTCTCTTGTAGGACTTTCTACATGCTGGCTCAAAAAGCTCTCCTGGATGCACTTTAAGAATTCTGCACCCTCTAAGCCCTTCACACTCTGACTATCCAAGTTAATATTGGGGAAGTTGAAATCCCCCACTATTATCACCCTATTATTTGCACATTTCTCTGAGATTTGTCTACAAATCTGTTCCTTTATCTCCCCCTGACTGTTTGGGGGCCTATAGTACACTCCCAGCAAAGTTCTTGCCCCTTTTTGTTTTTAAGTTCTACCCATATGGCCTCATTAGATGAACCTGTTAATATATCATCCCTCCTTACAGCAGTAATTGACTCCTTAATAAATATTGCGACACACCCCTCCCTCTTTTACCCCCCCACCCTGTCTCGCCTGAAGATTCTATACCCCTGAATATTGAGCTGCCAGCCTTGCCCCTCTCTCAACCATGTCTCCGTAATAGCAACAATATCAAACTCCCATGTGTTCATCAACACCTTCAGTTCATCCACCTTATTCGCAAGACTCCTTGCATAAAAATAAATGGCATCCAGCCTTGCCCTACCCCGTTGTGCCGTTACATATTTGCTCTGCCTTCCAAGCTGACTTGTTTTTTCCTCTATATTTGGCTGTACATCACCCCCTATTATAGCTCCACTCTGTATCGCATCCCCCTGCCAAGTTACTTTAAAAACCCCCCGACAACAGTGCTAGCAAACCTCCCCGCAAGGATATTTGTCCCGTTCTGGTTCAGGTGCAACCCGTCCGACTTGTACAAGTCCCACCTTCCCCAGAAGCAGACCCAGTGATCCAGGAAACTAAAGCCCTCCCTCCTGCACCAACTCTTTAGCCACGCATTCATCTGCTCTATCCTCCTATTCCGATACTCACTAGCACGTGGCACCGGGAGTAATCCAGAGATTACAACCTTTGAGGTCATGCTCTTTAATCTGCTACCTAGCTCCCTAAATTCTTGCTGCAGGGCCTCATCCCTCTTCCTACGCATGTCGTTGGTCCCAATTTGAACCACGACCTCTGACTGTTCACTCTCCCCCTTCAGAATGCCCTGCAGCCGTTCAGTGACATCCTTGACCCTGGCACCAGGGAGGCAACAAACCATCCTGGAGTCACGTCTACGGCCACAGAAACGCCTATCTGTTCCCCTTACGATAGAATCCCCTACCACGATTGCTCTCCCACTCTTTTTCCCTCCCTTCCTGAGCAGCAGAAGCACCCCTGGTGCCAGGAAGTTGGCTGCTGCTGCCTTCCCCTGGTAAGTCATCCCCCCTCAACAGTATCCAAATCGGTATACCTATTTGAGAGGGGGATGGCCACAGGGGTTCCCTGCACTACCTGCCTGCTTCTACTGCTCCGCCTGATGGTCACCCATTTCCCTTCTGCCTGTGCAGCCCTTAACTTGCGGTGTGACCAACTCACTAAACGTGTTATCCACGGCCCTCTCCGCATCACGAATGCTCCAAAACTCATCCATCCACAGCTCCAGCGCCTCAATGCGGTCTGCTAGTAGCTGCAGCTGGATACATTTCCGGCACACATGGTCGTCAGGGACACCGGCAGTGTCCCTGAATTCCCACATAGCGCAGGTGGAGCATAACACGGGGCTGGGCTGTCCTGACATGACTTACCCTTTAATTAATTTAAATTAATTCAATACCACCAATTAAAGATATACTCTAGGGCGCTTGTATGGCAGAAGTCCCCGCTGCACCAGAGAGACCCTAGAAAAATATAAACCGCAGAATTGAAGTTACCTTACAGCTAAATGGTATATTTAAGTTTACAAACAAACTAGATGATAAATATCACACCTTAGAAACTATAAACCACAGAGTTTAAGTTTAAAAAGAGAGAAATACTCACCAACCAATCACTTACCTGCTTTCTGGTGACGTCACACTTCGATTTCTTTTTACCTCTCTCCTTCCCTTTGAGTTCCAAGTTCGGAGACTGGTACACCTTACCTGGTCTCTTGGAGCCTTTTATAGCCCTGCTGCTGCCGCTCGAGTTTCCCGCCGACGCTCTGAGGCCTTACCTGGTCTCTTGGAGCCTTTTATAGCCCCGCTGCTGCTGCTCGAGTTTCCCGCCGACGCTCTGAGGCCTTACCTGGTCTCTGGAGCCTTTTATAGCCCCGCTGCTGCCGCTCAAGTTTCCCGCCGACGCTCTGAGGCCTTACCTGGTCTCTGGAGCCTTTTATAGCCCCGCTGCTGCCACTCGAGTTTCCCGCCGACGCTCTGAGGCCTTACCTGGTCTCTGGAGCCTTTTATAGCCCCGCTGCTGCCACTCGAGTTTCCCGCCGATGCTCTGAGGCCTTACCTCGTCTCTGGAGCCTTTTATAGCCCCGCTGCTGCCGCTCGAGTATCCCGCCAATGCTCTGAGGCCTTTCCTGGTCTCTGGAGCCTTTTATAGCCCCGCTGCTGCCGCTCGAGTTTCCCACCGACGCTCTGAGGCCTTACCTGGTCTCTGGAGACTTTTATAGCCCCGCTGCTGCCACTCGAGTTTCCCGCCGACGCTCTGAGGTCTTACCTCGTCTCTGGAGCCTTTTATAGCCCCGCTGCTGCCGCTCGAGTATCCCGCCAATGCTCTGAGGCCTTTCCTGGTCTCTGGAGCCTTTTATAGCCCCGCTGCTGCCGCTCGAGTTTCCCACCGACGCTCTGAGGCCTTACCTGGTTTCTGGAGCCGTTTATTGCCCCGCTGCCACCCGAGTTTCCCGCCGACGCTCTGAGGCCTTACCTGTTCTGTGGAGCCTTTTATAGCCCCGCTGCTGCCGTTCAAGTTTCCCACAGACGCTCTGAGGCCTTACCTGGTCTCTGGAGCCTTTTATAGCCCCGCTGCCGCTCGAATTTCCTGCCGACGCGCTGAGGCCTTACCTGGTCTCTGGAGCCTTTTATAGCCCCGCTGCTGCCGCTCGAGTTTCCCGCCGACTGGGATCATATTTTATTAACATGCCTTCATTAACACAATCCACCATGACAGCATTAGTTGAAAGAGGAAACTGCAATGGGTGGTTACTAAGCGACCAAGGATACACACTTCAGCCCTCCTTCAAGACCCAGTTGAGACATCCATGGACAGGTGAATGGTGATATAATGAAACACATGCAGCTACAGGGATCTTTGTGGAACATACCATCAGCATTTTGAAACAAAAGTCCAAATGTGTGGACGGATCCAAAAGTGTTTTTCAATATATATTGCCAAGATCTCAAAGATCATAGTAGTGTATTGCATGATTTCAAACCTCTGGGCAACCGTGAAGGTAGTGAAGTCCTATGTAATAGCTCTTCCGCAAGATCCCCCAACACACTGAAGCCAGACATGGCAGCTTGTTGTAGATTAAAGCCCAAAGCCTCTGTAGCAGCAGCAAAAATGTACATGAGAGAAAGATCTGATTGAGCTGTCAATGACAAAGGTCATAAGCCAGCAGCAGTACCTCTCATGAATGCTCAGTATGCTGGTGCAAAGTTGGATTCCAATCTCCTGCAGACTGTGTCGTCCGTCTTCAGCCAGTTGGGGGATCAAATGGAGAGAGTTATTATCATAGAGTCATAGAGTCATAGAGTTTTACAGCACAGAAAGAGGCCCTTCGGCCCATCGTGTCTGCGCCGCCCATCCATCCCTGTCCAGTCTAATCCCATTTTCCAGCATTTGGTCCATAGCCTTGTATGCAATGGCATTTCAAGTGCTCATCCAAATGCTTCTTGAATGTTGTGAGGGTTCCTGCCTCTACCACCCTTTCAGGCATTGAGTTCCACATTCCAACCACCCTCTGGGTGAAAAAGTTCCTCCTCAAATCCCCTCTAAATCTCCTGCCCCTTACCCTGAATCTATGCCCCCTTGTTATTGACCCCCCTACTAAGGGGAAAAGTTCCTCTTTGTCTACCCTATCTATGCCCCTCATCATTTTGTACACCTCAATCAGGTCCCCCCTCAGCCTTCTTTGCTCCAAGGAAAACAACCCCAGCCTGTCCAGCCTCTCTTCATAGCTGAGGCGCTCCATCCCAGGTAACATCCTGGTGAATCTTCTCTGCACCCTCTCCAAAGCAATCACATCCTTCCTATAGTGAGGCGACCAGAACTGCACACAGTACTCCAGCTGTGGCCTCACCAGCATTTTGTACAGCTCCATCATAACCTCCCTGCTCTTATATTCTATGCCTCGGCTAATGAAGGCAAGTATCCCATATGCCTTTTTAACCACCTTATCTACCTGTTCCGCTGCCTTCAGGGATCTATGTACATGTACACCAAGGTCCCTCTGACCCTCTGTACTTCCTTGGGTCCTACCACTCATTGTGTATTCCCTTGCCTTATTTGTCCGTCCAAAATGCATCACCTCGCACTTTTCAGGGTTAAATTCCATTTGCCACTTTTCCGCCCATCTGACCAACCCGTTTATATCGTCCTGTAGCCTGAGGCTTTCCTCCTCACAATTTACCACCCCACCAATTTTCGTGTCATCTGCGAACTTACTGATCATACCTTTTACATTCTCATCCAAATCATTTATGTAGATCACAAACAACAAGGGACCCAGCACCGATCCCTGAGGTACCCCACTGGACACAGGCTTCCAGTCACAAAAGCAACCTTCGACCATCACCCTCTGCCTCCTGCCACTCAGCCAGTTTAGGATCCAACGCGCCAAGGCATCCTGGATCCCATGGGCTCTTACCTTCTTGACCAGTCTCCTATGCGGGACTTTGTCAAAAGCTTTACTGAAGTCCATGTAAACCACATCCACAGCATTTCCCTCATCCACCCCCCTAGTCACCCCCTCAAAAAATTCAATCAGATTTGTCAGACATGATTTACCCTTGACAAAGCCATGCTGACTATCCCCGATTAATCCTTGCCTCTCCAAGTGGAGACTAATTTTGTCCCTCAGAATTTTTTCCAATAATTTCCCCACCACAGATGTTAGGCTCACTGGCCTGTAATTCCCTGGTTTATCCCTGCTACCCTTCTTGAATAATGGTACTACGTTAGCTGTTCTCCAGTCCTCTGGTACATCCCCTGTGGCCAGAGAGGTTCTGAAAATTTGTGTCAGAGCCCCTGCAATCTCCTCCTTTGCCTCCCACAGCAGCCTGGGATACATCTCGTCCGGGCCTGGGGATTTATCCACTTTTTGGCCTGCTAAAACCGCTAGCACCTCCTCCCTCTCGATGCGAATATGTTCAAGTATGTCACAGCCCCCTTGCCCGATTTCTATGTCTGCATCGTCTTTCTCCATAGTGAACACAGATGCAAAAAATTCATTTAAAACCCCGCCTACATCATCTGGCTCTACACACAGATTGCCACTTTGGTCCCTAATGGGCCCTACCCTTTCCCTGGTTATCCTCTTGCCCTTAATATACTTATAAAACATCTTAGGATTTTCCTTTATTTTGCTCGCCAGTGTTATTTCATGGCCCCTCCTCGCCCTCCTAATTTCTTTTTTAAGTATGCCCCTGCATTTTTTATACTCCTCTAGGGCTTCTTCCGTCTTTAGTCTTTTGTAACTGCCAAAAGCCCCCCTTTTATTTCTAATGCATTTTTGTATATCCCTTGTCATCCAAGGTTCCCTTTGCTTGTTGGTCCCACCCTTGACCTTTACAGGAACATGTTGGCGTTGTACTCTCTCTATTTCCCTTCTGAAAGTCTCCCACTGTTTTGATGCGGATTTTCCTATAAGTAGCTGCTCCCAGTCCAACTTGGCCAGATCCTGCCTTATCATATTAAAATCGGCCTTCCCCCAATTTAGAACCCTTATTTCCGGGCCGTCTTTGTCTTTTTCCATGACCACCTTAAATCTCACCGAATTGTGGTCACTGTCGCCAAAATGCTCTCCTACTGACACTTCCACCACTTGCCCGGCTACATTCCCCAGAATTAGGTCCAGTACCGCCCCCTCTCTTGTAGGACTTTCTACATGTTGGCTCCAAAAGCTCTCCTGGATGCACTTTAAGAATTCTGCACCCTCTAAGCCTTTCACACTCTGACTATCCCAATTTATATTGGGGAAGTTGAAATCCCCCACTTTTATTACCCTATTATTTTCGCACTTTTCTGAGATTTGCCTACATATCTGTTCCTCTATCTCCCCCTGACTGTTTGGGGGCCTATAGTACACTCCCAGCAAAGTGCTTGCCCCCTTTTTGTTTTTAAGTTCTACCCATATGGCCTCATTAGAGGAACCCGCTAATATATCATCCCTCCTTACAGCAGTAATTGACTCCTTAATTAATATTGCAACACCCCCTCCCCTTTTACACCCCCCTCTGTCTCGCCTGAAGATTCTATACCCCGGAATATTGAGCTGCCAGTCCTGACCCTCCCTCAACCATGTCTCCGTGATAGCAACAATATCGTACTCCCATGTGTTCAACAAGAACTTCAGTTCATCCACCTTATTTGCAAGACTCCTTGCATTAAAATAAATGCCTTCCAGCTCTGCCATATTCTCTTTTGCCTTAACATATTTGCTTTGCCTTCCCAGCTGACTTGTTTTTCCCTCTGTATTTGGCTGCAAATCACCCCCTACTATAGCTCCACTCTGTACCCCACCCCCCTGCCAAGTTAGTTTAAACCCCCCCCAGTAGTGCTAGCAAACCTCCCCGCAAGGATATTGGTTCCCCTCTGGTTCAGGTGTAAACCGTCCGACTTGTACAAGTCCCACCTTTCCCAGAAGCAGACCCAGTGATCCAGGAAACTAAAGCCCTCCCCCCTGCACCATCCCTTTAGCCACGCATTCATCTGTTCTATCTTCCTATTCCTATACTTACTAGCACGTGGCACCGGGAGTAATCCAGAGATTACAACACTTGAGGTCCTGCTCTTTAATCCTTCACCTAGCTCCCTAAATTCTTGCTGCAGGACCTCATCCCTCTTTTTACCTATGTCGTTGGTACCAATGTGGACCACGACCACTGGCTGTTCACCCTCCCCCTCCTGAATGCCCTGCAGCCGCTCAGTGACATCCTTGACCCTGGCACCAGGGAGGCAACAAACCATCCTGGATTCACGTCTACGGCCACAGAAACGCCTATCTGTTCCCCTTACTATAGAGTCCCCTACCACTATTGCTCTCCCACTCTTTTTCCCCCCTTCCTGGGCAGCAGGAGCACCGCCAGTGCCAGGAAGTTGGCTGCTGCTGCCTTCCCCTGGTGAGTCATCCCCCTCAACAGTATCCAAAGCGGTATACTTGTTTGAAAGGGGGATGTCCGCAGGGGTTCCCTGCACTACCTGCCTGCCTTTGTTGCTCCGCCTGATGGTCACCCCCTGTGCTGCCCTACCCTGAGGCGTGAACAACTCGCTAAACGTGCTATCCACGAGCCTCTCAGCATCGCGTATGCTCCAAAATTCATCCACCCGCAGCTCGAGCGCCACAATGCGGTCTACAAGTAGCTGCAGCTGGATGCATTTCCCGCACACATGGTCACCAGGGACACTGGCAGCGTCCCTGATTTCCCACATAGAGCAGGAGGAGCAGAACACGGGTCTGAGCTCTCCTGCCATGACTTACTCCTTTAATTAATCTAAAAATTTATTCAATACCCCAGTTACAGGTATACTCTAGGGCGCTTTATTTACCAACTGTCCTCACCACAACAGAGCCCCTAGAAATTTAACACCACAGAATTCAAGCTTGTAATGAAAAGAGAGAAGTACTCACCAACCAATCACTTACCTGCTCCCTGGTGACGTCACACCCCGATTACTTTTTACCTCCCTGCAACTACCGAGCTCGCAGACTGGAGTTTGGTATGCCTCTCCTGGCCTCGCTGCCGCTTTTATTGCCGCCGCCGCCGAGTCTCCCACAGGTCCCGCCTCTCGCTGCCTGCCGCCGCTGCAGAACTTCACTGGTCTGATAGCTGCCCAGAGGTCTGTTCTCCTACAGATCAGCATGAAAGCTGAGGCAGCAAGTGTCTGTTTGGAGAAGGCACAAATGAAGCTCTCTCACTAAACTTCAGCTAGCCCTTTCAGACAACTAGCTCAAAATGACTGTACATGTGGCAGAAAGCACACAGACCTAGGAAGGCACTGTTGTAGTGGATGTGGTAGCAAGGCCATTTTGTGACCTAGCACAAGGTTAATCCCAAAAGATACCTAGTAGTTATGCACCTCACTGACTCCTGCCATTGGTAGAGCATCAAGAGGAAGCACCAGGTAAAGCGTGAGACACATAAAACACACACTGTTACAATTGGAATGCACCAACCAAGAAACATTAGGCACATTCACAGACCACTTACTGGATATAAAGTTTGGTTTCACTTCATTTCAACTGTGTCAAGAAAGTTTCTTGGGATGGTCTAAAATAAGATCATAGAAGATGAAAGGAAGGGAATGCTTGGTCATTCACTTAGGCCAGAATCTTGCCGGCGCTCAGAGGGCGGATTCGGAGGCGGGTCTGCTGTCAAAATCTAAAAGATTGACAGTGGGCCGGGAGCTCGCTGTGAACCCACCTCCATGCCACTTTCTCGAATGTCGGGTCTGCCTGCGCTTTACAGACCGAACACTAAGCGGTGGGTGAGCCTATTGAAATAGTTAAGAGGTTGCTAAAAGGTACTTAAATACATTTTTCCATCTACTTACCATTTTTCCAGCTTTTTGACGAGTTTCACGGCGCTCGGGGATCACGTCAGGTAAGTAGGTCGGGTTTTCAATGACTCTCCATTGCTCTGAATAGGTGACAGCTGCAAAAGTGGTATGAAAGCTACCATTTCATAGCTGTTCACTTTCCAATGTTAGAAGCTGGAGCCTTCAGGATTTGGAACACACTTTTGAGCTTTATGCTTGGAGTTAACTCTCTATCCACTGTCACCTCCTTGGAACAACCTATCTCACCATTGACAGATCGCTTCTGCCATTGCAAATTCAGCTCCCATCTATTCCATCAGCATCAGTGCCCTTCAAAAATCTGACTTTGGTCCTCACAATCCCACCACGATCAGCCCCAACACCAACATCACCAGGCACACCGACATCACCAGGCACACCAGCAGCACCAACAACAACACCAACCTTCTCCGCAATCACCTGATACTGGACAGGACACAGGGCATCAGCACCTGATCACATTGAATGCCTGGGAGGCGAGGAACGGCCTCACCATGGCCAGATTTGTTTCACTTGACGCTGTACACCCTGGCTGCCACATGATGTGCCAGGTTGGCACCACCCCATACCAGCACCATAAAGCATCTCTACAATGCCCTAGCCATTCCTTTCATACTTGTCACCATTGCGGGGGTGCCCTTATGACTCACCATTCACTACAACTCACTAAGACACTTCCAAAGGTGCCCACAAATCTGTCCAAGAAGGCAATGTGTTCAAAATAAAGATTTCAATGTTTGACAACACATTAGCAGAAACTCTACATGAACATTGGCTAAAAGACCCAAGTGTCTACCCTTGTGTGTTGTTAGTTGGTAAGATTGGACAAGGATGAGGTTCAGTGCAGCTTTGCAGTAATGTTTCGTGATCTACTGAGATCATTGAAAGGTTTGCGCCACTGCAGCCAGGGACTCCTGACAACATCCCTGCTTGTGCCCTCTTGTGCAATGTGCAACCATTGGTCTCCTGGGGAGGTCTCTTCTGGCCATTGGAAGGGAAGAGGACCTTCCTGCGTGCTATGACTCCCTCCATAAGCATATGGAGGGAGCCAAGGGAGAGCCTGAGTGTAGCAGTTCACCTCTGTGCAGTGATTGTCAGTGTTTGCAGCAGCTCAATGCTGCAGAACACTGACAGCACAAATGTCAAAATTAATGTGCACATGGTCCCTTTAAGGAACCGGCTGATGACGCGTCATCAAATGACGTCACCAGACCCGCTTCCTTTTAATTGGTCGGATACCTCGCAGGGTAGGCTTAACAAACCCAATCTGGGCAAAATCACTTCAACAGAGTGTGATGCAACCGGGAGCGGGGTCACAGTCTGCCATCTACCTCGGCCGCACTTATCCCGCCTCAGTAGGTGAAATTGCGGCCTTAGAGTGGAGGGAAATGTTGCCCACTGCACTGTACACATGTTGATGCATTTGGTGAATGAACACCTGGGTGAATGTCTTTTCAATGAGGGCATGCTCTATGACTCTTTCTGCCTGCAAAGGTAGTTCATCAGAAATGTTTTCTGGGTTCTTGCCTTCATCTTATTCTGCTCTTGTCTGTTGCTGTCCTCTTCCTGCAACTGCATCATGCTTATGCTTCTTTTGTTGGCAAAGCTGTGGACCATGCAATAAACAATGATGCGCTTGGACACTATGCCAGGGTTGACCAACTTGTCCATGCATTTGAAGCTTGAAGATGCTATAGTGTGTTTGATATTGATCTTAGTGGCTGCAGGAACGCCATAGTATCTCACCTCAGCTGCTCTTCATATTTTGCTCAATGGTATCACGATGAAGGACTGAAGAAGGTAAGCTTGGTCTCTTAGAAGCTATACTTGCTCTCTGTCCTATTCCTCAAAAATTCCTGGTACTGCTACCTAGAAGTGATGAAACTCTTTGCCCTGGTGAATGACATATTACTCATCTGCTTTATACATCTCTGAACTGCAGATGGACTCATGCTGCTGATGACCCTTGTGGCAGTTTGAAGTAAGCTTGAGGCATAAAACTTCAGGGCTATGGTAAATTTGACAGCGACTGGCAGTACCATCCCAGTGGTGGAGGTTGGCTGGAGTCCAGGTTCCAGAACACAACTTATGTTACTGCTTCCCTGAAGAAGTGGAGTTTCTGAAGACAGTTTTCCTCTGATCTTCCAAGGTAGGTGTTCCTCTGCTCGGAGATATGGCTCAATGGGCTAGGGCAGGTAAGAACAGTCTGCCATTGATACAACCTGACCTAACATACATCTAATGGTCAACTGTCATCTGTTAGAAGGTATCTGTGAAGTGACAACTGGGGCAGAGTGAGCAAATATTAAATAGAACCTAAGAAACTGGGATGAAGTTGCTGTGTTTGTTGCCTGTAAGTAACCATGCCATTAAAATATGCTGTTCTTACTTCTTTGCCTCAGGAAAACAGACATAGCAGTCTATTATTTTAAGACAAGGAACTGTTATCTTATACAATTATTTACAGTGGGCTGACTGAAGCCCATAATGTCACCTACTGGAACCAAAACAGTCCAAGAAGTATAATTATTCAAGAGCCGATTGGAACGACTGGAAAATCTCTTTTAATCAATGCACAACTCCGGATAGAGGTCAAGAACTGTTTACTTTGAGGAAAAATCTCTGCAGATGCTTCTTGCTTTTAGGCTAATAACAAGTGATTAGGGATAACTATCCACACAGAAGAATGCCTCCTCTGATTTCTTTTCTTTGTTCTGCCTTTGCATTATATCAAAGAAATGAAACTCTGCCATGTTTTTCTTGTTGTTCCTTTGTACATGTTCAGTGCATATCTAAGAGGTATTGATTGAAACAGGTTTTAGAAATGCCACCTTGAAGGGGATTAAAAAATATATATATTTCTCGGGATGTGGGCATCGCTCACAAGGCCTGCATTTATTGCCCCAGTTGCCTTGAGAAGGTGGTGGTGGGCCCTTTTCAATACAACTGAGTGGTTTGCTCAACCACTTCAGAGGGCAGTTAAGAGTCAACCACACTGGTGTGGGATTGGAAAGAGTATGGATAAGGACAGTAGGTTTCCTTCCCTAATATTGGGCTTTTACAACAATTCAAAAGCTTAATGATCACTTTTAGTGACTCCAGTTCTTTCTTCCTAATTTTTTTTTAACAGAAGTCAAATTCTCAAGCTGCCATGGTGGCATTTGAACTCATGTTCTCTGGATTGTAAATCCAGGCCTCTGGATTGCAATTCCAGTAACATAACCACTGCACTAACACATCCACAAATTGCATAAGTAGGGAATAGTGTTAGCAGCATCCCCAGTAAAATTATCGATGTCCAACTCAATAAAGGAGATTCACGATCCTGTGCTCCTAGGGTGAGCAATCCTCACAGGGAACATATTTCAAAAAATCCTTGGCACGGAAGATGCGCTCCCTTCTGAGTGCTGCTCTGTACTGGGAGTGTCAGGTTGCAGAATTACTCCTCATGACTTTTTCCATGTGTAAATTCAGATGAGAAAAAAAAGTAGGTTGCACAAATAGACATTCTAAACAATATTATTGCTGATGTATGTGGCAAAACACATTTTAGTATGGATAGATTTTGTCTATTGCTCACCAGGATTAACAGAGCCAAAAGCCCGGCAACAATCAACAGTATTGGAGGAATTTTTCCAGCCCTAGGGAGGCAGGTATGGAGGCGGGACTGGCGAGAAAATGGCAGAAACTGGGAGCGGGTACCGCACCAGCTCCCAACCTGCCTCCATGCCATCTTCCCGGGAGGCGGGTCCCCGACTCGCGCAGGGACCCGTCTCCTCGAGGCGGGAAGGGCATTAGAGTCAATTAACTGCCTGTTAACAGGTAGATAACAGGCAGTTTTGAGGCATATCACCATTTTACCCCTACAAGTGCGGGCTTCCTGACAGCTACGAACCTCGCCAGGGTCAGCGAGGCGAGCAGTGGGACTGCAGGGGTGAGAGCGATCGAAAAGTCCACTGTGGAGGTGAGTCATGGCTGCAAGTGTGGAGAGGTAATATGAGAGGTGAGTGTAAAGTGTTAGAAAAAGTTTACTTACTTTTGCTTCTTCCTGCAGGTTTCAACCCTTTGTAGGGGGTGGCGCGTGAGCCCAGTCAGTTATGCCTCTGACTGCCCATGAGCTGTTCGAATCGGTCCCTTGCCCCTGAGATTCTCGACACCGGACTTAGGTACAGGTAATGATACAGAAAAGACTCGAGTAGACAGGTGGTTTGGATGTAAGCAAAACTCAGGATTTTATTAAACAGGAAAAGTTAATACAGTCTTAAGAGAAGTTACCAGTATATAAAATTACAAGCAAATACAAATAACTACACTTATACAGGGAATGGGGAACACACGGCACATCAAGGAAAAACAACTATCTTAACAATCCCCTTATCCTTATCCCACCCCCTATACCTAACTAGATTAAGCTATGAGGGGCCAGAATTAATGCTCACCCATCAAAAGTGTTTGTTGGACTCAAAACAGCGGTGGGGTTCGGGGTTCGCTCTTGGTGCTTTTTGGAGCCTGCCGTCATCACATGGTCTCCAGGCGCTGCAAGGGCATTGTCTAGGTTCGAGTACCCCAAAGTTAAAGTCTCTGTTTGGGTACTTTACCTTGCAGGGATGATTCTTCTTCTTCAGCCGACAGTTTGAGTTTGCATGAAGATAGTCGCAGGTTAGCTGAGGCTGAAGGCCGATGATTCGAAGCCTACCCTCAGTTCCTCTCCTCAGTTGGTCTTCCTCAGTTGGTCTTCCCTCCTCCCCTCGTTGCGTCCCGCCTCGCCTGGCCTGAATTGTCCTTGTCCGCCCGATGCAGTGCCTGGGCGATTTCCAGATGGAGTGGCAAAAGGCACGGGCAAAGGCCAGGGGGTAAGCGTGGGATGGGGAAAGAGCGACAGCCATGAGGGCGAGGGGCTGAAGAGCTGAGCAGAGAAGAGAGAGAAGAGAAGAGAGAGATTACTACCCGGGGCCTTCAATTATACTCTTTTCGAAAACCCTTATCTGCGCGCCAAATCAGGTTAGTTCTTTGTCTTAATCTTGGCGGGCTATTTAAAATAATGATAGCAATCCATACTAATTGTTTTTAGATGGCCGGTAATCACATCTACTGGCCCGATAATTGACTTGTTTTGTCAGGAATGTTCCTTGATGGGCCTGTCCAGCCTTGATGGCTTCCTTAATTTGGTTCCGATTATATATGTAAACTGCTTGATGGCCTTAACTATAGGCCAACTGAATTTAGATTTGTCTCCAATTTGGTCTAGTACATAATTCAAAGTCCTGTCTGGTTTCAAAATACAAAGTCTCTCTTCACAGAAACTGCAGCTTTGGTTTCGATCCAGAAGCTGTCTGCGTTGCAGAGTCCATTTTAAAATCTCACAGGCTTTCTGCCACGAGGCACGGACGCCATCTTGGGTACCCTTTTGATTTACAATGTCCACGGAGGGTCCCTTTTATTAATAACAACCTTCGGGGAAATGTAGAAATTTTGCAAATCTTACACTCCCACCTGTGATACTAAAATTTGCTGGAAGTATCATACTTTTAAGGTGAGCAAAATTTTTCTGACCCTCCATAGTCAACCTTCCCCTGTAATTACCTATCTAATATACCCACGACACATGCACTTCCCATTCCTCGAAAATGTAGTGTACATCAGCATACAGAGAGTAAAATTACAGACTTTACACACACATCCAAGCATGGAGGTGTCCAACACCCCTGAACCACTTGGTACACATATCTTTATTAAACCGCATAGCAAAAAACTAAAGAAAAACTTTATTAAAAATAACAAACACAACAGAAGCAACAGTACTTTAATCAAAAATACAGGGAAAAGACTTAAACTGGCGTATCTCCCTCCACCTTTACATAATGTTCCTTCCAGATCCTCTGGTTTTGGAATTCTGACCATCGACCTTTTCCCTTACACTGAATACAAACCAAATACAGCACTATTCCTAACTGGCAAACCACGAGAATCTGGGAAGCCAGTCTGATCCACAAAGGGACCTCTATGTTATTGAAAATGTCCCACCAGGGTGGAATCACAATATCGAATATCTTAGTCCCTATCTCTACTGTTTTCTGCTCGAGAGTGTAAAAATGTTTCTGCAAAACTATAATGGCTTTGAGTATTTTGGTAAGGTGTTCACGGAGAGGGGGAATTTCATAGCCAAATTGTGCTACGTACTTTTGCAATTCGTAAAATTCTCCTTCACAATGGGATGAACAGTGGAGGGTTCAGGAATGAGGACAATTCGCTCCTGGGCCACTTGAACTTCTGCCTCGGGTTTAAA
The DNA here is from genome assembly GCF_052327205.1 of Somniosus microcephalus. Taxonomy (NCBI): domain Eukaryota; kingdom Metazoa; phylum Chordata; class Chondrichthyes; order Squaliformes; family Somniosidae; genus Somniosus; species Somniosus microcephalus. The sequence goes on from NC_140987.1 coordinate 236,197,869, forward strand.
ACAGAAACTGCTGTCACTAACCGGACACCAGCTATGCTGTCCATGCTGGTAGTGGGACGCGCCAGTGGTGGCACAATATGTCCCACCTCCTATATATGCTACCTGCGGGGGAACATGGCCTTGTGCCATTGCCTCCATGGTGCAATTTATAGGCTTCATGTCAGCAGCTCTGAACCCACACTGCAGTTTTGAATAGGCATTCAAGAGCTGGGTAGACAGGATTATGTGTGCTCCCCGGCTCTGGCACCCTGAGAGGTTAGTACCTGTCATAGCATGCTCCCATTTAATGACATAAGGCGGGACCGCTGTGAAACGAATGTGTGCACCCCTTTGAAAGACTCCAATGTTCTCCACCCTGTATACCAGTGCAGGTCGGGCTGTCCTACCCATGACCGGCATCCTAACTACTACTCCCATGATTGTGTGGTTGCTCCGCCCACAATCCACGGCGACTGGATAGGCTTCGGAGGCTAGTCGGAGTTGGCACGGACTCAATGCATTCTCAAAAGGGTGGAGGGCTGCAAGGTGCTTGTTGCTAATCCAGGAGGGGACCAAACCCTGTTTCAAATCCTCCAGGTTACTGTGGCCCTTGCCCAGTAACCACGCCCCATATAACACGCACACCTCATTCTGCACAGCCTGGTCAGACGCATTTCTGTCCTCCCTTATGAGAGCATTTACCGTCTTTGCGTGCTTTTCCAACTCGGCTATGACCTCCTTTAAATGGACCGTCATGGCCTGGTCTTCATGCAACTCCGAGCCCACTACCTTGTTCTCATACAGTAATATCCTTTTTAACTGTGTTTTTAAACCGTTTATCTGGGTCTGCAGCTCTATGTCATCCAAGCTGTTGATGACAGAGGACCCAGTATTAAACACAGTAAAAACATCATTCCATACTCCCCTTCTTTGCCTCCCTGCATTACACAAAAATTCTCGGTGTGTGGTGTAGAGTTCGGTCTTCTCCACGTGGGCAAAATCGAACTCGTAAATCTTCTTGAACATGTCCTTTAATAGGGCCTGGTATAACTGCTCTGTTTCTTTGGGGCACCACTCCGGTAAATGTACCTCGGTGAGATTTAAAACCACGGAGGCTACCACGTAGTCTACCCCTGGTATAGCATCTGATCGGTGGGGACTAGTACCAACCCATTCCCTGGTCCCTTGGTGGTGGTGGGGCAACCTTCCCTGGAAAACCTCGCTGCCTGCGCCATGGGCAGGGCACAAGCTCAGTGGCATTGACTGGGATCTGGGTGTATGGGACCGCAGACACCTTCAGGCTGGTATCCCACCTCATCCCATCCCCGGCGTCTTGCCACTGCCAGTGAAAAAGATGGATATGCCTGCGCGGCAGACCGCCTCTGACCCCCACATACAGATATAAATCCCTTGGTCCGATTCCCACCACTTGTCCCAACACACGCTTAGTCCTCCATGAATCCCGGTAATCGTCCGATGGGTGTTGTTTCCCAACCGTTCCCACTCGACTTCGGGGTTCCTCATGTCCTTGCTCAACTTTCTGAGCCACCACCACCTATCCAGTGGAATGTGTCCTTTACACGTCAAACATATTCGCTTTCCAACGGTGACGCTGACCCTCGTGGTAACGACTCGTACACTGGGGCACAGGAGGGAGGCCTCTCCATATGTGAACTCGGTCTGGCTGGAGTACTGAGACGAATTGGACCCCAACCAGCCTGGCCACCTTCCCTCATGGAAATAAACGGCAGTTTCCTCCGCATCACGTTCACCACTCCCATCTATCGCCATGGGCGCTCTGTCTCCCGAACACCAGTAGATGTGGGAGTCTTGGACGCCGCCCCGTCTCCCAGCGCTCATCCCAATCAGGGCGAATAGGATCACGATCCCTTCCATCCCGAAAGTGTTTCTGCAAAAAGATGTAAAAACATGCAACCAGGTCCCCAAGAGATTCTCTTGCTTGGTGAAGCATGGTCGGGTCCCTCGACCTCGACCCAAATATACACTCTTAACAGACTACTTAACTTAAAACTATTCATCACCTTATTTAACTTAAATCAAAAACACCCAAACTTAAGCTAAATAATTACACTTTACTTAAACTAAACTTAAACTAAAACTATATACATCCGCCGCCCGTCTCTGGGCGTCCAGGCTAATCCCTAGTCGGACTGCGGCTCGCCGTTACCCCGGCGTGACCGCAGTGTCCTTCACTGTTGGTCCCTCACAGCCCGTGGCTGCTGGCTGAGGACCTTTGTCCTTGGACCTCTTCCTGACTCGAGGGGCAGCCCTTGGTATCTGGAGGGCAGGTGACCAAGGCTTTCCCGGCTGGGGCATCCATGGGGACCTTCTAGGGGCTTTGACGGGTGGGGCTTTCTTGGCCGATGGGCCTTTTACCCGAACCGCTGCTCCTCCAGGCTTGACCCCTCCCGAACCTGGGCTGGGGGCAGGTAACTTTTCGCAGCCTGCTGCTGCGAGCTGAGAGTCTCCGCCCCCAGGCTCCATGGATGGGTCCGGGGCGGGGTTTTCGCCCTCAGGTCTCTCCCCCTCGTCTGGATCCCAGAAGAGTGGGGGAGTGTCCCAATCGATGGGCGGGATGGACCCTCCCTTCAAGCAAGCAACAGCGCCTGCCTGTGCGGTCTGTGGACTCGCTCCTGCTGCAGGCTGAGGATCTTTATCCTCAGACCTTTCCCCAACTGGCTGCTTTCCCCTTTCAGGTGTAAACAGCTTACACTGGTTGATAGGGAACCATTTTGTACGCTGGGGCATCTTCACGGCGTATACCATAGGGCTGGCTTTATCTACAATACTGTAGGGCCCCATGTACAATGGCTCCAAACTACCTACTCGGGCATAATTTCTGACCATAACCTGAACTCCTATCTTCCCCTCATGGTGCTTTCTTAGTTCGAGCAGCAATCGGTTACTCCGATGCTGCCTTCCCATTTTCCCAGCCGCCTGCTCATGGACCTGCTTCAGGTGCTCAAAAAGGTTTCGGGCAAACCTGTCCCGGTTTACCTCCCTGAGCTGACCATCCGTGAGCACCGGGGCTAGTACATGGGTGGGGGTCCGCATAACCCTGCCAGTCATTAGGTCGTACGGGGAATACCCCGTGCTTTTAGATTGGCTGGCCCGGATCCCCATCAAAACCAACGGTAGGACTTTGGCCCATTTACGGGGCGATTCCACCATTTCCTTTCTTAACCTTTCTTTCAGGGTCCGATTCATGCGTTCTACAATCCCGGATGACTGCGGGTTGTGGGCCACGTGCCATTTCCCCTCAATGCCTAGCAGCATCAGGGTGTTCTGCATCACCTGTCCGGTGAAGTGACTCCCTTGGTCGGACTCCACATACTGTGGTAGTCCCCACCTCGAGAACACATCCCGGACCAGGATCCTGGCAGTACCCAGAGCTGTGGCAGTTCTGCAGGGAAAGGCCTCCACCCAATTGGTAAACACGTCCACCAGGACTAGGCAGTGCTTATGGCCTCCCTGGGCGGTGGTCAGGGGCCAATGTAGTCGACTTGTATCGACTGCCATGGTCCCTCTACCCTCCTGATGTGTCCCATAGGGACCTTCCTTTTGTGGGGGTCAGGGTTGTTCGCAGCGCACACAAGACAGCCTGCACAGAACTCGCGGACATTGTCCCTGAGTCCCGGCCACCATCCCGCCTGTTCCACCCATTGCCAGGTGGTCTCAGGCCCGGGGTGTCCCGCTACTGGACCCTCATGGGCCAGTTTGAGAAATTCCCTCTGGTGCTGCTGCGGCACAACCCACTGTTCCCCCCGGAACAGCATGCCCTCTTTAATGGAGAGGGTCGCTGTGCCGTATGGACCTTCTACTCCCTTTCCCTCAGCTACAGCGCTGAGGACTGCTTTTCGGACGGGGTCTTGGGCTTGGACCGTCTTAAGGTCCGGGGCTAACGCTACCCCTACACTCCCTTGGGTCCCATCCCTGCCTCTGACCGCTGCCATGGGGCTGGACCCAAATGGGTGCCAGAAAGTGCCTGCGTGGGCACCCTCCTTGGCGAGCAAGTCAGCCTGCTGGTTGCCTTGGCCGCGGGGTTCTGTGGAGGAATGGGCCTTCACCTTGTGGATGAAATCCTCCCCTTCCTCCCCCACTGCTGCCAGGATCTTTTCCAGCAGGGGCTTTACTGTGAGGGGTCTCCCGTCAGCTGAGGTGTATCTGCGGCGGGACCAGATGGCTAGGTACTCCGTACATGAATTGCACGTGAACATGCTGTAAGAGCAAATCGTGTAGGGGGTGGGGAAGATTTCGGGGTGTGTAACAACGTACACCACCGCTGACAGTTCAGCCTGCTGGGCGCTCATGATGCTGTGGAGCTTAATCGCCAGTGCAATATTTGCCGCTGGGTCATAAACTCCACACCCCATGAGATGCTCGCCAGCAGATACCGTGCTGGAACCGTCTACATAGATCTCGCGGCCTGTGGGATGTATCCCATCCCGTAAACCTATGTTTACTTCCCAAACCCCTTCAATGGAACACCGATGGACTGTTCCAGGATATACCATGTTGGCTGTGAGCTTTGGCTCACAGAGACCCTTCACCTTCAGATCCATCTGTGAGAGGAGCAAGGTCCAGTGGGCAATGCGGGCACTGCTCACTGTCCCATCCTTGATCCTCCTGTCCAGAAGCATCTGGGTGGGTGTGTGATGGGTGAGGAGGGTGATGGGAGAGGTGCCTGTGAAGGTCAATGATCTTTTCACAGCCCAATGTGTGGCCAAAAGATGCCGCTCACAATTGGAACAGCTCCTTTCCACATCTGTGAGTATCCTGGAGGAGTAGACCACCGGCCGCAGCCGGCCGTGCCGCTCTTGGAGCAGCACAGCACTCAGGCTGTCCCTGCTGGCTGCTACCGCCAGGAAAAACTCTTTCCCCCCATCTATGGCCCCTAAAGCTGGCGCAGTCTGCAAGTCCTTCTGGAGCCTGACAAATGCTGCCTGGCAACCCTCATCCCAAAGCCACTCCACTCCCTTGGGTAGGAGTCGGAACAGAGGGGCTGCTGTGGCTGCAGAGTCCTCAATGAAGCCCCGACAGTACTCGGTCAGCCCTAGGAATGACCTCACACCTGTTACTGTGTTAGGGACCGGTAATTTTTGTACCGTCTCCCTCCTAGCATTATCTATGGCCCTTTCTCCAGCGCGCACGGTCAGACCAAGGAATTTCACCTCCTGCTGGCCGATCTGCGCTTTCTTGTGATTTACATTGAAACCCTTCTGTCCTAACAGCTCCAGCAGTTCGGCCAATAGCGGGTCATGTGCCTCTTTCGAATCAGTGAACAGGAGCAGGTCGTCCACATATTGAACGAACTGTCTGGGCTGACTAAAATCCTTCAAACTGTCGGCCATGCACTGATGGAAAATTTTGGGGCTGTTGTGGAAGCCCTGTGGCAAACAGTTCCACATGTATTGTTGCCCTTTAAACGTAAAGGCAAACTTGTACTGATCCTCCCTCCTTACAGGGATGGACCAAAACCCATTTGAAATATCCAGCACCGTGAAAGTGGTCGCGGATTCTGGAATACTCCTGATGAGGTCGACAACTGCTGCTACTGTGTGTGCGCAATCTGGGATGTTACTATTGAGCACCCAATGGTCCACTGTGGTCCTCCAGGAATTGTCTGGCTTTCTGACCGGCATAACGGAGAATTCACGTGGGTGGCTATCGGTCTCAGAAATTGCTGCTGCCCTAACGAGGACATGACTGCTTCCATGTCCGGCTCTGCTTCCCTGGGGAAGTTATACTGTTTCTGTGGTCGGGCCATGGGGTCCCCGTCTACGCTGACCTCAAACCCCATGACCCTCCCGCAGTCGTGTTTGTGAGTTGCAAATGTGGCCAGGTGGGCCTGCACAAATGCCTGGAACTCCGGTGGGGTGTTGCTGACCATGAGCCCAAGGTTATAATCCTCTTTGGGCTTCATGGTGCAGAGGGACCCCTTCCCTTCCTTTCCCGGGATCACTACTACTTCTCCGCTCTTTACTCTACCGGCCCCCTAAGGCAGTGATTCCTCAAATCCACTAGGATCCCGTGACCTACGATAAAGTCGGCCCCCAGGACCCCTCTTCCACCCTCCACGTCCCATTTCATCAGGATGCATGTCCACTTGGATTGGAGCGGTCCTATCCGAATGGCGAGCGGGATAGAAAACGAGCCGGCCTGTTCCCTACCCGTGAACCCTAATAGACTGTATGGGAGTCCACTGGAGAGAGGTGAGGCGATGGGGTTAGCTGAGTAGACCATGGTGCATGATGCCCCCATGACTAACAGATAGGTCCTCGTCACCTTTCCCACCTCCATCTCCAAAAGGGGTCTTTTCGACTCATCATATCGGAGCGAACACAGATAAACAGGCTGCGCTGGCTCTAGTCACGGCTGTGGGTTGGATGGGGCTGACGGGGTGAGAGCACCGGTGGCGGCTGCTACTCACCCCTGGCCAGTCAGTAAGGACCTCATGGCATCCAAAAGTGACTCGACCTCTGCGCAAGGGGTCCCTACCCCCGCCTTTTTGGCTGGGGCTGTGGGCTGCTTTCCCTTGTTATCCTTCCAAGGGTTTTTGCACACCTTCCGCCAGTGCCCATCCTTCCCACACCCGTAACAATTGGTCTTTGTGTTGGGGGGGTTACTTCCTTCCTGGTGCCACTCTTTCCTACCCGGTCCGGTTCTTATCTCATGCACCTTACCCTTGGGTGGGTGCGCATCAGCTCCCCTATCGCTTTTGTAAGCCAGAGTGAGCTGCGTAATTATCGTGAGTTCTGTGGTCTGCGGATCTTTGGGGTTGAACCAGGCTTCTGCCTTGGCCCGGACCTGTGGTAAGCTGTTCGCCACCAGGCAACGGAGCCAATGCGTCAGGGAATCCCCGTTCAGGAACGCCCGGCCTGGCGTCCCCGGGCAAGCCTTCCAGTACACCGGCCACAGCCGGTCCGCAAAAGCCTGCGGTGTTTCCCCAGAAAGCTGGATCGTGTTCTCCACGCGGGAGAAGGGACTTCCCTCACCCATCCCCATGGCCTCTAGAACCGCATCTCTGAGCTCTTCGTAGCCGCTCTGCCATTTATACACTCGTCAGAGATGGATTGGAGGAGATTACTCTCCAGGCAGAATAGCAGCATCTTGGCCTTATCAGCGTCGTCGCAGTCATTGACGCTGGCGGTCTGATCTATTTCCCTGATGTTGATCGAGGGGTCTCCCTTTGCGGAAAGCTTCGGGATATGGTTGACCATAACCCTGAGCTGTTGGGTGTTAAAGGGTAATACGAACTGGTTTTTGGAGAGGTCCCTCATTATCGCCGTTGGCGGATGGGCCGAACCTCCGATGCCGCACTGGGCACTTCGGTCCTGGCTCCGGACTATTGGGCGGGGTTTGCTCTACCTCCGCCTCCACCTCTGGCTCCTCTTCGGGTTCCACCCCCGGTTCCACCCCACCTTGCTGCCAAACCTCACTGAAACTTGGCGTTATGGGTGGTGGCCATGAGCTCTCCTCTCTCTCCATCGGGTCATCCCTGGGCACTACTGGTGACGTTGGAACTGTCCTCCCCTCGTTCCCCATAAAATCTGCGTGGCCTGACTTTGGGCTTATGAGGCATACCATGCCCTTTGTCTTCCGGAGGGGCCGGCTCAGATTTTCTATCCTCTCTCTACAGGGGCCGTGGTCTGCCTCCTCAAACCCCTGTTCACTTGCTAGCTTGTAAGCAGCTTTTACCTCCTGCGCTCTCTCTTCCTTTTCCCTAATCTGCCTTGCCAAGCGGGCGTTTTTCTCGCGCAACCTTAACTCATTTCCCTTGGCTTCGGTGACTTAACACCATAGGTATTCCAAATGGGCCTTGTGTTCTCCCACTAAATGCATTCTTTCCTGGTTCAAAGCCTGCAAAGCTACCAATAACTTTTCCCCTGCGAGAGCCTTATCCTGGATCTCCAGGGCTGACTCCCTTATCTTGACTGCCTGTACGGCAACGAACCTGTCCAAAAGCTGGACCTGCTTTTTAAAGCACATCAGCCAAACTGCCTTCTCTAAGGACTTCTTGTGTTCCTTTCCCTCTGTCCACTTAGCTGCTGCATCTACCGGACGCCCAGCATTTAACAGAGTGGTGATCCACTTCATAGTGATATTCACCTTGCTAAACACAGAATCAGAAATCCTTTCCTCCATCACGGTTCACTCATCCGAACCATTGTCTACTGTATTGCAACCCTGTTGCTGGTGTCCTGCCGCGGTCGCCATTTCTGTAGGGAGTGGCGCGTGAGCCCAGTTACTTATACCTCTGACTGCCCGTGAGCATTTTGAATCGCTCCCACACCCCTGAGATTCTCGACACTAGACTTACGTACAGGTAGCGATACAGAAAAGACTCGAGTAGACAGGTGGTTTGGATGTAAGCAAAACTCAGGATTTTATTAAAAGCTAATACAGTCTTAAGAGAAGTTACCAGTATATAAAATTACAGGCAAATACAAATAACTATATTTATACAGGGAATGGGGAACACACGGCACATCGAGGGAAATCAACTATCTTAACAATCCCCTTATCCTTATCCCACCCTCTATACCTAACTAGATTAAGCCATGAGGGGCCAGAATTTATGCTCACCAATCCAAAAGGTTTGTTGGACACAAAACAGCGGTGGGGTTCGGGGTTCGCTCTTGGTGCTCCCTGGAGCCTGCCGTCGTCACGTGGTCTCCAGGCGCTGCAAGGGCATTGTCTAGGTTCGAGTACCCCAAAGTTAAAGTCTCTGTTTGGGTACTTTACCTTGCAGGGATGATTCTTCTTCTTCAGCCGACAGTTTGAGTTTGCATGAAGATAGTCGCAGGTTGGCTGAGGCTGAAGGCCTGATGATTCGAAGCCTACCCTCAGTTCATCTCCTCAGTTGGTCTTCCTCAGTTGGTATTCCCTCCTCTCCTCGTCGCGTCCCACCTCGCCTGGCCTGAATTGTCCTTGTCCGCCCGATGCAGTGCCTGGGCGATTTCCAGATGGAGTGGCAAAAGGCACGGGCAAAGGCCAGGGAGTAAGCGCGGGATGGGGAAAGAGCGACAGACACGAGGGCGAGGGGCCGAAGAGCCGAGCAGAGCAGAGAGAGAAGAGAAGAGAGAGATTGCTACCCGGGGCCTTCAATTATACTCTTTTCGAAAACCCTTATCTGCACGCCAAATCATGTTAGTTCTTTGTCTTAATCTTGGCGGGCTATTTTAAATAATGGTAGCAATCCATACTAACTGTTTTTAGATGGCCAGTAATCGCATCTACCGGCCCGATAATTGACTTGTTTTGTCAGGAATGTTCCTTGATGGACTGTTCCAGCCTCGATGGCTTCCTTAATCTGTTTCCGATTATATATGTAAACTGCTTGATGGCCTTAACTATAGGCCTACCTGAATTTAGATTTGTCTCCAATTCGGTCTAATACATAATTAAAAGTCCTGTCTGGTTTCAAAATACAAAGTCTCTCTTCACAGAAACTGCAGCTTTGGTTTCGCTCCACAAGCTGTCTGCGTTGCAGAGTCCATTATAAAATCTCACAGGCTTTCTGCCACGAATCACGGACGCCATCTTGGGTACCTTTTGATTTTAAATGCCCACGCAGGGTCCCTTTTATTAATAACAACCTTCGGGGAAATGTAGAAATTTTGCAAATCTTACCCCTTGGGGATCCGGAGGTGCCTCATCTCAATGGCAGAGATGCAGCAGCCATCTGATTTCTGCAGAGGAATGAGGTTTTGCAGAGCCTTCAGTTCAAGGGCTCACCTTAGAACAGAGATTGTCAGTGTTTGACAGCTTTTGTCAAAAATTTTCGACAGATGAAATGTCATACGCTGACATCCTCTGTCACCGACTTTCCATTAATTGGCCGGCTAAGTCTGCAGAGTGGGCTTAACAAGGTCAATCAAGGGAAAATAGCATGGGTTGGCTGGACGGCATTGGGGGTGGGGCTGAAACCCGACAACCAGCAGTCCCGCCCCCAACGCGACCCCATTGACAAAATCCAGCCCAATGTCTTTGCAGTCATTTTTTTTTTTTTTTAAACTGGTGCAGTACTAATTAAATCTCATTAGATTTAACTGTCACTAGGTCAAAATTCTGAAACACCTTAGTGAATAGTTGTGTTGGGAGCACCTTCACCACACAAACTGCAGTGGTTCAAGAAGGCCCACTACCACCACCTTCCCCAGGGCAATGAGTGATGGACAATAAATGTCAGCCTTGCTAGCAACACCCACATCCTGAGAATTAATTTAACAAAGGTGAGTATACTGCATTTACTATGTACATTAGTGTAGTGTCCGCGTATCAATAACACATGGACTACAGGAGAAGGTAATAACAGGTGTTTACTGAACAGAGGGTATGCTGGAACTGAAAGTACAGAAGCCTGCTACGGCTTTATATACAGGTGTGGTCACTGCCGGCACTACAGTATAAAAGCAGTTCTCTCTTAAAGGTACATACACAACAATTCCTCCCCTTTTAGATAAACAGTACATAACATTCATTTAACAATTAAATAATAACTAATTACAATTACAATTTTCTTTGTACTATATACATCAGCTGAAAGTAATCATTTATAAATTCAGTCTTTGAGGAAGCTTCCTGATTCTGTCTGGATAGTGCCTTTCTCGAGAATCCTGTTCTTGCGGCGGAGTTGATTCTGGCTCATTGTCATTGGTTGGTTCGTCAGCTTCCAATACCACTGATTCTGAGGTAGACACAATCTGTACTTCGGGTTCATCACCAGGTGCGCATGCTCGTGGTATGGGTTTGACTTGTTCCTGTGACTCTAGAATCTGGTCAGCATGGCGTCTCACGATGCTCTCTCCAACGTCCACTGTGTACATTAGTGGTCCCTGCCGTGTGCATATCGTTCCTGGCTGCCATTTTTCTGTTCGGTAGTCGCGGGCCAAGACTGGTTGCCTGATCTTGAAGCTCCTGGTTGGCTTCTCATTGATGTGCTGGAATTGCTTATTCTGAACATCTCGTCTTATGTTTGGTTTGAGCAAATCCAGGCGACATCTTAACCTTCGGTTAAAGAACATCATGCGGGAGCTTGGTTGGTGACTGCATGTGTCGCATTCCGGTAAGCAAACAAGAAATTATCCACCTTGTGTTGCAGTGGTATGTTGTCGTTATACATCGCCTTTATTGCTTTTTTAAAGGTTTGTACAAACCTCTCAGCCAATCCATTTGTGGCTGGATGATATGGGGCGGATGTGTAATGCTTTACCCCATTATTCCTTAAAAACCTCCGGAAATCCTCGGACACAAACTGTGGTCCATTGTCGGAGCAAATCTGTTCTGGCAAGCCATTCCTGGCGAAGATGGTCCATAGGACTGCAATAGTTTTCTCTGTGGTGGTGGAGGACATTTTGATGACCTCTGGCCATTTCGAATGAGAATCCACGGCGATTAAAAACATTGAGTCCATAAATGGACCAGCAAAATCAACGTGTACCCATTGCCATGGAGATGAGGGCCACTCCCATGGGTGTAGCGGGGCCTGTGGTAGAGCGTTTTGGACTTTCTGGCATCCTGTACATCTCTTGGTCATTTCCTTGATTTCTTTATCGATTCCCAGCTACCACACAAATGCCCTGGCTAGGCTCTTCATTTTTACCCCTCCCAGATGACCCTCATGAAGCTCATTGAGCACTCTATCTCTCAACTTGGGTGGAATTACCACTCGGGATCCACACATCAAGGTCCCCCGGCACACTGACAGCTGTTCTCTCCTTGGCAAGAATGCTGGCAACAGTGAGTCGCCATGTGCTGGCCATCCCTTCACCATCAAATCATAGACCCGAAAGAGTGTCGGGTCATTTCGGGTTTCCTTCTCTATACTTGAGTTTGTAACAGGTAGACATTCGACTATGGTCGAATGGAATATCTCAACAGGGTCCACTGCAGGTGCTTCCTACACCGTAGGCAGCGGCAGGCGCGACAGCCCATCAGCATTTCCATGCTGTTTTGTGCCCTTATACTCTATGTCGTATCGATGTGCCCCTAGAAAAAGGGACTATCTTTGCAGCCGTTGCGCCGTCATCTCCGGAACGCCCTTCTTTGGGTTAAAAATGGAGACAAGAGGCTGGTGATCAGTCAGTAAGGTGAATTTCTGCCCGTGCAGATAGTGATTGAACTTCTTCACCCCCCACACCAGGCTGAGGGCCTCCCTGTCAATCTGGGCATAGTTACACTCGGCTGAGGTTAACGAGCGTGACGCAAAGGCTATTGGCCTCTCTGAACCATCAAGGAATTTGTGCGACAGCACTGCTCCAATGCCATAGGGAGACGCATCACATGCCAACCGAATCGGTAGTGTTGGATTGTAGTGGGCCAATACTTCTTTTGAAGTGATTAGGCATTTACATTTCTGAAAGGCACGCTTACACTCATCACTCCATTTCCATGTTACTCCAGTTTGCAGCAGGGCGTTCAGTGGGTGCAGAATTGTAGACAAATTTGGCAAGGACTTATGGTATTAGTTCACCAACCCGAGGAATGACCTCAGTTGCGAAACATTTTCCGGTGCTGGAGCCTTGACTACTGCCTCAATCTTGTCTGGGGACTTATGTAACCCCTCTTCATCAATCACGTGGCCACAATACGAGATTTGTCTCCTGAAGAACTCGCATTTGGGGCGGTTGGCTAGTAGCCCATACTCTTGTAATCTAGTGAGCACCTGCTCCAGGTTGGCAAGGCGTTCACTGTCATTTTTGCCCGTAACCAGGATGTCGTCCAAATAACACTGGGTCCCCGGGATCCCTTGCAGGACTTGTTCCATCGCCCTCTGCCAAATAGCCGGAGCTGATGCTACCCCGAATACCAGTCGGTTGTACTGGTAAAACCTTTGTGAGTGTTTATCGTGAGGTATTTTCTAGATGCTTCTTCTACCTCCATTTGTAGATATGCTTGGGCCAGATCATTCTTCGTAAAGCATTTCCCTCCAGATAGTGAGGCGAAAATATCTTCTATCCACGGAAGTGGATATTGTACTGTGTGAAGGACTGGGTTCACAGTTACCTTAAAGGCCCCACAGATGCGAACCTTCTTCGGTTCCCCAGGTGTGCTGCTCAATGATTTCTTCATTACAGGAATGATGGGTGTGGCCCACTCGCTCCAGTCCACCTTGGACAGCACACCTGAATGCTCCAGACTCTCCAGCTCTGCTTCGACGGCTGGGCGGATCGCATACGGTACCGGTCTGGCCTTAAAAAATTTTGGGTTTGCGTTATCTTCAATTTTTATCGTTGCCGTTGCACCTTTTAAAGTCCCAAGTCCTTGCTGGAACACCTCTTTCGCATCAGTTAGAATTTTTGACAGTCGACCAGGTGTGACGTCGTCATCCTTTTTGTCAGCCACAGTTAGCGCCTGAATGGAATGTCAATCCAATTGTATTTTTCGGATCCATTCACGTCCCAATAATGGTGGTCCTCCATCTTGTAGTATATATAGATACAGTTTCTGTGTTTCCTTGCCGTTGTATTTAACGGGCACCCTTATTTTTCCTCTAGGGTAGACATTTTGCCCCGTATATGTCTTCAAGACAATGGACGTGTCCTTCAAGGGTATGTGTGAGAATAGCCGCTCGTAGTCTCATCGATTCATGACTGTTAGGGCTGATCCTGTGTCCAATTCCATCTTTACTTTGGACCCTGCTATCATGAGGGTGACACAAATGGTTTGGTGATCCTCCTTTGCGATCACGTTGTGTAACTTTAGACAACTTAGTCTCCTGCTCCCGGAGTCATTATCACTCTTCTGATCTTCTGAACTACTGTCCGTCATCTTTTGTACTTTCTTGTACTTTTCCTTAGTAGTTCTTTTGGTGTTGGTTTTCTTTCCCGACCTGCAGACTCGTGCTATATGTCCCACTTTTCCAAATTGCCTGCATACTTTGTCCTTAAACCAGCAATCTTTCTGGTCATGGGTTGTTCTGCCGTAGCAATAGCACTTTTCTGCTCCATATGCCATTTCATTGGTGCTATATTCTTACGGTTTCTGTTGTATTTCCGCAGCTCCCCATGCTGCTGCTTTGTAGGATACTGCAATGCTGAAAGCCTTTTCTAGCATAAGGTCCTTTTCCAAAAGTAGTCATTTCTGGGTTCCTTCACTCTGGAGCCCGCAGACAAACTTATCCCTTAAGGTATCTGCCAGTCCTGCTCCGAACTGGCAGTGTTTCGATAACTTGCGTAGTTCCGTAAGATAGTCAGCATTACTCTCGTCTTTGTGCTGGTTTCTTTTATGGAACTTGAATCTTTCTGCTATCAGCAGCGGTGTGGGGTTTAGATGTTCCTGTAAGATATTGACAATCTCTTCAAAGCTTTTCTCCATTGGTTTAGCTGGGGTAATTAAATTCCGCAATAGGCCGTACATTCTCGCGCCCATCTAATTCAATAATACCGACGCTTTCTTTTCATCGGCCACCTCCTTTGCTTTGCAGTACACTTCAATTCTTTCCACATACGTGGTCCAGTCTTCTATTTCGTTGGCGAAAGCAGTGATGCTGCCACTCTTCGGCATCTTGGGTGGTTTAAAATGGCGCCTCCCGCACTTTTCCTTCTTCCCCCTGCTGCCAATGCTGCTCCTAGCGTTCTAACTAGTAATGGCGGCGCCCCACGGCTTTCTGCGCCTCTCTCTTTTGTTAATTAATTTTCTTAGTTTTATTCTTCTTCGACACTGTCCACTGTGCATCTCTTTTCCTTCCCCTTTTTTATTTTCTTTAACGCTACCCGACTCTTGAGTACCAGCCGCGCCCTGTGCGCTCCACCCTTTCTCTCTCTTTTTCTTCCCGACGACGCTGCTCGGCCCCCTTGCAGAGCCGCTCGATCGAGCTCTAGCCCGCCGCAGTCCGGGAAGGGTCAGCGCACTACCTGCTACCAGCCCGATTTGCTGGGACACCTTGACTGGAGAACCAAGCCCAGCTCTCCACAGCTTCCCCTGCGATTCTCTAAACTCCGATGGATCACTGGGCGGTTGCCTACGGTCGACGCCCGTTGCTCTGGCTTCGACCTCCAAGAAGCTTCTTTTCAGGGATGGATCCCCGTGAGGTGATGCAGTACTGCAGGTGAGTTTGAACCTGCTCGTCACCACTGTAGTGTCCGCGTATCAATAACACACGGACTGCAGGAGAATGGTAATAACAGGTTTTTACTGAACAGAGGGTATGCTGGAACTGAAAGTACAGAAGCCTGCTACGGCTTTATATACAGGTGTGGTCTCTGCCGGTACTACAGTATAAAAGCAGTTCTCTCTTAAAGGTACATACACAACAATTAGCAAAATTGGTTTCTTTATCTTCCTGTTTAATGTCTCCCTGCATCATTCTCCAGCTGAGAAGATTCATAAACAGCCTGCTCCCAAGCCTCTGCCAATGCAGTTCTTGTGTTAACTGCTCGGATCTCCCTGTGTGGGGAATCTCAGCACACAAATCATGTCCTTCACCGTACAGTTCAGTGGACCTCTTATAAATAACCCTGTCTTGGGTAATTAAGATTACCAAAAGACAGGGACACTCTAGTTTGTACTGCAACCTGTATTTTCATTACATTAAATTATTCAGGAAACAGAAACATTTTCTCCAACCATTTTCACTTACTTCTGCAACTACAGATATCCAGTAATTGTGGCATTGTGAACAGGGTTTCACGAGGAGAGGTAATTCATCTGTGAAATAACGAATGATGAGCGTAATTGCTTTAAAAACGCAAAGTAAAAAAAAATTAATCATTGTGTTGACTGTTTTCTGGGTTTACTGGCATGGGAGCAGGGAGATTTGGGTAAGAATCAGAGCTACATTAGCAATAAATATTTCCAGCTACTTTACATTTAATTGAGTGTCACTTTGGTTCCTATGGGCAATACAGGTTAATCTTGCACATTTTGATTCCCATTCTTTAACGGGGGAGAAATTCAGTATCGCCCCGTTTGGGGCGCAATTATCGGCCGGGCGCAAAGTTTAGTGCCTGGCGCAAATTATCACCTCCGACTGCAAACTTGGCTTCCAGCTCCCCTGAGGTGATTGCAGCGCTAAATCAGGAGCTACACACCTGTCTTAAGGCGCAAAGGCCGAGGAGCGAGGTGCTAACTCAGAGCGCGGGCGCAGCGCAGGTGAGGTCAGTTAGCGATGGAACACAGACACACTGGTGCTGGCCAGTTCTTAAAGGGGAGGGTCACTGTTGCTCTCCAGCCACACCCTGCTCATTGCAGCCTTGAATCTCGGCCTGGTCAGACCTCAACCTCAAAGCTGCTGCAAAGGACTATGGAGAGGGCCAAGGCATGAGCTCAGCGCTTCAGCGACCGGGCCTTGGTGGCTCTGGTTGGCGCAGTGGAGCGCCGAAGAGCAATACTGTACCCAAAGAGTGGCAGGAGGCCATTGCCCCATGCCTATAGAAGAGTGTGGAGGGAGGTGGCTCATCACGTCTCCTCCAGGAGCATGGTGCCCAGGACCCATACTCAATGTCGCAAAAAGTTCAACGACCTCACTCAGGTCGTCAGGGTGAGTGGCTGCTTTTCATCTCAATTCCTCCATCTCAACCTCAATCTATGGCCAGAGAGTGTAAAAACCTCAATGTCCAACACTCATCTGAGACCTATGGCCATCTCATAAAACACACACATGCATTTCACACCTTGCTTACATTAAGGGCTGTTCAACTATGGGAGGCACATCAGGCAAGACCATGGCTGCATATTTACTCAGACTCCGTCCTTTTTCTTGCAGGCCAAGCTACCTCACAACAGGCGGCAGCAGCAATGGACGGGTGGAGGGCCTCAGTTGCAAACCCTCAGTGACCTGGAGGTGCGCATCCACAGGATCGTTGCAAGCCAAGTGATAGGTCCCGTCGACGCTGGAGAGGTCGACCCCCCTTCGGGACAGCAATGGTAAAGTCATCAGCTTTCTCTCCTCTCTCATTCCACTTGTGCCTCACAACACCAGCCTTTTACACTTTCAATCCAACTTACTAAATCGTCCCAGTCCTTGTTCCTTTACTGCCCCCTGACCTGACGCTAAAGCCACTCTTGTACCTCTCTGCTTTCAGATGCTGAACCACCAGCTGAGGAGATGGGCCCTCAAGCAGCCAGTGGGAGCGACGCCGCAGGCGAGGAGAAAGAGGAAGCCGGAGCCTCATTGCCAGCATCTCCCGAGGGAGCCCATACCCACACTGGGACCACACCTTCCCTGGAGGGGAGCAGGGGGGAAGGGTCTGATGAGGCGAAGCTCCAGGACCCAGTGGGCTGCAGCAACGCAATGGGGGTAGGGAAGCTCGGGGGCCTTCTCCCTGGAGGGAGAGCAGGCCAGCGAGTCCTGCTGCACTGGACGCAGAGGAGGAGCGGCTCATCGCGGAAATTAACACCCAGGTGGTGAACATGCACACTCAGCTCATGGGTGCAGTGGGAAGGGTGCCCAAAAGCATTGATGGACTGGCAAGGAGTGTGGAGCACTCTGCTGCAGCACAGGCGGACACAACGCAATTGCTTAGTGCTGCAATTCAGTCACTGGCTGCTGTGATCCAATCTCAGACTGCTCTCCTGCAGTCTCAGATTGAGGCAATGCATGCACTGACTACTGCCATCATTGCTGGTTCGGCCACATTGCCCCGGGGCTCTCACAGCACTGCAGCAGACCATCAATCTTTGCTTGAGCAGATTGCTCTGGATGCTGAGGTGCTGCCCCATGGGAGTGCCAGTGTGTCGGTCGAGCAAGGAAGTGCTGTCCTCTCTCAGAATGCCACATCCAGTAACCCAGCCAGCCCAGACTGCTGCCACCCATGCAGAGTTGGTGCAGTCTGCAACCAGGGCCTCCAGGCCCAGAGCTGGTCGAGGGCGTCCTTGAAGGGCATCTGTAGTCTCAGGATCTGACATTCAGCAGCCTTCCACCAGCCTTGCTGCAGCCACTGGGGCCCCATTACGGAGGAGCAGTGGGGTGGGAAGCGGGGAAGTGTGCAAGGGATGGAGATCCCCCTTGAAGGACAAAAAGTAGGTCCCAAGAAATGTTGGGAATGTTTTTATTAAAGGCCGAGGTCCGTCTGAGAAATTTGTTTAGTGTTTTGGCCATTATCTCCAGCTTGTGAGAACCAGTTATGTTAATTAATGATTTGTTGCGTTTGTTTCTATTAGTTTGTCATGAATAAATGACACACACTGAGTTTGTAAAATAAAAAAGTTGTTGTATTCAAAATGTACATGTTTGGCCTTTGGAATCATTGCTGCCTTGGATGGCTATAGGGGATGTGGGTTGTTTTCCATGATGTTGTTCTCCATGTCAGAAGCCATCTTCTGAGTAGGGGCCTAGAAGCAGCATGCTATCAGCCGTTGATGGATGGCCCTTGCAGTTTCAACATTGTGGGCCTCCTCCCCGCCTTGGTGCTGCTGCTGATCATCCTCCTCGTCCTCCTCCTCTGTGTACGGATAACCGTAGCTGTCGTAAAGACAGTGGGGTTTGATTGACAGCTGGTTGACGGCTGATGTCATATCCGGGGGCGGGATCCGACGCCACCTTGGCCATGCTTGAAGTACTGTACTAGGAGACACAGAGTCAGGACTGAATAAATGGCACTCCACTACAACTGCTTGGGAGACTCGTAATTATGTTATTAAGATAACATTACATGGTACCAGGATTTATAGAACTCACGATAAGGACATACTACAACAATGGAAGGAATAAAACCTCCGGCTAGCCTGCAACTAGAAGGAAATGTGGATGAAAATTGGCATGTCTTCAAGCAACGCTTTCTTCTCTACCTCACAGCGATTGACGCTTCGACTAGCTCTGGAACATGTAAAGTAGCTTTGTTGCTAACCGTGGCTGGCTCGCAGGCAATCGAGCAGTTTAAAACATTTACGTTTGCAGCCAAAGATGAGAAAAATGATCTGGACAAGGTGATGGAACGGTTCGACGAATACTGCACTCCAAAAAAGAATGAAACGTATGAGAGATTCGTGTTTCGCTCCCGCTTGCAAAAGCAAGGAGAATCCTTTGGTGTTTTTTTGACGGACTTGAAAATAAAAGCACAAACATGCAACTTTAGGGACCTGAAGGAATCGATGATACGCAGTCAAGTCGTTTTTGGAATACTCGACGAGAAGGTGAGGGAGAGAATGCTTAGAGAAAATGACCTAAATTTGGATGCAGCAGTGAAAATATGTCATGCTAGTGAACTCTCAGCCAAGCACACAAAAACTTTTGAAGGGAGCAGCACAGCAGCGGGCGGGAGTTGTCAGGGTTGGGGAGCCACGGGGCCGTATAAATACGAGGCCGTGCTCCCCGGGCAAGGTAGGTTCTGGACCCAAGTGCAGAAACCAGACAAGAGACACATATACAGTACTTTGTTTGAACTTTACTAGATTCACACATAACTAGATTAACACAGCAATATACATAAGAACTAGAGACAAGAGAACTCGAGACAGAAACATAACAAGCATACATAAGAACTAGAGACAAGTTACAAGACAGCGAGTCAAGATAGGGACTCAGGACAGCTTCCATGAGGAAGCCCACTTGTCTATACTGAGCTTGCGACAAGCTACCACAAGGGGCAACCGGCTTGCCGAGGCTAAACTCCAGACAAGCTACCCCAAGGGTAATCGGCTTATCAAAGCAAAGCTCAAGACAAGATCCCAACGGCTCCCACATAGCAACACGCTAGTCCAAACAGCACCTTACCAAGACAAGCAACTCAACAGAACAAGAGACTTAAAAACATCTTAAATCCAGAAACAAGAACACAGACTTAGATACATAACTCGAGAGAACTATGGCACAAACTTAGATACATAACTCGAGAGAACTATAACACAGACTTAGATACATAACTCGAGAGAACTATGGCACAGACTTAGATACATAACTCGAGAGAACTATGGCACAGACTTAGATACATAGCTCGAGAGAACTATGGCAGCCAGCTAGCGAAGGCAAGCTGCCATAGAGAAAAGGCTAGTCACACAGAGCACCTAGTCAAGACAAGTGCCATTGTCAAGACTAACTCCCTGGTTCACCCTAGTGAGGACTGAGCACTGAGTGAAACAACAACAGAACTTATATACCAAGAAAACCAGGTGCCACCCATAAACAGCTAACAGGCTGTTTAAAAACTAACACAGGGTTAGGAACAATTAACACCAGAGACTAGGACAATTAACAAAGGAACAAAACAAGTGCAGGTGCCATCTAGAGGTTACAAAAAGGAACTGACTGGCACCCTCACAGGAGTGCCCTGGGGCTGAAAAACCTGCCGGTGGATGTGGTACACAAAAGGGACACAAGAGGGCCCACGGAGTTCAAGACGATGACGCCTTACGAATGCAGACGGTGCTGTAATAAACACGTAGCCAGACAGTGTCCTGCTTATGGGAAGAACTATGCAAAATGTAAAGGCAGGATTCACTTTGACAAGATGTGTTTTTTGGGAAGAGAAAACTGAAGGTAAAAAGAGAGTGCATGTTATTGAGACTGAAGAGGCAGGAGCAGAGACTTTGTTTGTTGGAATGGTGCAAAATGAGTCAAAACAGGGCAAAAAATCTAATGAAGTGCACTCTGTAGGACCACAGACTGAAGTTTTGGATAGCTCCCTTGCTGGTAAATGGCACCATTGTTCCCTTTAAGCTAGATACAGGTGCTAAGGCAAACCTCATAAGTTGGAGTGATGCACGGAATCTCAAAGTGCGACCTAAAATACTGAACAAGACAGTGTCTTTGAAGGCATACAATGGACAAAGCATTGAAACAAAAGGAACGTGTAGGCTGAATGTTAAGGTAAAAAATCACATTCTCCCTTTGACCTTTGTTATAGTGCCTGAAGGACATGAGTCACTGTTGGGGGATAAGGCCTGTGTGGATTTGGGCTTGGTAAAATGAGTCTATACTATCAATGAACTGAACTGTGTGCAGAGTGCCCCCCAAGATAGTACAATTCTGACTCATGAGACTATAGCACACAAATATGCAGATGTATTTCAGGGTTTCAGCACTGCCCTTTACATACTCCATCAAACTGAGAGAGGATGCACAACCTGTGATTCACGCACCCAGGAGAGTTCCAGTGGCTCTCTGTGAAAAACTGAGGAAAGAGCTAGACCGCATGGAGGGACTAGCTGTCATAAAGAAGATTGAGGAACTGACTGACTGGGTGAATTCCATGGTCTGCGTCAATTCAAAGAAAACTGATAAATTGCGTGTCTGCATGGATCCCAAGGGCCTTAACGCCAATATCAAAAGAGAGCACTACCAAATTCCAAAGAGAGAGGAAATAGTCAGCGAAATGAGCTTTCACAGAGCAATGGAGCAAATCATCGAGGGCCTGGAGGGAGTGCGGGTGTACGTGGATGATCTGGTAGTGTGGGGCTCCACTCAGGGGGAGCATGACACCAGACTGGAGAAAACACTTCAGAGAATACAGCAGTATGGACTCAAACTAAATAAAGAGAAATGTCAGTTCAGTGTCAATGAAATCACATTACTCGGAGACAAGATCTCTACAAAGGGGATTCAGCCAGACAAGTCAAAGGTAAAGGCTATACATGACATGGAGAAACCAAAGGACAAGAAAGGGGTTCAGCGGGCCCTTGGCATGGTTAACTACCTAGGAAAATTCATTCCAAATCTAGCAGTGAAAACTGTTCATCTGAGAAAACTGCTGCACCAAGAGACAGAGTTCCAATGAGGACATGAACATGAGAGAGAATGGAAGGGGCTGCTACACATTCTAGCAAGTGAACCCCTACTGAAGTTCTTCTGCCCTAAAAAGAGGACAAAAGTGTCCACAGATGCCTCTAAGAATGGATTAGGGGCTGTCCTTCTACAGGAAGATGAAGGAGGATGGCAACCAGTGGCGTATGCGTCACGCTCCATGATGGTTACAGAGTGCCGGTACGTGCAAATCGACATTTGGGTGTGAAAAATGTCATACCTACATCTATGGTCTTCCCAAGGTTATCCTAGAAATGGACCATAAGCCACTGCTAGGGATCGCAAAGAAGAATCTGTGTGACATGTCACCACGGATACAACGCCTAATGATGAGGCTTCAATGTTACGATTTTGAACTAACATATGTGCCAGGGACATAAATGTTCATTGCAGACACACTATCCAGGGCTGCACCTTACGCCACACAAAACAGTGAATCAGAAGAAGATGTGGCTCTTCATGTGGATATGATCTATGCAGCATTGCCCGCCACACAGGAACAACTATCAGTGATAGTCACAGAGACATCAAAGGACCCAGTCCTGAGTAAAGTA
The DNA here is from genome assembly GCF_052327205.1 of Somniosus microcephalus. Taxonomy (NCBI): domain Eukaryota; kingdom Metazoa; phylum Chordata; class Chondrichthyes; order Squaliformes; family Somniosidae; genus Somniosus; species Somniosus microcephalus. Next base: position 236,220,105 of record NC_140987.1, read on the forward strand.
ATGAGAAAACTTCAAGAGGGCTGGAAGAAAGGGTCATGTAAACAATATTATCACATTCAGTCTGAGCTCTCTGTGGTCAATGGACTACTGCTTAAGTGTGACAAGATAGTAGTGCCCACCTCTATGCGACAAGAAATGCTCAACAGGATACATGAAGGGCACCTGGGTGCAGAAAAATCAAAAAGGAGAGCACGTGAGGCACTCTACTGGCCAAACATGAACTCTGATATTGACCAGTTGATCACCAGTGTGCTACATGTCAGGAGTATCACTACAAGCAAACAAAAGAGCCCCTCATTACCACAGAGCTCCCATCACAAACTTGGGAAAAGGTTGGAACTGATATATTTCTCTATGAAGGAAAAGACTATTTGTTAGTTATTGATTATTATTCCAATTATCCGGAGATGGCTCTCTTGTCCAGTACCACATCAAGAGCTGTGATAACTCACCTGAAGTCAATCTTTGCCAGGCAGGTCACCCCTCTAACCCTGGTCTCAGATAATGGCCCTCCCTATACCAGTCATGAGTTTCAGTCATTTGCTTCAGAGCATGAGTTTAATCATGTAACCTCCAGTCCGCTCTATCCTCAGGCTAATGGAAAAGCGGAGAAAGGGGTACAGATTGTGAAAAGACTATTAAAGAAAGCAGCACAGAGCAACACTGACCCATATCTGGCCCTGAAGTCATACAGGGTGGGGCCGCTAGCAAGTGACAAGTCTCCAGCTGAGCTCTTACTGGGTCGGAAAATCTGTACACGACTTCCCAGTTATGTCACACCTGACCACAGAGATGAGGTGTGGGCAGACAAGGCTCGGAAACTACAACAGAAACAAAAAACACTCCATGCCCGCACAGCCACTACACTAGTGCCTCTACAAGAGAAAGATATAGTTCGCATTGAAGGGCCTGAGTCATGGCCTAAAAGAGCCACCGTTCTACAACAGGTCGCCCCCAGGTCATACAGTGTCATGACAGAGAACGGCAATGTGTTTCACAGAAACAGGACGCGCCTACTGAAAACCACAGAGACCTTTCAGCCTCAGGAGGACGGAGAGGATGCCGAGATGAGGGAAATGCCACAAAGAGACGAGATGAGGGAAATGCCACAAAGTGACGAAGGACACAATAGTGATAATGTGACAAAGGACCTGTGTGGTACAGACATGAACTTAAGGGATACAACTGGGGTGGTTCAGCAAAGCCCGTTCAGCCACGCAGGTCACAGCACACCAGAAAGCCTGTAGTTAAACTTGACCTGTAGACAGGGATTGATAAGACTGTAAACAGTTAATGGACTCCTGGGTGTGGGTAAGATTTATACCTACCTGCAATTAGTTCAACGGTGTAGTTACACTGACTGTTTCTATATGATGTTAACAAGTGTTCTATGTGTTATGTTATGTTATGTTGTCACTGTGTTATGTCTTCATTGAAGGGGGAAGATGTATGGATAACCGTAGCTGTCGTAAAGACAGCGGGGTTTGATTGACAGCTGGTTGACGGTTGACGTCATGTCCAGGGGCGGGATCCGACGCCCTCTTGGCCATGCTTGAAGTACTGTACTAGGAGACACAGAGTCAGGACTGAATAAATGGCACTCCACTACAACTGCTTGGGAGACTTGTAATTACGTTATTAAGACAAAATTACACTCCAGTGGTGCACCAAGGCCTGGTGGCATTGGCTGGTTCCTGAGGATTGCAAGGTTATGAAGAATGCAGCACACAACTGTGAAGAGGGAAACTCGCTCAGGAGAGTACTGCAGGGCTCCTCGTGTGGTCCAGACAGCGGAACCGTTGCTTGATTATGTCGATCGCCTGCTCAATTATGTTCCTGGTGGTGATATGGCTCTCATTGTACTGCAGCTGGGCAGGGGTGTTGGGATTATGGAGCCATCAGCCAGGTCCCTGAGGAGCCAACCATTTGGCTGATGTGGTGGCTGGAAAAGGTCTGGCACAGCAGTCTGGTGCAGGATGAAAACAACGTGGCTGCTGCTAGGATAGCGGGCATTGACAGCAAGTATCAGCTGTCTGTGGTCACGGACCAACTGGACGTTTAAGGAGTGAAACCCCCTGCAGTTTCGGAAAACCTCTGCATTTTCATGTGGTACTCGCAATGCCACATGCGTGCAGTCAATGGCACCCTGCACCATGGGAAAGCCCGCTATCCTCGCAAAGCCAAATGCGCATTCATGCTGTTTGGCCCGGGTCATCGGGGAAGAGATGTCCTGGCATCTCCTTTTATAGAGGGCATTTGTCACCTCCTGGATACAGCAATGGACTGCGAACTGGGAGATATTGGCGATGCCCCCAGTAGCTGCTTGAAAGGAGCCAGTGGCATAAAAATTCAGAGCCTCTGTGACCTTCACTGCCACCGACAGAGGTGTCCTGGTCCTCAGTTGAGGCTGCAGATCTGGTTGCAGCAGGTGACAGAGCTCAGTGACCACCTCCTTGCTGAAGTGCAGTCTATGCAAACACTGCTCCTCAGACAAATGAATGTAGGAGAATTTTTCCCGGAATACCCTGGGAGGGTAAGGTCTCCTGTACAGAGGCCTGTTGGCCCTCCTCCCTCTGGCCATGTTTGCCACTCTCTGCATCTCTGATGCCTCCGATTCTGCAGGCGCAGGACGACGTCCCAAATCAGTGCAGCCCCCATAATCTCTTGACAATCGAAGCAATGAAGGTCAAATCGAAAAGAACCTGCAAAGTGCTGCTCAGTAGCCAAAACTACTTCACACAGCATTGAATCTCTCCAGAAGTCGCTCTCTCTCTCTCAGAATCTCTCTCTCTCTCTCAGAATGAGTGGTGCAAAAATGTCTCCCACAAAAAAAGGCAGGAGGAAGGCGCCTTTAAATAGAGCTCCCCCAGCCCCTTCCCGACTGCAAAACGTTCCCCTGTACCTGTTGTTGCTTGCGGCAGGCGGAAAGGAAAGGGTCGCCACTCAATATCCAGTCTGGGGCGCCACCGGGGCATTGCACTCTTGACTTAAGTCACGATCTGCGGGCACAGGAGATCGGGGTGGTAGAGTTTAGCACTGCCGCAAAAACTCTGGTCAATTTCGCGAGTGATGCAAACATCGCCGTGCCTGGGCGCTAGTTGCTTTGCGCCCCGTTAGTGCCCTCTTAGGGCGCAAACGGGATGCGCTAATCAACCAAATTTTTCCCCCGTTATCCTTCCCCTGAAGTGATATTTGAAATGTGGTCAATCTCCTGATTTTGAATTGGCTTTTGACTGTTCTTTTACACTCAACTGAGGTTACTTTAGCATGATTGAGGATGCTGTGGTGAGAGGCTGCCACTGTTCTGTTCCTAGCCTGAGAGGAAATTGATGCAGTCTGACACAAAAACATGCCCGGTTACTTAATTATAAGAGATTTTCCTCAGCATTTTGAAGGAAGGATTACACAGGAATATAGGGACAGGAGTAGGCCATTCAGCCCCTTGAGCCTATTATGCCATTCAATTAGATCATGGCTAATATGTAATTCAATTGTAGTTAACTGCCTTTGATCCATATCCCTTGACACCCTTACCGAACAAAAAATTGTCAGTCTTGAAAATTTCAATTGGCCCAGCATTCACAGCCTTTTGAGGGAGAGAGTTCTAGATTTTCACTACCCTTTGTGAAAAAGTGCTTCCTGATTTAACTCTTTAAATGGCGTGGCTCTAAATTTAGGACTGCGTACCCCCTGTTCTGGATTCCCTCACCAGAGGAAATTGTAGTGTATGTACCTTTAAGAGAGAACTACTTTTACAGCTCCTGTATACTGTAGTACCGGCAGTGACCACACCTGTATATATGCCTTGAGCATGCCTCTGTACCCCAGCCTTGAGACCACCCTACTCCAGTAAACACCTGTTGATTGTTAAGTTACAGCATCCGTGTGGTTATTGAAAAACATCATACTCTCAGAATCACGGATCTAACAGAAATAGTGTCGGCTGCTGGAGCCACTGACGATTCCTGAGCGGGGCAGGCCCGACACCTCACTGCTCATTGCCGACTAATTTTTGGATGGGGTTCTTCATCGGGTGTTCGGCACCTAATTTATGTTTTAGGCGTCTGCCTGAGATGCCAAAAAAGGGCCCCATGAATTTAGCAGTGGGACCAATGCCTGTGCAGATTGGACGCAGGCTGTCCTACTGCTAAATTGGTACATTTTGCATCTGTTTTAAGCCTGAGAAACAGGTGCAAAGTATACCAGTTTCTACCCCTCTGTATCTACTCTATCGAACCATTGGCGGCGCGCACGGACGCAGCGGCTTTGTCTCTCCCGAGACTGAACGGTTTCACCCTCCTCCTGAGTCTCTTCTGGACTCTGCTGATCCGGGAATTAAAGGCTGACCTACTGTACAGTCGGCAGACGCTCCTAGACATCGGGGCCGGCTGTGTGAAGCTTAAATTCGGCGACATCGATCTGCCTCCCGACATCGCCCGACCCCCGGGACCAGCGTGGCGTCCTCCCCCAGCCGGAAGTCAGCGCAGGCCGCGCAGGGAACGCAAGCAGAAGCGGGGTAAGAGAGCAGGGATCCAAAACAGGCTGAAGAGGGCCCCGCACAAACCCTCCCTCCCAAGTATTTTCCTGGCCAACGTCAGGTCACTGGAGAACAAAATGGATGAGATCAAACTGGATCTCACCACACAGAAAAGGACAAAGGAATGCTGCGCCATGATCTTCACAGAAACCTGGCTGAACAATGGCATCCCTGACACCACCATACTACTAGAAGGACGCACGGTCTTCCGCGCCGACAGAACTGCAGACTCCGGTAAGAGCAAGGGAGGCGGTTTGTGCATTTACACCAACAATGCCTGGTGCACCAACAGTGATATAATTGATAGATCCTGCTCGGCTGATTTGGAATTCCTCATGGTAAGGTGCAGACCCTTCTACCTGCCTCGGGAATTCACGAATGTTATCATCACTGCGGTCTACATCCCACCACACGCTAATGCCAAACTAGCACTGAAGGACCTCTACAGGGCCATCAGCGAACAACAAACTGCGCACCCAGATGGAGCTTTTATCGTCGCGGGGGACTTCAATCACACAAACCTAAAAACTGTACTACCGAAATTCCACCAGAATGTCTCCTGCCCCACAAGAGGGGAGAACACACTGGATCAAGTCTACACGAGCATTGTAGACGCTTACAAGGCCATTCCCTGCCCCCACCTTGGGAAGTCTGACCACCTCTCCCTGTTTCTAGCCCCGGCATACAAACCGCTCATCAAAAGAGAGAGAACATCAATGAGAGCAGTGAAAGTATGGCCAGAGGGGACAGTATCGGAGCTTCAGGATTGCTTCGAACGCACTGATTGGGGCATGTTTGCCCACAATGACATCGAGGAATACGCATCCACAGTGCTATTCTACATCAACAGCTGCGTCGAGGTCGTCACGACCCACAAAAATATCAGGTCATACCCCAACCAGAAACCCTGGATGAACGGAGAGGTCCGCTCACTGTTGAAAGCACGCGACGCAGCATTTAAATCTGGCGACGCGGCGGCTTACAGAGCAGCTAGGACCAACCTAAAAAAGGGTATCAGGACTGCCAAATGGAAACAGACACTGTGGATAGAGGATCACTTCCGCAACAACTCGGACCCCCGGCGCATGTGGCAAGGCATCCAGTCGATCACTGACTACAAGGGCAAAAACACCAGTCCCCCGGTCAGCGACGCCTCCTTTCCGGAGGAGCTTAACAACTTCTACGCTCGCTTCGACAGGGACAACAAGGAGCCGGCTACCAAAGCCTTGCCACCCCCGGAAGACCAGGTGCTCACTCTGTCGACCTCCGACGTAAGGGGCGCTCTACGCAGAGTGAACACACGAAAGGCTACTGGACCGGATAGCATCCCTGGACGGGTACTCAAGGAATGTGCTGATCAGCTGGCTGATGTCTTCACCGCCATCTTCAACCCGTCATTGGCCCAGGCAGTAGTCCCTACATGCTTCAAGACGGCCACCATCATTCCTGTGCCTAAACAAACGGCTGTGACGTGTCTGAACGACTATCGACCTGTCGCACTCACACCCATCATAATGAAGTGTTTCGAGAGACTGGTCTTAGCCCACGTCAAAGCCAGTGTTCCTGCCTCCCTTGACCAACACCAGTTTGCCTATCGGGCAAACAGATCAACGGAGGATGCAATCACAACTGCTCTACACTCGGCACTGAATCACCTAGATGGTAAGGAGACCTACATCAGAATGTTGTTTATAGACTACAGCTCAGCATTCAACACTATCGTCCCCAACAAGCTGGCCACCAAACTCCAAACTCTTGGCCTGAACACTTCCCTCTGCAACTGGACCCTTGACTTCCTAACAAACAGACCCCAGTCTGTCAAATTAGGTAACCACACCTCCCCCCCCCGACCCTGAACACGGGGGCCCCACAAGGATGTGTGCTGAGCCCCCTCCTTTACTCCCTCTTCACCCACGACTGTGTGGCTGTTAATGGTTCCAACACCATCATCAAGTTCGCAGATGACACCACGGTAGTAGGCCAGATCACCAACAACGATGAGTCAGCCTACAGGGAGGAGGTCCAGCATCTCGTGAAGTGGTGCGCCGACAACAACCTGGCCCTTAACACCAAGAAAACAAAGGAAATAATCGTGGACTTCAGGAAGTCCAAAGGCAGAAGTCACACCCCCATCCACATCAATGGGGCGGAGGTGGAAAGGGTGGCCAGCTTTAAGTTCCTCGGAGTCCACATCATGGAAGACCTCTCCTGGTCCCTCAACACCTCCTCTCTGGTGAAGAAGGCCCAGCAGCGCCTATATTTCTTGAGGAGGCTGAAGGGATGTAATCTGTCACCCCCGATCCTCTCTAACTTCTACCGCTGCACTATAGAGAGCATCCTGACAAACTGTATCACGGTATGGTACGGCAGCTGTAGCTCCCATGACCGGAAAGCCCTGCAGCGGGTAGTCAAAACTGCCCAACGCATCACCGGCACCCGGCTACCGACCATAGAACATATATATCAGAAACGCTGCCTACGAAGGGCACGGTCCATCATCAAAGACCCTACCCACCCCAGCCACAGTCTGTTTGCCCTCCTACCATCTGGAAGATGCTACAGATGCATTCGCACCCATACGACCAGATTTAGGAACAGCTTCTTTCCCAGGGCTGTCATCCTACTGAACTCCACAAATAAACACTAAAGCCTGCACATCTGCCGATGCACTTTATTATGGTCATATTTATGCTAATATATATGTACAAATGTATGTTGAAATGTTTAAGTGTCCTAATCCAAATTGTACACTCTCGGGAGCCGCAAGCCTACATTTCGTTGTACTGCACTTGTGCACTAACAATGACAATAAAAGTTGATTTGATTTGATTTGATTTGATTTATCATTTTAAAAATCTCAATTAGCTCAGCCCTCAACCTTCTAACCACCAGGGGATTGTGAACCAATTGTGCAATTGTGCATGTACTACAGCGGAAAATTGAGGATTAGCTGGTCAGCTGAAGAAAACTATTCAACCCCAGGATCTGAATAGATCTGCCTATTGTTCGTTTTCTGGGACCACACACACGCTCATCTATTACTGCGTAATTAATCACTACAAAATAAACTACAGCTCAAAAGGCTGAGAAACATTTCACATTTCCTGCAAAGTGATGACTCACCACGGCTCTTGTGGATTGCTGTATTCCGAATTGTCTCGCTCAACAGTTACAAAGTCCGTTCTACCAAAAAAAAACTTATGTAGTATCATTAAGGATTCACAAGTAAATTGTGCTGTCAGGATATTATTGATCTATAGTAGCAGATGCCTAGTCAGACAGTGACAGTACATTTCTTTCCTTCAGCTTCACATTAATACAGGACATGTAATGGGGGTAGCTGTGTAACACTGCTTTATGTTTCATTACTGCAGAGGACCTCATAACTCACCAATGACAAACTCATGATTGAATGTGTAGGTCACCCTGAACTGAAATATATGTAAAGCAGTATCATATTGTATGTATGGTACAGATATATACACATACTTAATACGTTTTAATATTTTGTTTCAGTTTCTTCGGTGTGAAGTTTGAACACTTTGTTAAATAGAGGAGCAATTCAGTGTGATTTTTCAATGCTTGCTATACATACCTGTAACGTGTATGACATGGTACTAAGGTTTAGAGATCTTACGGCAGCACAAACCTACTGTTTGATGATATAATGTCTATAAAATAAATGCTATAAACATTGCCTGAAAACAATTCCACTGTTCCTCAAAATGTCAGCCCAATGAAAGTATCCCTTTGCATTTCAGTGACTGGCCTTGTCCTGAAGATGGTGCTGCACCAACAACACTGCAGCTTGCAGTGGGTTTCACTTTCTGTTTTAGAGCCATATACATGGGCAAAGCTGTCCTCCAGATATCTTAATTTAAAACTGTGTTGATTCACCCTATGAATAAGGGAACAGAGTTACGACATGTAAAAAACTGATATTGAGAAAAATGCAAAGCAACAATAAATTCAGTGATCTTATTCTAAAAATATATTTATTAAAGTAAATGGACTAGATTTCTTTTTATTCATTCTCGGGATTCTCTGCAACATTTTTTTGGATATTAAGCATCTTCCACAACTAAAAAATTTTCAAATAACAGTATATTGAAATGTTTACCTATCTGTAGTTTGGAGCCATTCAAGCACACATTATGTAACTTAATGGATTTGTTGATAATTTGAGTTCAAGGATTTTCTTACAGAATATCTGCAGATATTTTAGAACAGAATGCTATGCATGATGGCAGGCAGTCCATTGGTTGGGGGTGGGGAAGGCAATGAAAGGACAAAGTGATAACACCCAAGAGTAACAAAAGTAAAGCAAATTAAATGACAATAAGGGTAGACTGGGAAGCCAAAAGATACAATACAAGAAATCAAAGCACAATGAAAAGGCCATTTGACCAATCTAGCCTTGACCAGAAATTGTCCTATCATGCACAAAATCAAAATTAATGTTACCTTCTAAAAGGAGGAAACTGCAAAGTTGCTCTCTACTTCTGAAGGCAATCAAGCTAAACTCCAGCATATCTGGACATTGCAATCTAGTTTATTAATCAATAGCCAGTTACTTTATGTAGAAGATGATATTTCCATGCCTTAGGTAACACAGAGATCATTATCACAATTTTTTTAGCATCTCCTTCAATTGCCACCCTTAGAATTTTCAATCCTGTTCCTAATCAAGTATTTCTCCAGGTTTTTTTTATACAAAGAATTAATCAACACAACACAAATTGCTTTTGCCAAGACTTTATTCCACCGGGAAGACAATCTTGGATGGAATCTTTTCCTGCATATGAGTAAAGCAGAAGATGCTGAGAAATCTATTATTTATTATTTTAATATTTTTTCCATGCAGTTCACCCTTGTGACCAGAAAAGAAATATAGAAGCATAGAATCATACAACACAGAAGGCAGCCATTTGGTCCATCGTGCCTGTGCTGGCTCTTTGAAAGAGCTATTCAATTAGTCCCACTCCCCTGCTCTTTCCCCATAGTCCTGCAATTATTTTCCTATTCAACTATGTGTCCAATTCCCTTTTGAATGTTACTATTGAATTTGCTGCCACCAGCCTTTCAAGCTGTGCATTCCAGATCATAATAACTTGCTGTGTATAGAAATGTCTCCTCATCTCCCTCCTGGTTCTTTTGACAATTATCTTAATTCTGTGTCTTCTGGTTATCAACCCTCCTGCCAGTTGGAACAGTTTCTCCTAAGTTACTCTATTAAAAGCCCTCATAATTTTGAATACCTCAATTAAATCTCCCTTTAATCTTCGCTAAGGAGAAAAATCCCATTTTCTCTAGTCTCTCCACATAACTGAAGTCTCTCATCCCTGGTATAATTTTTGCAAATCTCCTCTGCACCCTGTCCGAAGCCTTGACATTGTTCCTAAAGGGTGGTGCCCAAAATATACTACAAAATCCAAAAATAAAATAAAACCACAAACATTATGGCAGGATGTCTCATGCATCTTTGTGTGATTTTTATATTAAATTGCAGTGACATCACAGACCTGTGTCAAACTTCAACATAAAGCTTTCCCGTTTAAGAACTGTTCCCTCTCTCCCCAGGGCCCTGAGTTCAAATCCTAGTCTGATGAAGGTTTCTTCTCTCTGCTGCCTGCAAGTGTCCTACGTGAACTGAGTTTGTGGTGTTTTGACCCAGTTTCTCATGACAGCACAGTGACGCTGCCGGTTTAGTGCTAAGTTGCCGAAAGTAGTCAGCGAGGGCACAGTTTGACAGGTGTGGACAATGGAAAAGTATCACAGTGGGGCAGTGTGGAGTGCTTTTCTGGGGTTGTGGCTGAAGCATATTGTTGGGAGCGTAAGAGAGGGAGTTTTATTTTGCATCTAACCATGCTCACATGCCCCCGACAGTGCTTGAAGTTGAGGTCTGGTGCCCAAAATAGAAAGTGTTCTATTCCATAGCACAAGCGTCACTAACATAACAAAAACAAAATGGACACAAATAACTGATTATGCTGTCCGATTCATTGAAAATGAATCTGATTGGAAATCTGAAATGAGCAGTGGTTTGAGGAACACTGATTATCTTGGAGATATCTGTAATCATGGGTTGAGCAGTGGTTCAAATGGAAATGGTCTTTGCATCTCCATTCAAAGCATGATGATGTGTTTCCAGCAGCTGTATCTTCCTTTCTCCCTTTTAAATTGATAAAACCTTCCTGCCATTTCCCATGGGCCAACACAATACTGTTCAGATATATAAATGACATCTCAAGCATGTGGCGCATTCCAGTAAAAAGCAGCTGAATTCTTAGCTTGATCTGGATAACGGCCCTATACTCAGGCAATATCCAGTGAGAAGGTGCGAATTTACTGCAAGTTTCAGACATAACTTTAGCTCAGGGCAATGATAAATGCTAAAGCAGGCCGTATTGTCCTAATCTCCAGATAAACATATACCTTCCAGTTTGTGGTTGCCATCTGATTATGGGGTTGAGATTTTGTTTTGTTCACATTTGATTGAAATGTTTATTTTATTTTCCTTTGCTGTCAATGATCCTCCAGATACCACATCAGCTGCCTGGCTGCAGAGCAGTTAAGCATTTGAAAGGCAACTGTAACCACACCACTTTCTTTGGTTTTACAATAGATCCTCGGCAATCAGTACGGCCTTTTTAAAGGGGAGGGTGTAAGAAATATCAGTGCCAATATCAAGCACTACTGGGTCAGGCATAACCTGGGGCAGATGAAAAGGAACCTTCACTTTGATCTGCCTCAACCACCTGCCTTGACACCAAATTAAGTAGCGTAGCCTCCATTGTGCCAGTATGACATTTCCACTTCCCACACCAGGCATCTTTATGGCCCTTCTCAATTAGGTTGTTCTTGCACTCACCAGTAACTGGGTCAAGCCTGTCAAAATGCATTTCATACAGGGATGTCACACTGGCAGGGAAAGGAAAATGTCATCCCTTTAATCAGGACTGGATTCAAAGCAAGGTCTGAGAGGTAAAAGAACTGTGTGCTAGCTAACTATATCACCCAGTCCCAACAGCATAGCCCTTTAAGTAAATCTGTTAACTATTAACCCTTTACATAGACATAAAAGGGGGCAATTTTAACCTAACCATAAAACGCTGGTTTTACATTCTAGTTGATTTTACTCTCCATTGAAGTCACACTCCACCCGGTCCCATGGGTTTCCCGCCGAGTGAGTTCAGTTAAATTACCCCTAATGCTACAGCAAAATAAAGCTAGAACTATGAGCAATTCAATGCAAATTTGAGTGTGTGTAAAACCTGCTGAATTATTCACTTTGATCTCACACTGCTGTGGAGCTTAGCTATTTCAGGGAGTTTGTTTTTTACTCACTAAATTCATCCAAAAATTGTTGTACCCTTTCCTTCTTAAGCCATTAATTCTTTACTGAGTACTATTTCCACAGGTTTGCTTCAGTACCTCACTCAAATTATTATTCATGTGTGAGCGTAAATGTCAGCAGCCTATTCAACTGCACTGGTATCACAGCCAAGCTCAATCCTGTCCTCATCCAACAGCAACATGCATGCACCTGCAGCAGAGCTTTCTGGATATCGATAAGATGTACAAACCTTGGCCAATCCATAATCCAGCAGTTCATTTTAGTTCCCCTTCTCCCGCACCAGTTGAGAGCAGCCAGTATGACTTTGAACGTGCTGGATTTAAACCAAAGCAAATAGAAGCATTGCTGTCAGACTTTTGCCTCATTTTTCATAGAAACAGACAAAGCTCCTGCACAGAAGGAGTCCATTCGACACATAATACCTGTGTCAGCTCTTTGAAAGCTATCCAATTAGTCCCACTTCCCTGCTCTTTCCACATAGCCCTGCATTTTTTTCCTTTTCAAGTATTTTTCCAAATTCCCTTTGAAGGATACAATTGAATCAGCTTCCAGCACCCTTTCAGGCAGTGCATTCCAGATCACAACAACTCGCTGGGTAAAAAAAAAAATCTCCTCATCTCCCCTCTGGTTACTGATCCAGCCGGCAGTGGAAACAATTTCTCCTTATTTATTCTATCAAAGCTCTCATTATTTTGAGCACCTCTATTAAATCTCCCCTTAACCTTCACTGCTCTAAGGAAAACAATCCCAGCTTATCTAGTCTCTCCACACAACTGAAGTCCCTGGTCCCTAATTTCAACCGCAGATCTACTCCGAAGTGAAAAAAAAATCTGTTGTCTGAACAGCCATACTGCCTGAAGGTTCTATGCAGAGCCCAGGTAGGTGGTTACCTTCCTGTAGCTTTTATCTGTTTCAACAATAATTTAGTAGTGCTGAGCTAGACCTAGCTGTACTCTTCAGTACAGTACTCCTCCATGTTGAACACCTTTTGGAAGAAGCACTGAGAGTAGCAAGGGCACAGAATGTACTCCGGGTGGTAGACCTCAATGTCCATCACCAAGAGTGGCTCGGTAGCACCACTACTGACCGAGCTGACCCGTACGACCAGATTTAGGAACAGCTTCTTTCCCAGGGCTGTCATCCTACTGAACTCCACAAATAAACACTAAAGCCTGCACATCTGCCGATGCACTTTATTATGGTCATATTTATGCTAATATATATGTACAAATGTATGTTGAAATGTTTAAGTGTCCTAATCCAAATTGTACACTCTCGGGAGCCGCAAGCCTACATTTCGTTGTACTGCACTTGTGCACTAACAATGACAATAAAAGTTGATTTGATTTGATTTGATTTGATTTGAGAGATCAAACATGAGGGAAAAATCTACTTGACCTCGTTCTCACCAATCTACCGGTCGCAGATGCATCTGTCCATGACAGCGTTGGTAGCAGTGACCACTGCACAGTCCTTATGGAGACAAAGTGCCGTCTTCACACTGAGGACACCCTCCAACATGTTGTGTGGCACTACCACCGTGCTAAATGGAATAGATTCAGAACAGATCTAGCAGCTCAAAACTGGGCATCCATGAGGTGCTGTGGACCATCAGCAGCAGCAGAATTGTATTCCACCACAATCTGTAACATCATGGCCCAGAATATCCCTCACGCTAACATTACCATCAAGCCGCTTGATTGGCACTCCATCCACCACCTTAAACATTCACTCCCTCCAGCACTGGCATACCGTGGCTGCAGTGTGTATCATCTACAAGATGCACAGCAGCAACTCGCTAAGACTCCTTTGGCAGCACCTCCCAAACCTGCAACCTCTAACAGCTAGAAGGACAAGGGCAGCAGGCACATAGGAACACCACCACCTCCAAGTTCCCCATCCTGACTTAGAAGTATATCGCCGATCTTGCATTGTCGCTGGGTCAAAATCCTGGAACTCCCTCCCTAATAGCACTGTGGGAGAACCTTCACCACACGGACTGCAGCGGTTCAAGAAGGCGGCTCACCGCCTTCTCAAGGACAATTAGGGATGGGCAATAAATGCTGGCCTTGCCAGCTATGCCCAGATCCCATGAGTGAATAATTAAAAAAAAAATTCTTCATACTGTTAAAACAGTAGCAGCAAACACTCACCGTAACAAGAGATGTGCTAGAAAGAAAGAGTACTCCCCTGTCTAACAGTGAAACAATACTGTACTTTGGATGTACTTGGATTATTGTGCTGGGCCCTTTTTTACACACTGGAATAAAAGTATAATAAATTTGTCAAGCGCTATGAATTTGTTGCCTTCCTTACACTTCTGATGAGGCAATGGTGAAAGCAGAATTGTTTTAAGAGGATGAGGATAGCAGACAGAGGAATATCATAATAATGTGTTAAGCAGTCATCTTCTACTATTGGCAGCATAAACTTCTATCCTACCATTGATTATATTCTCTGGTGAAGTGCTCACATTCTCTCACCGAATCAGTGGTAGATGTCACAGCATGACTTCAAGAGGTAGAGTGAAATTGCAGCAATTATTTCTGTGTGTTTCTGCTTCACTGGCCAGAATTAATACATAATACTGTGTATTTATAAATCCTTAGCCCTATCTGATTGAATGTACTGAAAAATCAATTTTAAGCCAAGGCAGCAGACAAGGGTTCAGAAAATGAACAGAAATTTACAACAAAACGTTGCAAATTTGCTTCAAAAGCAAACAGAATCTTTAGGCGCAAACACAAACCTCAAACTGAGTCAATCTTTCACTTAAGTGAGCAGCACGCCTGCTGTTGTGCCAGGGATATTCAACAAGGCTAAGCTGGGCTAATACAACAGTGCAATGTCACCACCTGTGACATAGAAACATAGAGACATAGAAGATAGGAGCAGGAGTAGGCTATTCGGCCCCTCGAGCCTGCTCCGCCATTTAATGAGATCATGGCTGATCATCCAAATTCAGCACCCTGTCCCTGCTTTCTCCCCATGTCCCTTGATCCCTTTAGCCTTAAGAAATATATCTAATTCCTTCATGAATATACTTAACGAAATGGCCTCAACTGCCTTCTGTGGTAGAGAATTCCACAGGTTCACCACTCTCAGGGTGAAGAAATTCCTCCTCATCTCAGTCCTAAAATGCTTACCCCTTATCCCTAGACTGTGACCCCTGGTTCTGGACTCTCCCGCCATCGGGAACATCCTTCCTGCATCTAGTCTGTCTAGTCCTGTTAGAATTTTATAAATTTCAATGAGATCCCCTCTCATTCTTCTAAACTCTAGCGAATATAAACCCAATCGACCCAATCTCTCCTCATATGACATTCCTGCCATCCCAGGTATCAGTCTGGTGAGTCTTCGCTGCACTCCCTCCATGGCAAGAACATCCTTCCTCAGATAAGGTGACCAAAACTGCACACAATACTCAAGGTGTGGTCTCACCAAGGCCCTGTACAACTGCAGCAAGACATTCTTGCTCCTGTTCTCGAATCCTCTCGCTATGAAGGCCAACATACCATTTGCCTTCTTAACCACCTGCTGCACCTGCATGCTTACCTTCAGTGACTGGTGCACAAGGACACCCAGGTCTCATTACAATTCCCCTTCTCCCAATCTATTGCCGTTCAGATAATAATCTGCCTTCCTGTTTTTGCCACCAAAGTGGATAACCTCACATTTATCCACATTATACTGCATCTGCCATGCATCTGCCCAATCACCCAACCTGTCCAAATCATACTGGAGGTTCTCTGCATTCTCCTCACAGCACACACACCCACCCAGCTTTGTGTCGTCTGCAAACTTGGAGAAATTACATCGAGTTCCCTTGTCTAGATCATTAATATATATTGTGAATAACTGGGGTCCTAGTACCAATCCCTGTGTTATCCCACTAGTCACTGCCTGCCACTCGGAAAAAGACCCGTTTATTCCAACTCTTTGCTTCCTGTCTGCCAACCAGTTCTCTATCCAAGTCAGTACCTTACCCCCAATCCCATGTGCTTTAACTTTGCACGCTAATCTCTTATACGGGACCTTATCGAAAACCTTCTGAAAGTCCAAATACACCACATCCACTGGTTCTCCATGATCTATTCTACCAGTTACATCCTCAAAAAATTCCACTAGATTAGTCAAGCACGATTTACCTTTTGTAAATCCATGTTGACTTTGTCCGATCCTGTCACTGTTTTCCAAGTGCTCTTCTATTACATCTTTTATAGCATTTTCCCCACTACCAATGTCAGGCTTACCGGTCTATAATTCCCCGTGACTGGACCTTGTTTCCCAGGTAGTATCAGCTCTAGGGATAGGTGTCCTGCACTCTGCCTGACCTGGAGGCAAAATATGTTTTGGCAGAGCCAGCACAGTGAAGGGTATCTATAATACAATAGATGTAAAATAAATCCACGCTTCCTTCTCTAAAGATGAGGGCAAGGAAATACTTAAGCTTAAACTTATTTATCAAGTTTTAAAACACAGGCTTTCACAAACTTTAAGAGAACAAGTTAAAAGGAACATGAAAGCGCTTAATGTGATGAGGGGAACACCTAGAGGTGCAGACAATTTCCTTCTTAACATAATTCCCATCGTATTACAGGACATGGATTGGCATCCATGATTTACCACAAGTTTGTTCCAATCTCTGCTGACCACCAGGAGCAGTAGTGAATAAGGGCACATCTCTTCCTCAAGGGAGAGGGAAAGAAAGGGAGATTGTATGTGCTGTTGGGAAATAAAATAGAGAAAAAAAAAGAGCTCTAAAAAATGGATAAACAAAAACAGGTTCTGAAGGCATCAAGGGGTCAGTGCACTAGCCAGTCCGAAGCATAGGCTTTTAAACTGGGATCTTTGGAGCCCATGGAGTCTGCTCGGAGATCCCATGTGATTCCCCAAGGTCATCAGATTTCTGTATCTGTTGACTAATTAACACTTGCTGTATACAAATAAAACACGTTTCTGCACTCGTAGTATTATTTTGCTTTGGTTAGCCAAAACTGTCTTTCTGAAGTTAGGACACGGTGTCCCTGGGTGTGCGTCAATATGGGGGTCATAGAGCCATAGAGTCATAGAGTTTTACAGCACAGAAAGAGGCCCTTCGGCCCATCGTGTCTGCGCCGCCCATCCATCCCTGTCCAGTCTAATCCCATTTTCCAGCATTTGGTCCATAGCCTTGTATGCAATGGCATTTCAAGTGCTCATCCAAATGCTTCTTGAATGTTGTGAGGGTTCCTGCCTCTACCACCCTTTTAGGCATTGAGTTCCACATACCAACCACCCTCTGGGTGAAAAAGTTCCTCCTCAGATCCCCTCTAAATCTCCTGCCCCTTACCCTGAATCTATGCCCCCTTGTTATTGACCCCCCTACTAAGGGGAAATGTTCCTCTTTGTCTACCCTATCTATGCCCCTCATCATTTTGTACACCTCAATCAGGTCCCCCCTCAGCCTTCTTTGCTCCAAGGAAAACAACCCCAGCCTGTTTAGTCTTTCTTCATAGCTGAGGCGCTCCATCCCAGGTAACATCCTGGTGAATCTTCTCTGCACCCTCTCCAAAGCAATCACATCCTTCCTATAGTGAGGTGACCAGAACTGCACACAGTACTCCAGCTGTGGCCTCACCAGCGTTTTGTACAGCTCCATCATAACCTCCCTGCTCTTATATTCTATGCCTCGGCTAATGAAGGCAAGTGTCCCATATGCCTTTTTAACCACCTTATCTACCTGTTCCGCTGCCTTCAGGGATCTATGTACATGTACACCAAGGTCCCTCTGACCCTCTGTACTTCCTAGGGTCCTACCACTCATTGTGTATTCCCTTGCCTTATTTGTCCGTCCAAAATGCATCACCTCGCACTTTTCAGGGTTAAATTCCATTTGCCACTTTTCCGCCCATTTGACCAACCCGTTTATATCGTCCTGTGGCCTGAGGCTTTCCTCCTCGCAATTTACCACCCCACCAATTTTCGTGTCATCTGCGAACTTACTGATCATACCTTTTACATTCTCATCCAAATCATTTATGTAGATCACAAACAACAAGGGACCCAGCACCGATCCCTGAGGTACCCCACTGGACACAGGCTTCCAGTCACAAAAGCAACCTTCGACCATCACCCTCTGCCTCCTGCCACTCAGCCAGTTTAGGAGCCAACGCGCCAAGGCACCCTGGATCCCATGGGCTCTTACCTTCTTGACCAGTCTCCTATGCGGGACTTTGTCAAAAGCTTTACTGAAGTCCATGTAAACCACATCCACAGCATTTTCCTCATCCACCCCCCTAGTCACCCCCTCGAAAAATTCAATCAGATTTGTCAGACATGATTTACCCTTGACAAAGCCATGCTGACTATCCCCGATTAATCCTTGCCTCTCCAAGTGGAGACTAATTTTGTCCCTCAGAATTTTTTCCAATAATTTCCCTACCACAGATGTTAGGCTCACTGGCCTGTAATTCCCTGGTTTATCCCTGCTACTCTTCTTGTATAATGGTACTACATTAGCTGTTCTCCAGTCCTCTGGTACATCCCCTGTGGCCAGAGAGGTTCTGAAAATTTGTGTCAGAGCCCCTGCAATCTCCTCCTTTGCCTCCCACAGCAGCCTGGGATACATCTCGTCCGGGCCTGGGGATTTATCCACTTTTTGGCCTGCTAAAACCGCTAGCACCTCCTCCCTCTCGATGCTAATATGTTCAAGTATGTCACAGTCCCCTTGCCCGATTTCTATGTCCGCATCGTCTTTCTCCATAGTGAACACAGATGCAAAAAATTCATTTAAAACCCCGCCTACATCATCTGGCTCTACACACAGATTGCCACTTTGGTCCCTAATGGGCCCTACCCTTCCCCTGGTTATCCTCTTGCCCTTAATATACTTATAAACATCTAAGGATTTTCCTTTATTTTGCTCACCAGTGTTATTTCATGGCCCCTCCTCGCCCTCCTAATTTCTTTTTTAAGTATGCCCCTGCACTTTTTATACTCCTCTAGGGCTTCTTCCGTCTTTAGTCTTTTGTAACTGCCAAAAGCCCCCCTTTTATTTCTAATGCATTTTTGTATATCCCTTGTCATCCAAGGTTCCCTTTGCTTGTTGGTCCCACCCTTGACCTTTACAGGAACATGTTGGCGTTGTACTCTCTCTATTTCCCTTCTGAAAGTCTCCCACTGTTTTGATGCGGATTTTCCTATAAGTAGCTGCTCCCAGTCCACTTTGGCCAGATCCTGCCTTATCATATTAAAATCGGCCTTCCCCCAATTTAGAACACTTATTTCCGGGCCGTCTTTGTCTTTTTCCATGACCACCTTAAATCTCACCGAATTATGGTCACTGTCGCCAAAATGCTCTCCTACTGACACTTCCACCACTTGCCCGGCTACATTCCCCAGTATTAGGTCCAGTACCGCCCCCTCTCTTGTAGGACTTTCTACAGGTTGGCTCAAAAAGCTCTCCTGGATGCACTTTAAGAATTCTGCACCCTCTAAGCCTTTCACACTCTGACTATCCCAATTTATATTGGGGAAGTTGAAATCCCCCACTATTATTACCCTATTATTTTCACACTTCTCTGAGATTTGCCTACATATCTGTTCCTCTATCTCCCCCTGACTGTTTGGGGGCCTATAGTACACTCCCAGCAAAGTGCTTGCCCCCTTTTTGTTTTTAAGTTCTACCCATAAGGCCTCATTCGAGGAACCCGCTAATATATCATCCCTCCTTACAGCAGTAATTGACTCCTTAATTAATATTGCAACACCCCCTCCCCTTTTACACCCCCCTCTGTCTCGCCTGAAGATTCTATACCCCGGAATATTGAGCTGCCAGTCCTAACCCTCCCTCAACCATGTCTCCGTGATAGCAACAATATCGTACTCCCATGTGCTCAACAACAACTTCAGTTCATCCACCTTATTTGCAAGACTCCTTGCATTAAAATAAATGCCTTCCAGCCCTGCCATATTCCCTTTTGCCTTCACATATTTGCTCTGCCTTCCCAGCTGACTTGTTTTTTCCTCTGTATTTGGCTGTAAATCACCCCCTACTATAGCTCCACTCTGTACCCCATCCCCCTGCCAAGTTAGTTTAAACCCCCCCCCAGCAGTGCTAGCAAACCTCCCCGCAAGGATATTGGTTCCCCTCTGGTTCAGGTGTAAACCGTCCGACTTGTACAAGTCCCACCTTTCCCAGAAGCAGACCCAGTGATCCAGGAAACTAAAGCCCTCCCCCCTGCACCATCCCTTTAGCCACGCATTCATCTGTTCTATCTTCCTATTCCTATACCCACTAGCACGTGGCACCGGGAGTGATCCAGAGATTACAACCTTTGGGGTGCACAGAAGCATTCTTGTATTTGCATGGGGTCAATATTTGCATGAGATCCGCTTCATAGAAATGTTTGAATAGAATAGGGTTAGAGCTTCGGACAACTCAAGGCACATTCTTCAAAGATACGCTGAAAGCATATAGCTACAAATCTTGACAGTGGCAAGGATTAGAGGTAGTCACCATCGCACATCTAGCAATTAAATCAGCCCACCACAACTCACCGACTGGAGTGATAGATAAAATTTAAAAAAAATAACAACTGCCCTTGCCTTTTTTTTATATAAGACATCAAAAGCGCAGCGCCTCGCATTAATGCACTTGATGTACTGCAGTGAGGAATAGGAGAGAGGTCTTCCCCAGCAATGGGAGGAAGAAACCTGCTGCTGTCACCAAGAAAGTGTGGTTGGAGGTTGCTGAGGAGGTCAGCAGCAGGAGCATTGTGTCCCATTCCTAGATTCAGTGCAGAGCGTGCTTTAATGACTTAACCAGGTCAGGAAATGTGAGTATAGTTGCTGATTCACCTACATCCTGTTTTGCACATCCCCCCTCAGTCTGCCTTGTCGAGCATATTCCAGCATATCACTCCTCATACCCACTTAAGTTTCAAAAGCCCCCATCGTTCACTTTTTATGCACTTCCCCATTTGTCCATCCACCATTGCCATTCAGCCCAATCCTTACGCAATGTGATGCTTCTTGCTGATAGTTACCCTCATCGAATGCACTACATTCATCAGGTGAACACATGCTTTACAGTCACTCATAGGTCTTCTCTTTCCCCCATTGCAGGAGAAGAGAGCACAAAACACAAAGCAGAGGGAGAGGGAGAGGGAGAGGACTGGAGATAGGCCTCCACAGATTGCACAGCTTACAGATGCAAAGGAGGAGTTAATGGAGATCAGTAGCATCTCTGCGTCCCTAACCATCAGAGATGGAGAGACTAGCAATTCGTAGATGCCTGGTGACAGAATAAAAAATATATCTGGCACGCATCTCATACAAGACCTAGCCATGTTGACTTTATTTTGACAATGAGTGAAATATGATCAGCCTGATTATGCTGAGTGGTAGCAATGTTACGTTGCCAGTAATAATTCATATCCCTTTCTTCTCCCTTCCTGGCCTTCACGCGCAGTGCTGCAGTCGCAGCCGTCTCTGGACTTCCCTGAGAACGATTCCTCAGAGGAACTCATTCCTTCTGAAGGTGCACCATCACAGGACCTACAGCCATGCACCAACACAAATACACGCACTTCGATGGGGCCAGTTAGACAGCTAGTTGGGTTTTCACCTGGTGATTCACAATTCACAAGTGAGCAAGAGCAGACACAGGTGGCAGGGACAATTGTGGAGAGTCTGTGTTGGAAGGCGCAATCCTCTCCAAACTCTGCTCACCTGGACACTGATGCTGAACCCTGGGGACCATCGATGAAAAAGATAATCACTGAAGGACAGCAGCAAATCTGCGAGGTATTGGCATTCCTGCCATGCACACTGTCCACAATACCAAAGAAGATAGAAGAGTCCAGCTCAAGAATTAGTGGATTGATGTCGCAGGCCATTGCGAGGATGTTTATTATGGAGAGAGTGGTCACCTATGTGGAACTTCAAGCATGGCTCTCAAATGAGTTCATGCAAGTCATGTCTGCCACCATATATTAGATGACAGACACCATTCTCATGGCCTTACAATGCATCACTGATCTCCACTAAGTTGCTCTCCCTCAGAGGGGTAGGAGTGATGTTGCGTTAGCTCAGGAGAGGGATGATGGTGAAAGGGGATATGGAAGTGGGAACTCCACTCAAAGTGATCCTAATTTGCACCACTTCCCTGTGTTGCCCATTCTTGCATGCCAAGTGGGAACTCGCCTTTTAATTTACTTGGTGATGAATGTGAAGACATGAATTAACTGGGAACAATCGGTGCATGTGCAATGGGTGGATGGTTGCTTAGAGGATTGCATTGTGCCAGTGGGGATGGGAGGGTGGGAGGGGCCGGGGGAATGTGAGAGTTACTTTGGTCCAGTGTGAGTGACTAACTGAACCTTTGAGCTATTAGGGAATCCCTGGCATCCCGAGCAGATTGGTCTGGTGTTGGAGACCCAATCTTCATCTTCCTCCTCGTCCTCATCCTCTTCTTCATTGGAATAATCATCAAATGATGAGTGATGAGTGCCTTCTTCATCCTTCGCCTCTAATCCTTGCTGCTGTGCAACATTGTGCAGGACACAGCACACCACGATCATTTTGGAGACCCTCGTTGGCGAGTACTGAAGCGTGCCTCCAGACTTGTCTAGGCACCTGAAGCACAACTTGAGTATCTCTATTGCTCTCCTCCTCTCTGTTGGACACCTCTCTGTTTCTCCTCTCTCTTTTGCACCCCTCTCTGTTGCTGCACTTCTCTGTTGCTCCCCTCTCTGTGGGTCACCCTCTGTCGACCCCTCTCTGTGGGTCACCCTCTGTCGACCCCTCTCTGTGGCTCACCCTCTGTCAATCACCTCTCTGTGGCTCACCCTCTGTCGACCCCTCTCTGTGGGCCAGCCCTCTGTTGCTCCCCTCTCTGTGGGCCAGCCCTCTGTCAATCCCCTCTCTGTAGGTCAGCCCTCTGTCGCTCCTCTCTCTGTGGGTCACCCTCTGCTGCTCAACTCTCTGTTGCCTACTTGCAGCTCCTTCCACCGCATGCCATTGCAGCTGCTGATGCTGATTGCATTCCTCGTCCGAAGTCCAATCTCAAGCAGCCATGGCACCGCCCATCCTGATGTTGTGTGTGTAAACAGCTCTAAACTTCACCAATACGTCTGTCACCACAAGAACTCTCAGCAAATCGTTTGCTGCGAAAGCAACTGTGAGCAATGAGATTTTATTCATTTTGAGACATCTGACCTTTAACCAGACCGAAGAAGTGCTGCTCAATCTCATTGTCATTTTACTGTTGAGTTTCCCAAGTCCCGGGAAATCTGTGCTGGCAGTGTTATATCCAAATCGCAGTCAAAATGTGAGGAAAGTGCTCTCATTAACATATGATAATGATGAAGGACCTGCCTCTTAACATCGGGTTACTTGGCTGTACTCAAACCAGCGGGTTGGGGTCTGGTTTTACATTCCTGATATTTTAACCTATCATCTCCTCATCTCTCTCCCACCCATCGGGGAGGGATAAAATTCCTCCCAATTATGTTTCCTTTGGATTAGACACCATCCGGTCAAAAATGCCAGTTTAAATCCTTTCAAACAAACCTTGCATTTGGTTGGATGTTTCTATCTTTGCGTGCTATGTAGACTAGCATTTGAATAGAATGTCAGCACAAGTTTAGATTCAGTGGGCTTGAAGGCATTGGTAATGAGATTATTTGACAGCCTCTAGGTAGATTTACGATATGTAGTTTAGGAGATGCAGAGATTAATTGGCTCTGCATTCCATTTACATGGGTTATCAGTTTCAAAAGTGAGAGTTGCACCATCGCCTCAAATTGTCCATGAACCAAAGCTGCTGTTCCAAAGTAACTGATGCAGCAGTTTGATTGTATTTGTTGTCCTGTGACTCGAGCCACAATTCGATTGTTAATTTAGCTTCTGTGTAATAAGAATACTTTTCTGAGTGTGACAGAACATAAAAGATTTTAAATCACTGCAGCAATTTGTTTTTGGAAATGCTTTCCCATAGGGTTACTGATTCCTGTCACTCTGCAGCTCCCTCATGATACTCTCCCTCTGCAACTTCTTGGCAATCTTTATGCAATCTTACACAGCATTGGAGTTGCTGTAACAGGGTGCGCAATCATTTCAGGGATCATCAGACAGAAAGAGAAACATTTATTTTACATTGTCCAATTAAAATGTTAGACTGAGTGGCCTAGGAGAAAGTAAGCATTCTCATGAGGCGATCTTTCCATACTAAAAACAATTTTTACAGAACAAAATTTTAAATAGGTAAATGTAAGATCAATATTTTTTCTCCTTGTCTGACAATCTCTAAAATGATTACAAATCCTTTTGCTGCAGCTACTACACTATGTTTGCTTTCTTCGCACAGACTGTCAGCAAATTGCAAAGGGAGTGGAGAAGCTGTGGAACAATGGGGCTCAGTCAACACGTAGGGAAAAGATTTACAAAATCATAATCAGTGCAGCAAAACAAAGGCTAGCATTTATATAGCATCTTTCACAATTTCAGGGTGTCCCAAAACGCTTTACAGCCAATGAAGTACTTAAAGTGTAGGCATTGTTGTATTGTAGGAAACATGGCAGCCAATTTACACACAGCAAGCTCCCACAAACAGCAATGTGATAATGACCAGATGATCTGTGTTTCTTTAAGTGTTGATTGAGGGATACATATTGGCCAGGATACCAGGAAGAACTCCCTTGCTCTTCTTTGAAATAGTGCCATGAGATCTTTTACGTCCACCTGAGAGCCCAGACGGGGCATCAGATTAACGTCTCATCCGAAAGAAACTCCATCAGTACTGCACTGGAATGTCAGCCTAGATTTTGTGCTTAAGTCCTTGAAATGGGACTTGAACCCACAACCTTCTGACTCAGAGGTGAGATTGCTATCACTGAGCCATGGCTGAAAACAACGAACTTGAGGATTGAAGTTAATTACTAAGAAAAGTCTTAGCGTAACGTAGCTGGAATTTTCCGGGGTGTCAGCGGGCATGATCGGTGGCGGTTCAGGTGGGAATGTGGGTTGTTTTGATAGCAGGTCAGCACTGAGCAGACCCGACAGCCTGCGGCGGGCGACCCAACTAAACTCATTAGCATCTAGTTGACAGATGATTAACAGGCTTTTTTAACTTACCTATTGATTTTAACTTCATGGCCACAGGAACCACACTGTTCAGGGACCACAGCTGTAAACCTGAGGTGGGAGTTCAGTGGCCATTGCTCCAGCTGATTACTTGGCAGATTCAAATGTTTAGTAAAAGATCCCAGCTGACAGATCATCACTTTCCTCAGCCATAAGATGTTTTCAGTCCATTTCCAGCACAGATTCTGCAGGCTTTCCACTCTCCATCCACTCTTACCTCATTGGAAGAACTCTCACACCATTGACAGAATGCTTCTGTCATCTCTACTTCACCTGCCATCTATTCCATCAACATGGGTGCCCTTTATACTGTCTCACCTTGGTTCTCAGAATCCAACCACCATCAGCTCCAACACCAGCAGTATCAGGCGCACCAGCAGCACCACCAACAACACCAACCTTCTCCAAATTCACTTGATGCTGCACAGGAGACAGGTATCAGCACCCGACCACATTGCTGTCTGGCAGGCCAGGGATGGCCTCACCATAGCCAGATTTACTTCACTTGACACTGTACACCTTGGCTGCCACATGATGCTCCAGGTTTGCACCATATCACACCAACATCATAAAGCATCCCTACAATGTCCAAGCCATTCCTTTCACACTCATCACCATTGCAGGGTGTACCGTTATGTCTCACCATTCACTGCAACTCACTAAGACCCTTCCAAAGGTGCAGACAAATCTGTCCAAGAACGGAAACTGTTGAAAATAAAGATTTCAATGTTTTGACAGCACATTAACAGAAACTTTACATGAACATTGGATAAAACACCCAAGTGGCTATCCTTGTGTGTTGTCAGTTGGCATGTTTGCACTAGGATGAGGGCGAGTGTGAAGGGTGGCTAGTGAGATGGGGGTGTGATAATATAGATAGTGAGGAATGGGTGGTGGTGCAAGGTAAGTTGGTGTGATTAAGGATGTGCAGGAGTAGGGTAGGGAAGGCAGTGTGATGGTGATGTGATGAAAGGCACAGCAGGATGAGGTTGAGTGTGGCTTCGTCCTAACGTTTTGTGATCTACTGAGATCATTGAAAGGTTTGTGCCACTGCACCCAGGTCCACCTGACCACATCCCTGCTTGTGACCTCCTGTGCAATGTGCAACCAGACTGTTTTGTTCTCCTGGAGAGTTCTCTTCCACCAATCGGAATGGAAGAGGGCCTCCTTACATGCTCTGACTCCCTCCATAAGCATATGGAGGGAGTCATGGGAGAACCAGGGTGCAGCCCTGTGCCTTTGTGCAGTCATTGTCAGTGTTTGCAGTACTTCAATGCTGTAGAACACTGACAGCACAAATGTCAAAATAAAGTTGGCCATGGCCCCTTTAAGGAAACCAGATGATGACACGTCATGAATGATGTCACCACACCCGCTTCCTCTAATTGGACCAGGAAACGCTCTGGGCGGGCTTAACAAGCCCTATCAATGGAAAATAATTTTCCAGAACGGGATGGAGCCAGCAGTGGGGCCGCGACCCACCACCGACCCCAGCTGCACCAGACCCGACGAGGTAAGGAAAATCTCAGCCATGGATTGTAAAGCTGCCAATCCTTACCAGTAGGCTTACAAAACATCTAGAACCAGCTTGATTCTATTGCAACTGTTTTACGCTAATTTCAGTTATTTAATGCTATGTAAATTCAGTGAGATCAGAGAAGCAGTCCTTAGTGTTCTTCCACAGTCTGTGACCTACACAACAGGAGCAAATTGGCACTGAATTTATGGCATTATTTTTGGGTGAGGTTCCCCTAGGTTAAGAGGAAATGTTTAAGACAATGGTGTAGATCTTGACTTTGTGCAGTGGTGTAAAATGGATGATAACAAGTAGGCAGCCCGCTTTACATCTCTCCCCATTTTTATTTTCATTGAAACCGATGGAAATTAAAATCAAGAGAGCTATAAAATGGGCGGCCGATTCGCTATCACCTGTTTTACTTTAACGCACAGTCAAAATTATCCCCAATCTGTCTGAGATAAATAATCAGTCTGCATCGCTACAATGCCACAGAAATGTCTGTTAATTATTCCTGAGACTCACTGCAGTGTTCAGTCCAGAAAAAGAAATACTGGTTATAGATACTGCGAATGACTGATGTTAGTGGAAAAGCTGTGTGAGTATAAAGCAAGGAAACCCTGCTTCACAGTTGCACTTTTATTTTGCCACTGGTAGTGAACAGAGGAAAATATATCATTACATTTTTAGTAAAAATTCATGGTGTGATCTGGTGTTTGTGGCTGTGTAATGCATAAGGAATGTGCAAGCGAGGAGAGAGCTGGGATTACGTCTAGGATAGGTGTTTGTGTGACAGAGCCTCATGACATCTTTGCAAAATCAGAAAACAAAATGCTAGAGCAATCCAGATTTGTACCGGGTGCACCATTTATGCATCCCTGCAGTAAAGTGTTAATTTTACAGTCAAACGAGCATTAAAAAAAGTATAAGAATGAAGCTGGGGCTTAGAGGGTTAAATTATGAGGACAGGTTGCATGCACTTGGCTTATATTCGCTTGAGTATAGAAGATTGAGGGGTGATCTGGTCGAGGAGTTTAAAATGTTAAAAGAATTTGATAGGGTAGATTTTTTCTGGTGGGGCATCAAGAACAAGGGGACATAATCTTAAAATGAGAGCTAGGCCATTTAAGAGGGAATTCAGGAAGCACTATTTCACACAATGGGGAATAGAAATCTGGAATTTTCTGTCCCAAAAGGCTGTGGATATTGGACCAATTAGAGCTTTCAAGCCAGAAATTGATAGATTTTTGTAAGCTCGGGGTATCAAGGGATATGGAGCAAAGGCAAATAGAATTGAGGTACAGATCAGAAAGGCGGAGGAGTCCTCGCCTTGCATCAGTTGGCGGGTTTCACGAGGCATGCAAAACCCAACCAGCTAAACTTCAATGCAAAATGGAGGATAAAGCGGAGGCTTCCAGCCTCATTATAATATTTAAACAGATGACTCATCTCCAGGCAGTGGATTGGCTGCCCACCCTCCCGTCCTGCCTCTGTTAAAACCGTAAATGGGTGGATTGGAGACGGGTTCAGGTCAGGATTCAGATTTTAAACACTACCCACACACCCCGCAACCCACCCATTTTTGTTAGGTTAAAATCCCCCACCCCACCAAATTTCCTGACAAAGTAATTTGAATATGCCACAGTGAGCATAATGGCAAATAGAGACCTCAGAATCACGCAGCCAATGACTTACCCCATCTACAACAGTTAAGCAGATCAATATTGACATGACGTGAGTCACAGAATTCTGAATTTTAAATTCTTGCACTGAACTTGATCACTTGCAGAATATTGTTTGAGTTTTGGACACACTCAACTGTCATATTCAGTATTCAGTAACAGATATTTTTTTACCATTTATTTAGAAGACGACATTAGTAATTGAAGCTACCTAAAAAGTCTCATTAAACAAATGAGTGGCCAAATTGGACCTCGTTTCGCCCATTTTTTGGGTGCGAAATGGGGGCAAAAAGGTCCAATTTCGGGGGCTATATCCCCAAGGGCGCCTTAAATACATCCAATGCTATATTGGGTCGGCCAATATTCACGCATTCCTGTGCCGCCTTAAACAAACCTTTGGACCCTGGCATACTCTATTGAGTATGAAATCAGCTAACACATACAGGGCAAGGATCAAAGCTCAGAGTTTCCTCATTTGTGTACCTCAGCATCACAGCAGGAAGTGCATTAGGACGTCTTTTTAAATCAGTCACAATATAATGTAATCAACGTGAACTTTTCCTTTTTTGTTCCATTGGTATCTGCGAAAGGTTTTTTGTTCAACAACAAGCACTGTTAACATGATTGGGATTACGGCTTGGAGGAGTGAATGTTGGGGATGTCAATTGCTATTTGAAGTTACAGTCATAAATTTGGAGATGATTCAACATGAGCTGTCTAAGTTAATTCAGTCTTCTTTCATTGTCAGGCCCAGGAACTCTTCCAAGCCAATGTGCTTAATATCATCGGTATTCATAGCTGAAAGAAAAATATCGAAGACCTAAATGGAATAAAAGGTTAATTTTTATTAAGGGTTTCTGATGGCAAGACTCCCTCTTTAAAAGGTCAATTTAAACCTACTTCTCTGTTTCTGTAGTGTCCGTGTGTAGATAAAGACACTGAAGACAGGAGTTGGTTCATAGGTATTTACTAAGCAAGTCTGGGGGGGGGTTTCTAAAGGATATACACAATACACAGGCTTATATAGCCCAAGTGGCAATTACCGGCATTACGCACACCTGGGGCTCTTAAAGGCACATACACCACAATTCCTCCCCTTCTAGCTAACTAGTACATCATATTTTAAGTAATTATTAATTATATGTTATATGCAAAATAATATACATTGCTGTATTAATTAATTATAAGTTAGTCTCTCAGGAGGCTTCCTGACTCGGTCCGGATAATGCCTCGGGGGTGTAGTAGTTTCTGGTGGTGTAGTAGGTTCTTCTGGCAAGGCTGATTCGGCTTGAAGGCCAGTGTCGGGTTCATCGGGCTCCAGTATCACCGGATCGGAGGTAGATATGGGTATCTCTACTTCATCGTTAGATGTATAGAGTGGTGGTGTAGGTTGTCCCTTTTCGGATGACTTGATGATTTGGTCAGCATGGCGCCTTATTATGCTGTCTCCGATGTCCACGGTATACATCAATGGTCTTAATCATGTGCAGATAGTTCCAGGCTGCCATTTCTCGGTACGGTAGTCCCGGGCCAAAACCGGTTGGCCTATCTGGAAGGCCCTAGTTGGCCTTTCATTCATGCCCTGAAACTGCCGGTTCTCCACGTCCTTCGGATGTTGGGCTTGACCAAATCCAGCCGGCATCTTAGGTTTCTATTGTAGAACATCATGGCGGGAGTTTGGTTAGTAACCATATGCGTTGCATTCCTATATGCAAATAAGAAGTTATCCACCTTGTGCTGAAGTTTTATGTCTTCATTACCCATGGCCTTGATGGCCTTCTTGAAGGTCTGGACAAACCTTTCAGCCAATCCATTGGTGGCGGGATGGTATGGGGCGGACGTGTAGTGCTTTACCCCATTGTTCTTTAAGAACTTTCTGAATTCTTCGGACACAAATTGCGGTCCATTATCAGAACATATCTGCTCCGGCAGCCCATTCCTGGCAAATATGGTCCTTAATACTGTGATGGTTTTTTCCGTGGTGGTGGAGGACATCTTTATTACCTCCGGCCACTTGGAGTGTGCATCAACTGCGATTAAGAACATTGAGTCCAAAAATGGACCAGCAAAGTCGATGTGCACCCTTTGCCAGGGAGATGAGGGCCACTCCCATGGATGTAGAGGGGCCTGTGGCGGAGCATTTTGGACCTTCTGGCATCCTAGGCAGCTCTTGGTCATGTCTTCGATGTCTCCATCAATACCTGGCCACCATACAAACGCCCTAGCTAGGTTCTTCATTTTCACTCCACCCAGATGCCCCTCGTGAAGCTCCTTTAGCACTTTATCCTGGAGTTTGGGTGGAATCACCACTCTGGATCCACACATCAAGGTTCCTCGGCACACTGACAGCTGTTCTCTTCTTTGCGAGAATGCTGGCAACAGTGGTTCGCCATGTGCTGGCCATCCCTTCACTGTTAAATCGTAGACCCGTGAGAGAGTAGGGTCATTTCTTGTCTCCCTTTCAATGGCAGAATTTGTCACCGGTAGACATTCCACTATGGTAGAGTGGAATATCTCTACTGGGTCTACTGTAGGTGCCTCTTCTATCGTTGGCAACGGTAGGCGTGATAAACCGTCAGCATTCCCATGCTGTTTTGACCCTTTGTATTCAATGTTGTATTGGTGTGCCCCTAGAAAAAGGGACCACCTCTGTAGTCTTTGTGCCGTCATAATGGGGACACCTTTTTTAGGGTTGAATATGGAGATGAGGGGTTGATGGTCAGTCAGCAAGGTAAATTTTTCTCCGTGTAGGTAATGGTTGAATTTATTCACTCCCCATACCAGGCTGAGTGCTTCCCTGTCTATCTGGGCATAGTTACGCTCAGCTGAGTTCAATGAGCGTGACGCAAAAGCTATCGGCCGTTCCGAGCCATCAGGGAATCTATGGGACAATACCGCTCCTATGCTGTAAGGGGATGCATCGCACGCCAGTCTGATTGGTAGTGATGGGTTGTAATGAGCCAAAATTTTCTCGGATGTGATTAAGTCTTTACATTTATGGAAGGCACGTTTAGTTTTCGTTCCATTTCCAAATTACTCCTGTCTGTAGAAGATCATTAAGAGGGTGTAGAATAGTTGATAAGTTCGGTAAAAATTTATGATAGTGATTTATTAATCCCAGGAATGACCTTAATTGTGAAACATTTTCAGGTGCTGGGGCTTTTATAACTGCTTCAATTTTTTCAGGTGACTTATGCAACCCTTCCTTATTAATTATGTGGCCACAATATGATATCTGATTTTGGAAAAATTCGCACTTGGGGCGATTTGCTCGTAGGCCCCGTTCTTTCAGCCTAGTGAGCACCTGCTCCAAATTGGCAAGGTGCTCGTTGTCATTTTCCCCTGCTATAAGGATGTCGTCTAGGTAGCATTGAGTCCCCGGAATCCCTTGCAGGACTTGCTCCATAGCTCTTTGCCAGATAGCTGGAGCTGATGCTATTCCAAAAACCAGTCGATTGTACTGGTACAGGCCTTTGTGTGTGTTTATTGTGAGATACTTTTTAGAGGTCTCCTCAACCTCCATCTGTAGATATGCCTGTGCCAAGTCAATTTTTGTGAAACGTTTCCCTCCGGATAGTGAGGCGAAAATATCTTCTATCCTCGGAAGAGGATAATGTACCGTGTGAAGGACCGGGTTTACAGTCACCTTAAAGTCTCCACAGATGCAAATTTTTTTCTGTTCCTCAGAGTTATTTTTCAATGTTTTTTTCATGACTGAAACGATGGGTGTTGCCCATTCGCTCCAATCTATTTTGGATAATACGCCTGCCTTTTCCAAATTCTTCAGCTCTGCCTCGACTGCCGGACGTATTGCGTATGGCACCGGTCTTGCCTTAAAAATTTTTGGAATTGCTGTATCTTCCACTTTTATTGAGGCGGTGATGCCTTTCAAGGTTCCTAGTTTCTCTTGAAACACTTCTTTGGCGTTGGCCAAGATGTCTTTCAATCGTTCAGGTATGATGTCATCATTGTTTTTTTCCTTTCTGGTCACCGTCAGTGTCTGAATGGAGTGCCAGTCTAAACGTATCTTCCTTATCCATTCACGTCCCAACAACGGTGGACCACCATCTTGTAGAATGTATAAATACAACTTTTGTATTTCTTTGCCGTTGTATACCACAGGCACCCTTATTTTTCCTTTGGGGTAGACTTTCTGCCCCGTATATGTTTTTAAGATAATGGATGTGTCTTTTAGAGGTATATGCGAAAACATCCTCTCGTAATCTCGTCGATTTATTACGGTTAGAGCTGATCCTGTATCTAGCTCCATTTTAACTGGGGACCCTGCTATTGTGAGGGTAACCCAAATGGTTTGGTAATCCTCTTTGGCAAGTACATTATGTAATTTGAGACAGCTTAGTCTCTTGTTTCCGGAGTCGCTATCGCTATTCTGGTCTTCGGAGCTATTGTCCGTCATCATTTGTACCTTCCTGTACTTTTCTTTATTGATTTTTTGTTTTCTGTCAGTGGATTTATTTTGTCCAGATTGGCATACCCGTGCAATGTGTCCAATCTTACCACATTGCCTGCATGCTTTGCCCTTGAACCAGCAGTCCCTCTGGTTATGGGTGGATCTGCCGCAGCGATAACATCTTCCGAACTCCTGTGTCATTTTATGGGTGCCGAAGTCCTGTGTCTCTTGTTTTATCTCTGCAGCTCGTTTTGCTGCTGCTTCGTATGATACAGCCATACTGAAAGCTTTGTCCAATGTTAAATCTTTTTCAGAAAGCAGTCTTTTTTGTGTTCCTTCACTTAAGAGACCGCAAACAAATTTGTCTCGAAGATAATCCGATAGTCCTGCTCCGAATTGGCAGTACTTTGATAGCTTTCTTAATTCGGTTAGGTAATCAGCGTTACTTTCATTCTTGTGTTGATTTCTCTTGAAGAACTTGAAGCATTCCGCTATCAGCAGCGGTGTTGGGTTTAAATGCTCCTGCAGGGTATCAACAATTTCTTTAAAAGTCTTGCCCTTTGGTTTGGCTGGAGTGATTAAATTTCGTAACAGCCCGTATGTCTTCGCGTCCATTAAGTTCAGAAGTACTGAAGCTTTTTTTTCATCTGTTATTCCATTTGCAGTGCAATAAACCTCTACTCTTTCCACGTATGTGGTCCAATCTTCTATTTCGCCATCAAAAGCCTCAATATTACCAGATTTAGGCATTTCAGAAAAGATATGGCGCTTCCCGCGCTTTCCCACCGCTGCTACCGATAACAACGCTGTTTTACTGTGGTTTCAGTTTATTCACTGTTGGAGACTCGTTCCCAACGGAGGTCTAACCGCTGACCTGCTTGCCGCGCCGGCCGTCTCTCGAGTGCACCCTCCCAGTCCGTTATTGCTTGCCTCCGATTTCGCTGCCTGTCTCAGCTGTAGAGCCCGCCGCTGGAGCTCCAGCCTGATGCCCAGGAAGGATTAGCGCAGTACCTGTCACCAGCTTGGCCAGCTGGTGAAACCACAGTTTCTCTTACTTCCTTGAGTCTCCTGGACGCTGGAGGAATCGATGTCCTTGAGGTGCTGCCGAATTGCAGGTAAGTCCGTTTCCACTTCGTCGCCACTGTAGTGTCCGTGTGTAGATAAAGACACTGAAGACAGGAGTTGGCTCATAGGTATTTACTAAGCAAGTCTGGGGGGGGGTTTCTAAAGGATAAGCACAATACACAGGCTTATATAGCCCAAGTGGCAATTACCGGCATTACGCACACCTGGGGCTCTTAAAGGCACATACACCATAATTGCTCTTGAAGGCACATACACCACAGTTTCATTTAATTGTTTATAGGAATATTTTCCCATGATGTGATTTGCCAGTTAATGAGGTATTCCCGTGAGGGCCAATTAGTTGTTATTGAACATGATCTGTTCGGATTGGCTTCTAAATTATTCGAAGGAAAACTAAAACATAGGGGCTGGTATTCTTAAATAAAATTTGAGTTCAATATTTTGTTCAAGCAGTCAGGCAACCTTGTTACTTCAATAGAGGGGATGCTTTGCATTATTTTCATTACTGAAATTGCTGGAGTGTGACCCCTCAAAGGGCAGTGCCTTTTTTGCACAGTAATTGAAAATAGGCTTAAAATGATCGTAACAATGGTGTTGGAAAATGGATTTGTTTTGGTATCAAAATATGGACACTTTGTGACTTGTAAATTTTTAATGGATAGCACAGTATTTGGAACATAGGATTGGTGGACAAAAATAGAACAAGGTCTATCTTTGCCTTTTAACATCCTTGGATTTGCACGATACAATGATACTAGAGTTGTTGACTAATCAGACCAATCAACCTTTATCATTTAGTCTACCACAGACCCAGACGTGCCATGAGGAAAAGCCCTGGGGTGGAGAGCTTTGGGAACCATGGCCTAGAAATTCGAGAATGCTGGAAACCTGCCGGTAACAGCGGCGGCCGAGGAGAACAGCCGCCAACCGAGAGAGCGCCGGCAGTACCGGTATTTTTGATGCCGCCTGCTCACTAACATCAGCGGAGCATGGATTTTGTGGTATAACGTGCTCTTTCCAGCACTAAGCTCAGTAGGAAGCCGAAGGTCGCGTCTGTTTCCTGCTTGCAGTGAAGGGGAAAGGGAAAGAAAAAAGCGAACCTGTAGGCCGTGCACAGAACAATTAGTACTTGCTACAAAAAGATTGCCTGCCACCTGATGTTTGTTGATTTTTTAATAGTTCATGAAATGAATGCATCTGTGTTCTCTACAACATTATACTTTCCCCAGTGGTTACTCTTGAAAGTGTTTAACTGTGTAGAAATCCTGCCAGCTTTTAGTGGGTCTTGCATACTCGACACACAATAACTATCTGATAAATAATTGGTTATGGAATTTTGAATAAATTAGTTACAATTCCTTAAAATCTTAAGCAGTTGAGACCAGATTTGCCAGGGGATGATGTTCTGGTGACGCTATCATCATAAAGATAAAAGAGAGTTTATCGGAGATCATCTTCAATCGTTGCAATGGAGTTCACCCATTGAGTTACTGACCCACAAACACTGTAGGCCTCCTGGAAAGCTACCAGAGTATGCAACCCCTTCCCCCCAACCCAATGGGCAAAAAATGGAAGTATAAAAGAAGAACCTTGGCAAAGGAACCATTTGAAGTTCCGGCGTCCATCTGAGGTGTTTTCCACTTGTCAGCCTCCATCCTCGTATACAACCTGCCAAGTCCTGCCAGACTCCTCATGGCCGATAACGCTGCTGAATCACTTTTAGTGGCTGCACCCACTGGTGTGCTTTAGAGTGGGCAGCAATAGGAGCGGCAAAATCCAAAATGGATGAGCGGACGTCAACTCGGCGTTGCACGACGATTGACGTCAGGCTCTAACTCATTAAAATATGTTCGGTGATCACAGGCAATGACAGCACTGTGGGACCCGACAGAAATGGTGATAATGTGGCAGCCGCCATTTTTTCACCAGAATCTGGTGGTAATGCGTGGTGCTAAACCACTGAAAATAGGTCCAAAGTCACCTGTTCCTCCCAAGCATGCTACACTTCCCACATATAGTGTCTCAAATTACTCATATACTGTAACCCAAGAAAGTAAGAAAGTTATTTTCTGAAATATGTCTAACTAATTTGCTTTTAAATTAATCAATACTAACTGCTTCCATTATCTCCCTAGGGAGTCTGTTCCATAGATTTACCACTCGCTCACTGAAATATTGGCATCGATATTAACCCCACCCCACCATGACAGGTGGGAGAGGGTCTTCGGGGGTGGGGTGGGGGGGTAAAGATTTTTAAATGGGGATCGCGTCCCCTTCCCGCCACGTATGTGCTGTCACCATTTTCATGCTGGTGGCTTTCATGGCGGCGAGTGTCCCACTGTGGAGAGGCAGGACACTTTATTAACATATCTAAATCAGGCTCCCAAAGTGCAATTGGGAGCCTGATTTAAATTTAACAGTTGCTGCGCAGGTTTCCCAGGATGCGGGAAACCCATTAGTGAAAGGGAGGAGCTGTTGGCTCAAGAAGAGAAATGTCTTTTTGCAGCACTCCTTCTGGGCCAGCAGGACCAGGATTGCTCCCCCTGACCCCTCAAGGAAGTCATCTGCCTCCTCTCTGCCGATCGCGGCCTCCCTCTCCCTCTTGCCATGCTCGCAGACCCTCCCCAAGCCCTCCCCAAGCCCCAATCTCTGGCCTTCACCCCTCCGATTTCCTCTCTCTCGCCCGCCCCCTCCCCCCTGCAAGCCCAGATCTTTGGCCTTCCCCGCTCCCGGTTGCCGAGACTGTTCCCAAGTGTTCCCATATGTGGCCTTGTACCACTGGTTTTTCAGCCCGGTAGCTGGCCAGCTTCTCAGTTTGGCCAACTGCCCGGTGGGAAACAGAAAAACAAATTATAATGAGGTCTTGTCGGTAAATCCAGCAGGACCTCCGTGTCTCTGGCCTCAATGTATTCTCCGGTCGTTTTCGCCCTCCCCTGTACCTTCCTTGTAAGAATCCTGAGAAATCTCCATTTCAGATTTCCCCCACTAACAAACATGGACTAAATCAATTGATTCCATTACTAATTGTAGTTTAAAGATTTCGGCCGCGATTTTCCCTACCTCGGCAGGCCCATGGCGGGCGACGTTGGTGGCGGGTCACGGCCTTGCTGCTGACTCCATCCCGGCCTCTGACACGACTTTCCGCTGATAGTGCTTGGTAAGCCCATCCAGCGCGTTCCCCGGCCAATTGATGGAAGTGAATCTGATGATGTCATTTGATGACACGTCATCAGCCGGTTTCCTTAAAGGGACCATGGCCAACTTTATTTTGACAGTTGTGATGTCAGTGTTCTACAGCATTGAGGTGCTGCAAACGCTGACAAGCACTGCACAAAGGTGCATGGCTGCAGCCAGGCTCGCCCATTACTCCTGCAATATGCTTATGGAGGGAGTCACAGCACACAGGGAGGTCCTCTTCCCTTCCAATGAGTGGAAGAGACCTCCCCAGGAGACCAATGCAGCCTAGTTACACATTGCACAGGAGGACACAAGCAGGGATGTTGTCAGGTGGACCAGGCTGCTTGTGGCACAAACCTTTCAATTGTCTCAGTAGTTCATAAAACGCTCCTGCAAAACCACACTCAACCTCATCCTCCTGTGCCACTCATCACATCCCCATCAATTTGCCTTCCCTACCCTACCCCTGCACATCCTTACTCACACCAATTTACCTTGCACCTTAACCTATCCCTCTCTATCTACATTATCACATCCACATTTCACTAGCTGCCCCTCACACTCACCTTCATCCTAGTGCAATCATACCAACTAACAACACACATGGGTAGGCACTTGTGTGTTTTAGCCAATGTTCATGTGAATTTTCTGTTAATGTGCTGTCAATCATTGAAAACTTTATTTTCAACACTTTGAGTTCTTGGACAGATTTGTGTGCACTTTTGGAAGTGGTTTAGTAAGTTGCAGTGAATGGTGAGACATAATGGTATCCCCCACAATGCTGATGAGTGTGAAAGGAATGGCTTGGTCATTGTAGGGATGCTTTATGGTGTTGGTGTGGGGTGGTGCCATCCTGGTGCATCATGTGGCAGCCAGGGTGTACAGCATCAAGTGAAGTAAATCTGGCCTCAGTGAGGCCATCCCTGGCATCTCAGGCAGCAATGTGGTTGGGTGCTGATGGCCTCTGTCCCGTGCAGCATCAGTTGATTGTGGAGAACTTTGGTGTTGTTGGTGTGACTGATGATGCTGGTGTTGGGGCTGATCTTGGTCAGCTTCTGAGGACCTAGGTGAGAGAGTATAAAGTGCACCCAGATGGCAAGTGAAGTAGAGATGACAGAAGTGATCTGTCAAGGGTGGGAGAGGTAATGAGGTCAGACTGGATGGAGACTTGTGTAAAGATTGCAGCATCCTGAATCTGTAGTGGAAATGCAGTTTAGAGAAACTCGTGGTTAAGGGAATATTTTTCAATCAGCTGGGAGCTTTGACTTGACATTTGAAGCTGTCAAACTCATCAGCTGAAACAATGGCCAATGACCTCCTACCTCAGCTTCACAGACGAGGTCTAGGAACAGCGGGAAACTGGTGGGCGACCTGTCAAATCCAAAAAGCTGGGCAAAAACCCATTGATATGTGGCTGTAAATAAGCCACCATTGATTTGAATTGGGTCCCCTGATGCTGCCTGTCTGGTCTGCTCAGCACTGGCATACCCGACATCGGGAATTGCAGGTATGTGCATTTTGACAGTGGGTTCCCGACCCGCTGTTAATCATATTAAATTTCAAAGCTGACCTGCCACCAATCAGGTCCACTGAGCACTGGCAAAATTATGTTATTGCTGTACTTATAATCGTAATAAGACATAGGAGCAGGAGTAGGTCATTTGGCCCCTCGAGCCTGCTCCGCCATTCAATAAGATCATGGCTGATCTGATCTTGACCTCAACTCCACTTCCCTGCCCATTCCCCATAACCCTTGACTCTCTTATCATTCAAAAATCTGTCTATCTCCACCTTAAATATATTCAATGACCCAGCCTTCACAGCTCTCTGGGGAAGAGAATTCCAAAGATTCATGACCCTCTGAGAGAAGAAATTCCTCCTCATTTCCAATTTAAAAGGGTTTCACCTTATTCTGAAATTATACATCCTAGTTCTAGAATCCCCCATGAGGGGAAACATCCTCTCTGCATCTACCTTGTCAAGCCCCTTCAGAATCTTATATGTTTCAATAAGATTCCCTCTCATTCTTCTAAACTCCAATGAGTTTAAACCCAACCTGCTCAACCTTTCTTCATAAGAAAACCCTTTCATCTCCAGAATCAGCCTCGTGAACCTTCTCTGAACTGCCGCCAATGCAAGTATATCCCTCCTTAAATAAGGAGACCAAAACTGTACTCCGGGTGTGATCTCACCAACGCCCTGTACAGTTGTAACAGGACTTCCCTACTTTTATACTCCATTTCCTTTGCAATAAAGGCCAACATTCCATTTGCCTTCCTAATTACTGCTGTACCTGCATGCTAACTTTTTGTGATTCATATACAAGGACACCCAGGTCCCTCCGTACCTCAGCATTGTGTAATCTCTCCCCATTTAAATAATCATTTGCTTTCTTATTTTTCCTACCAAAGTGGATAACCTCACATTTTCCCACATTAAACTCCATCTGCCAGAATTTTGCCCACTCACTTGGCCTATCTATATCCCTTTGAAGATTATCTGCGTCCTCCACACAATTTGATTTCCCACCTATCTTTGTATCATCAGAAACTTTGGCTACATTACACTCAGTCCCTTCATCCAAGTCATTAATATAGATTGTAAATAGTTGAGGCCCCAGCACTGATCCCTGCGGCACCCGACTAGTTACAGTTTGCCAACCTGAAAATGACCCATTTATCCCGACTCTCTGCAAAAGCAAAATACTGTGGATACTGGAAATCTGAAATAAAAACTCAGCAGGTCAGGCAGCATCTGTGAAGAGAGAAACAGAGTTAACGTTTCAGGTCGATGACCCTTTGTCAGTACCAGAAAAAGCTGGAGATGGAACAGGTTTTTAAGCAAGTGTAGGGGCAGGGAAAGGGGGGAGGGGAGGAAAGAACAAAAGGGAAAGTCTGTGATAGGATGGAAGGCAGGAGAGATTAAGAGGCAAAAGGGATGATGGTGCCAGTGTCATTTACACTTCATCTCGAGCCATCTTTTGTTTCTTAACTTGTCCTATTACCATCTCCTTTTGCCTTGCACCATCATCCCTTTTGTCTCTTAGTCTGGCCTGCCTTCCATCCTATCACAGACCATCCCTTTTGTTCTTTCTTCCCCTTCCCCCCTTTCCCTGCACTTGCTTATAAACCTGTTCCATCTCCAGCTTTTTCCAGTTCTGACAAAGGGTCATCGACCTGAAACATTAACTCTGTTTCTCTCTCCAACGATGCTGCCTGACCTGCTGAGTATTTCCAGCATTTTCTGTTTTTATCCCGACTCTCTGTTTTTTGTTCGTTAGCCAATCCTCTATCCATGCTAATATATTACCCCCAACCCCGTGAACTCTTAAACTTGTACTTGTAAACCCTGTTGTAATATGGCCTGGGTAGAGCCGGTTAAATTTTAAAATGGAAGAAAGAGGCTTTGAGCCTACTTGACCAAATTAAAAATGCAGACTTCAACAAGCTTTGTTAGCAAGAGATGACAAAAGAGATTCACTTAACAGAGCTGTTAGAAAGCATGCTTCAGAATCACCGGTTCTATGTTGAACTAGGTGGGAAGCGCAGCAGGTGGCATATTCAGAAGAATGGTCTTCCTCAGGGAAGCGTGCTTGCACCGCTGCTGTACAACATCTACACGAGTGACCAACCTATAGACGGTGTCACACGCCGTTTTATATTTGCTGATGACTTATGTGTCACTGCCCAAAGCACTGATTTTAACACTGTGGAGAAAACGCTTTCTGAGGCTTTGGAGGGACTAAAATCCTACTATGAAGAAAACCACCTTCGCACAAACCCATCAAAGACGCAAGTTTGTGCATTCCACCTCAGAAACCGTGAAGCCAAACGCCAGCTGAAAGTAACCTGGTGTAGAGCAACACTAACACATGCGAGCACCCTATCTGTAATGTATGTACCTTTAAGGGGAGAACTACTTTTTACAGCTCCTGTATACTGTAGTACCGGCAGTGACCACACCTGTATATAAACCCTGAGTAGGGATCTGTACACTTTGTTCTAGAGTAACCCTCATTCAGTAAACACCTGTTGCTCGTTCCCTGCAGTCTCTTGTCTAATTATTGAAGGACATAACATCAAGATACACGGATCGAACATTGGCGACGAAAGATTCAAACCTACCTGCAACTCTGCATCACCTCCCAGGGATTCGCTCCCGGAGAACAGTGGAAGAAGGGCGAGTCCAGAGGCATGGGCGTCGACCACGGGAAACCCCCCAGTCATCCAGCGGAGATTTGAGCATCGCAGGGGAGGCTGTCGAGAGCCAGGCTTGGCTTTCCAGTCATGGTGGTCCAGCGAAAAGGGCTGGCAACAGGTACTGTGCAGACCCTTCCCGGACAGCAGCGGCTAGAGCCGACCGACAGCACAGAAAAAGGCCGAGCAGCATCGACAGGGGAGAGAGAGAGGGTAGAGCACACAGGGCGTAGCTGGTGCTCAGGACCGAGTGGTGTCAACGAGAGAGAGCAGAGCGCAGCCAGTGTTCAAGGGCCGAGCAGCGTCAACGGGAGAGAGAGGCGCGCAGGAAAACGCGCAGAGCGCAGCCGGTGTTCAAGGGCTGAGCAGCGTCAATGGGAGAGAGAGGCGCGCAGGAAAACGTGCAGAGTGCAGCCGGTGTTCAAGGGCCGAGCAGCGTCAGCGGGGAGGAAAGGAAAGCGTGGGAGACGCCATTTTAAGCCGCAGCGGGAAGAAAGGAAAGCGTGGGAGATGTCATTTTAAGCCAGTCTAACCACACCCAAAAATGCCGAAGAGCGGCAGTATCACAGCATTCGACAATGAAGTCAAAGATTGGACGACATATGTCGAACGCATAGAAGTATACTGCAAGGCGAATGAAGTGCCAGATGATAAGAAAGCGCAGGTATTGTTGAATTCAATGGGTGCAAAAACGTATGGCTTACTACGAAACCTAGTAACCCCAGAGAAGCCAGTAGAAAATGGTTTTGAAAACATAGTGTCAATCCTACAGGACCACTTAGCCCCACACCGCTGCTGATAGCAGAAAGATTTAAGTTTCACAAAAGGAACCAGCATAAAGACGAAAGTAATGCTGAGTATTTAACGGAACTGTGCAAGCTGTCGAAACACTGCTAGTTTGGAACGGGACTAGCAGATACTTTAAGGGACAAGTTTTTGTGTGGGCTTCAAAGTGAAGGAACCCAGAAACGGCTTCTATCAGAAAAGGATCTTACGCTGCACAAGGCTTTCTGCATTGC
Source organism: Somniosus microcephalus (assembly GCF_052327205.1). NCBI lineage: Eukaryota > Metazoa > Chordata > Chondrichthyes > Squaliformes > Somniosidae > Somniosus > Somniosus microcephalus. Next base: position 236,262,214 of record NC_140987.1, read on the forward strand.
AGTATCACACAAAGCAGCAGCACAGGGTGCGGCAGGGATACAATGGAGACCGCAAGAATATGGCACAAATGAAATGTCATACGGAACAGTGAAGTGCTATCGCTGCGGCAGAACAACACACGACCATAAGGATTGCTGGTTCAAGGACAAAGTGTGCAGACAGTGTGGAAAAGTAGAACACATAGCAAGAGTCTGCAGGTTGGGAATGAAAACCAACAGCAAGAAATCTCCACAGGAGAAGTACAAGAAGGTACATAAGGTGACGGAGAGTAGTTCAGACGAACAGAAGAGTGATACAGACTCCGGAAGCAAGGAGCTGGGTTGTCTGAAACTACATAATGTGATCAAAACAGAGGATCACCAAACTATCTGGGTCACGCTCAAGATAGCAGAAGTCCAAGTGAAAATGGAATTGGACACAGGATCAGCCCTAACAGTCATAAATCGAAGGGACGACAAGCGGCTATTCTCACATATACCCTTGAGAGATACAAAGATTGTCTTGAAGACGTAAACGGGGCAAAAAGTCTACCCCAAAGGAAAAATTAGGGTGAACGTTACATATAACGGCAAGGAAACACCAAAAATGGACCTATATGTATTGCCAGATGGAGGACAACCACTACTAGGACGTGAATGGATCCGGAAGATATAGCTAGATTGGCATTCCATACAAGCACTGACTGTAGATGCCAAAAAGGATGACGACGTCACACCTGGACAACTGTCAAAAATGCTAACTGATGCACAAGAAGTGTTCCAGCAAGGACTCGGAACACTAAAAGGCATGAGCCGTCGAAGCAGAGCTGGAAGGTTTGGAACGTTCAGGAGCACTGTCCAAAGTGGACTGGAGCGAGTGGGCTACACCCATCATTGCTGTAATGAAGAGGTCGTTGAGTAATACGCCTGGGGAACCAAAGAAGGTTTGCATCTGTGGGGGCTTTAAGGTGACAGTGAACCCAGTCCTTCACACTGTACAATATCCGCTTCCGCGGATTGAGGAGATTTTTGCCTCGCTATCTGGAGGGAAACGCTTCACTAAGATTGATCTGGCCCAGGCGTACCTGCAAATGGAGGTAGAAGAAGCCTCGAAACAGTGCCTCAAGATCAACACTCATAAAGGTCTCTACCAATACAACCGGCTGGTGTTCGGGGTAGCATCAGCTCCGGCTATTTGGCAAAGGGCAATGGAACAAGTCCTGCAAGGGATTCCAGGGACCCAGTGTTATTTGGACGACATCCTGGTCATGGGCAAAAATGACAGTGATCACCTCGCCAACCTGGAGCAGGTGCTCACTAGATTGAAGGAGTATGGGCTCCGAGCTAATCGCCACAAATGCGAGTTTTTCCAGAAGCAGATCTCGTATTGTGGCCACGTTATTGATAAAGAGGGGTTACATAAGTCCCCTGAAAAGATTGAGGCAGTAGTCAAGGCTCCAGCACCGGAAAATGTGTCACAACTGAGGTCGTTCCTCGGGCTGGTAAACCACTACCATAAGTTCTTGCTGAATTTGTCTACAGTTCTACACCCACTGAACACCCTACTGTAAACGGGGGTACCATGGAAGTGGAGTGACGAATGTAAATGAGCTTTCCAGAAGAGCAAAGCATTGATCACATCAAAAGAGGTGTTGGCTCATTTCAACCCAGCACTACCAATTCGGTTGGCATGTGATGCATCACCCTATGGCATTGGAGCGGTGCTGTCGCACAAATTCCCGGACTGCTCGGAGAGGCCAGTAGCCTTTGCGTCTCGGTCACTAACCTCAGCCGAGCGTAACTACGCCCAGATTGACAGGGAGGCCCTCAGCCTAGTGTGGGGAGTGAAAAAGTTCAATCACTATCTGCACGGGCAGAAGTTCACGTTGCTGACTGACCACCAACCACTTGTCTCCATCTTTAATCCAAAGAAGGGCCCTCTGGTGATGACTGTGCAATGGCTACAAAGATGGTCCCTTTTTTCTAGGGGCGCACCAATATGAAATCGAATATAAGGGCACGAAACAACATGGAAACGTTGATGGGCTATCACGCCTGCCACTGCCTACTGCGGATGTAGGATTCGCAAAATTGGATTTCATATTAATAAGGGTTAAATTGCAGAAGAGGCCGTGATTTTAAAGACTGTTTTAAAAGAAGCCCAGAATAAGGGGCATACAAAATGGCCACCATACCATGTGATCAGCTCATTGGGACACTTTAAAATGGTTCCTGCGCAACCTCAGACAGCTATGTGGATTGAACCCACAGTAAGTTCTGGAAGCCGTTTCGGAGAGAACGAAACCAGACCCACCGGCATGCATATGGATTAGATGCAGATCCACTCAAGATCGGCCTGCAGACAGAGGCCATCAAGATGCTGCCCCAGACAAAAGGGGACAATTTCATATTCATGAGAACAGCACCCAGGATGAGATAATGAAATCAGCAGCACATTCAAAACAATGAAAGCCATTTCCAACCAGAGATGGGCCTGTTACCAGCCACGTAAATTGATTTTAAATATAATAACTGCCCGCTGTGCTGAAAGCCCGCCAAAGTTAAAACAAAGACTAACCTGATTTTGGGCGGGAAGTGAGGCCTCGGGAAGAAATGTATATCTGGAGAGACTTTTCGGCAGTTACGAACTCACAGGACACACGACACAAGAAGCACTCGGAAGCAGTCGGGACAGGCAGGCCAGAGCAAGTTGGAAGGCAGACAGTTGCAAGCCTGCAGCTTGAACACAGACACGCCGAGTTGGAGAACTGGAAACACGCAGCTTGAATCCAGACACCCAGAAGAAGGAGCAGTCAATCGCAGGCATTCTGCCCCGGGGCAGCATATCGGGAGATCATCGACCATCCCCAGGCCATAGCTGAAGGTAGAAGGGGCCACACCAGCCCAAAGCTCCTCTAACCATGGTCAAGCCGATGATCCTCGACCCCGCCAACATCCAGGCCTGCCAGTGTCCAGCCGCCCTCGACCCCCACCTCAGGAGGGAGGTGTGGTGCAGCTCGCAGGGGCTCCATGATCCACGTGGAGACGAGACGCCTGAAAGGACCAAACACAGACTCAATTTCAAAACCTTGCACTTCCTAGTGGGATTGGTGAGCATGTTTCTGGCCCTTCACAATCAGACCTAGATAGGTTTAATAAGGGGGTGGATTTAAGGGTACAATTAACATGAGTTGTTGTCCCTCGATGTTCCGTGTGTTTCCTTATTTCATGATGATCTTTGTAGAGTATAAGATGCCTGTATTTGCTTTAGTTAGTACTGTGTCATTATGATTTGTGTGTGTGTTTTTCCCTCCCACGTATTCCCTTATCTGCTTGCATTTGATTTGATATTTTATCCCATTTGCAATAAAATTTCATTTTGATTCATCAAACTTGGTCTACACGAGTTTTCTCTACATTGTAGTTCCTGTGCCTAAGTCCAGAGTACAGGATCTAAGGGGCGAGTGGGTCGAACCACTCAAGGTTTACTGTGAAAGAGAGAGAGGCCTCTGGATAGAGAAACCTCTGGGAAACCTCTCGAGGAAGGAAAAACCCCCTACAGAAAATGGCAACTGCAGCAGGACTCTGGCAGCAGGATTGCAATGTAGTAGATCCAAGTTTGAATGGTCGAAATTCAATGGATGAGAGGATAGCGGATTATGTCTTTGGCAAGGTAAATCTCACTAAACAGTGGATTTCCGATCTCTTGCTGGATGGGCGTCCGGTGGACGCAGCCATCAGGTGGACAGAGAGCAAAGAGCATAAGAAGTCAGTGGAAAAGGCAGTGTGGCTGATGTGTTACAAGAAGCAGGTCCAGATCTTGGACCGGGTCGTTGCAGCACAGGCAGCCAAAATCACAGCACAGGCAGCAGAGATAGAGGAAAAGGCCATGGGTGGGGAAAAACTCATCACAGCGCTTCACGCGCTGAATCAGGAACGCCAAGTGGTAGCTAGTCAACATCAGGCTAGGATAGAGTGCCTGGAGTGCCAGGTTACTGAGGCAAAGATTAATGAAATGAGGATACGGGAGAAAAGCACCCGCCTCGCACAACAGGTAAGAGCGCAGGAGGAGAGAGTAGTGGAGGTTAAGGCAGCTTAAAAGCTGGCCCTTGAGCACGGGTTTGAGAGCACAGACCACGGCCCCTGCCAAAAGACCATAGAGGACCTGAGAACGGCCCTGGTTAAGGCAAGAGGCATGGTGTGTCTCGTCAGCCCGAAAGCCAGTCACATGGACTTTTTGAAAGAATCAAAACAGCCGATTCCAGCTGAGGTAATTGTGGTACCAGCCACCGAGCCCTCAGCACCGCCGAGCTATAGTGAGACTTGGTCGGAAAAGGAGGGGGTAGCGTAAGAGGAGGTAGCCGAGGTGGAATGTGTGGAAGAACCACTGGTAGCAAAGACGGGACCGGCACCGATGTGTCCCGCTCGGCACCAGAGGTTCGGTCCCAACGCTGTTGATGGCAGTATCGGAACCCCCCACAACCAGCTCGTGGTGCCCTACGCTGGCCCGCAGTTAAAGTCCATGGTGAGCCACCTCACACGACTCAAAATAAAGGGAGATCCCTCGATTCATTTCAGGGAGATAGAGGAGACAGCAGCCATTAACGACTGCGATGAACAGGAACAGGTCAAACTGTTGCTTTTCTCCCTGGATCCCACGATCCTTCAGTGCCTCTCAGAGGATGGTAAGAGGGGACGGAAAGGGTATACGGATCTCAGGGAGGAAGTTTTAGAGGTAATGGGAGTGGACGACGGTAGTCCGTTCGACTGTGTAGAAGGGACCGTGCAGCTATCTGGAGAATCCCCACGGGTTTTCGCAGAAAGACTGTGGCCAGTGTATCGACGCAGCTGTCCGGGTATGCCTGAACGGGCTTTAATGAGCGACGACCAGCGGGTTCATTGGCTCCGTTGCTTGGTCACCAACAGCTTGCCAGAGATATGGGCCCTAGCCAGATCATGGTTTGATCCGCAAGGCCCCGGTGTCACGGAAGAGACGGTACTCCGTCAGTTAAATGTAGCGTATAAGAACTGTAGAAGTCAGGAAACACCACCCCAGAAAGGAAAGGTGCATGAGGCAAAACCCGCAGCCCAAGCAAGAAGGAGTGGAGGCAGGAAGGGAATCGCCCTGTCCAAGCCAAGCTCAATTGTTACGGGTGTGGGAAGGATGGACATTGGCGCAAGGACTGTAGAAACCCGTGGAAGGATAGTAGAGGGATATTTCCCGCAGTCCAAGCGCAAGCCCAGACCGCCGCCTCAGTACCAGCCCAAACCCAAGCTGCAGCTCCTGCCCCAGCGCAAGGAGTTGGTGCAGTAGTGGATCCCGCTGCGATTGAGTCCATTTTAGAGACAATGCGGTCTCTGATGACCTCGCAGGGGAAAATAGCTGTCACCACCGGTCTTGTCGTGCCCGAAACCCCGACTGTTGTGCCCAATTGACTAGAGCCAGCGCAGCCTGTCGACCTGTGTCCTCTAGAAAGACATGCACAGGAAGTGACCTCCTGTAAAATGGAGGAATGCCTGCGGTGCCAGGTTGCGGAGGCTAAGTTAGTTGAGCAGGCTTTAAGGGAGGAGAACGCTAGGTTAACAGCGAGGGCTGGCAGTTTACAGGGTCAGCTAAGGGCTTGTAAATGGTTTCACATGAATCAGTGCAAACTGTTTAAACCGGGTGCAAAATCATCAGCAACCGAAGCCAGGTCTGAGGATAAAGATGCTCAGCCTGAGGCGCGCGATGAGTCACGGACCATACAAACTGGCGTTGTAGCCTGCTTGGAAGGAGAAGAGGTCCCGCCCACCTGGGGGGAGCTTTCTCCGATGGCCTGGGACTCAGACGAGGAGGGACCCGAACAACAAGGTCCCACCCTCGACACGATTCTGGAAGAGGTGGAGTCGGAGGACGGAGGTCCCTCCCTCGACTCGAGCGTGGGGGAGGTCGAAATTGGGGGCAGAGATCCTCCACCTGTAGGGACAGGTGGGGAGGAGCCGTCTGCCACAGACCCAATTCCCGAAGGGGCGGAGCCTGAGGGGAGGGAGCCGAAGCTCACAGTCGTGGACGAGCCACGGGCTGTGAGAGCCGAAGTCCCACCCGAAGGTCCACTCGCCAAGGGAGCCTGCCCAAATCCCAAAGGGGCGGAGCCTGAGGGAAGGGAGCCAAAGCCTACAGTCGTGGGAGAGCCACGGGCTGTGAGAGCTGAGGTCCCACCCGAAGGTCCACTCGCTAAGGGAGCCACGCCCAAAGTACCTTCTCGCAGGTCGACCCGAACGCCTCAGCCTATAAAGTCTTGGCCCGAGTCACCCACTCCCAGTAGACGCTGACTTCAGAAGTCATTGAGAAAACACAGTCCCCGATTAACAGCAAAAGGCTGCGGGGAACCAGAGACACAGGTCACTGCAGTCCCGCCACAGGGAGCGGCGAGCTGCAGTCCGATCAGGGATTAGGCAAGCCGCCCGGGGATGGGCAGTGCTGTACATAAGTTTAGTTTAAGCTTAAGTTTAGGGTGTGTATATATTAAAGATAATTAGAATTTTAAGTAGTTTTAAATCTGCCCAGGGTGTGTGTGTTGTTTTGGATCGAGTTCGAAAGATCCGATCATGCCGTCACCTAAGCCAGAACCTCTCGGGAGCCTGGCTATATTTGTGTGGTTTGTTGCAGAAGCCAGTAAAGATGAGAGGAATCCTCATCGCGATCGCGATGGCTGGATGGAGCTGGGACTATCGGGGCCGCACCAAGGACGCCACTGTCTATGGGTGCTCTGGAAATAGAGGCCCCACCGCGACTGACGGAACCGGCTCACGGGACGCTGAAGAGACTGCTGCCTACTTCCATGACGGGAGTTGGCCAGGCTGGCTGGGGTCGAACTCTTCTGAATACTCCAGCCAGACGGGATTTGCATGCAGAGAAACGTCTCTGATGTGCCCCAGGGTGCGGATCATTGCACCCCGGATCAGCGTCACCATGGGCAAGAAGATTTGCTTGAACTGTATGGGACACGTACCCTTGGATCGATGGTGGTGGCTGCGTAAGTTGAGCAGCACCATGAAGAACTCCACTGTGGAGTGGGAAAGATTGGGTAAAAACACCCATCGGACAATAACGGGAACTCACGGGGGGTTGAGTGTCTGTTGGGACAAATGGTGGGAGCCAGATGAGTGGATCTACATCTGTATGTGGGGTTCAGAAAGCGCTTGCCCCACAGGCGTCTCCATCTTTTTCCAAAGACAGTGGCAGGATGCTGGACAAGGAATGAGGTGGGAGGTCAGCTCACGGGCGTGTGGAGTCCCATACTCACAGATCCCAGTAAAGAACCACGGAGCTCATCTCCCGACCCCGTAAGCCCCTGCCCACAGTTCCAGTAGCTAAAACCCTCAAGGAAGGGTGCCCCACCACGACAAAGGGACCCGGGAATGGATTGGTATTGGTACCCACAGGTCAGGTACTGTACCAAGGGGTCCACTACGTGGTGGCTTCGGTGATTTTAAACCTCACCGAGGTAAGATTGCCAGCGTCGTGCCCCAAGGAAACGGAGCAATTATACAAGGTCCTGTTAACAAACATGTTTAAACAGTTTTACGAATTCGACTTTGCCGATGTCGACAGCCGAATTGTACACCAAACCACATGAGGTCTTGGACAGAATAGGGAGGCAAAGAAGGGGTGCAGTAAATTATATTTTCACAGCTTTTAATACAGGAACTTCCATCATCACCGCACTGGATGACGTGGAGCTACAAACTCAGATTAATGGTTTGAAAACACAGCTAAGAAAGATACTGACTGATGAGAATAAGGTAGTGGGTTCTGAGTTACATGAGGACCAGGCCATGACACTACACTTAAAGGAGATAATAGCGGAGCTGGAGAAACACGCCAAAACGGTAAATGCTTTCATCAGGGAGGATCGGAATGCGTCCGATCATGCTGCGCAGAACGAAGCTTGCATGCTATACGGGGCGTGGTTACTGGGCGAGGGCCGCAGTAATCTGGAGGATTTAAAGCAAGGCTTAGTCCCCTCCTGGATTAGCAACAAGCACCTCGCAGCCCTCCACCCTTTTGAGAATACATTGAGCCCGTGCCAGCTCAGGCTAGCTTCAGAGGCCTACCCAGTCCCAGTGGACTGTGGACGGTCTAATCACACCATTATGGGTATAGTGGTAAGACTGCCGGTGATGGGAAAGACAGCCAAACCTGCCCCGGTATACAGGGTGGAGAACATTGGAGTCATTCAGGGGGGTGCGCACATTTGCTACATGGGGGTCCCACCTTATGTCATTCGATGGGAGCAAGCAATGACGGGGACCAACCTCTCGGGGTGCCGGAGCCGGGGAGCACACATCATCCTGTGACCCCAGCACTTGAATGCCCATTCAAATCCGCAGTGCGGGTTCAGAACTGCTGGCACAAAGCCATGTGCCCCCGCAGGTGGCATATATAGGAGGTGGGACATACTGTGTCACCACTGCAGCGCCCCACTACCAGCATGGACAGCACGGTTTGTGTCCGGTGAGTGACAGCAGCTTCTGTTTCAAGCCCAGGGCAGAAGTTCAAGTGGCCCAAGAGGGAATTGTCCCCATCCCTGACCTTTCCACTGTTCACCTCACTGTGAAAGAGAATTTCACAGATTTGCAGCGATTCGTTACACATTTTGGATATATCATTCCCCCTCTCCCTGAACACCTCACCAAGATATTAAAAGCCTTTGTTGTTTCACAGAAACACTTCTACACACTGGAGCAGAAGATGTTAGAGATAGGGGCAGGCATATTAGATATAGTGACCCCACCATGGTGGGACCTGTTCACTAATATAGAAGTCCCTTCCTGGATTAGGATAGCCTCCCACATTCTTGTAGTGTGCCAGGTTGTCATTGTAGTGTATTTGTTGTTTGTACACTGTAAAAGGGTCAAACATTCTCAAAAGTACGAGAATAGAGGGGAATGGAGGGAGCATTATGTGCAGGTAGAAGAAGAGACGCCCGTTTAGATTGATGATGCTTTGGATAAAGTTAAAGATTTCCCTCCCTCCTCTGTATTATTTTTTGATGTGTATTCATGTGTTTTTGGGATTTTCGTATGTATTTTATTTTATTATTGAAGTTTAATTAGATGTGATGTCATTATTAGCAGGTAATGTGCATATACTAGGTGATGTAGGTGTATAAGGCCCCCTCCACACCTGGAAGTAAGTTGTAAGATTTTTAGCTCCAAGGAATTGCCATCTATAGATGCTTAATGTACACTAGATTTTTCTGAAATGGGAAATGCATGTGTCGTGGGGTCATAAATAGGTAAATACTGGGGATGGTTAGATTGTGGAAGGACAGAACATTTTGCTCACCCAGAATTATGATACTCCAAGCAAGTTACAGTATCATCAGGGGGGAGTGTAGGATTCGCAGAATTGGATTTCATATTAATAAGGGTTAAATGGCAGAAGAGGCCGTGATTTTAAAGACTGTTTTAAAAGAAGCCCAGATAAAGGTGCATACAAAATGGCCGCCATACCATGTGATCAGCTCATTGGGACACTTTAAAATGGTTCCTGCGCAACCTCTGACAGCTATGTGGATTGAACCCACAGTAAGTTCTGGAAGCCGTTACGGAGAGAACAAAACCAAACCCACAGGCATGCATATGGATTAGATGCAGATCCACTCAAGATCGGCCTGGAGACAGAGGCCATCAAGATGCTGCCCCAGACAAAAGGGGACAATTTCATATTCATGAGAACAGCACCCAGGATGAGATAACGAGATCAGCAGGACATTCAAAACAATGAAAGCCATTTCCAACCAGAGATGGGCCTGTTACCAGCCGCTTAAAATGATTTTAAATATAATAACTGCCCGCTGTGCTCAAAGCCTGCCAAAGTTAAAACAAAGACTAACCTGATTTTGGGCGGGAAGTGAGGCCTCGGGAAGAAAGGTATATCTGGAGAGACTTTTCGGCAGTTACGAACTCACAGGACACACGACACAAGAAGCACTCGGAAGCAGTCGGGACAGGCAGGCCAGAGCAAGTTGGAAGGCAGACAGTTGCAAGCCTGCAGCTTGAACACAGACACGCCGGGTTGGAGAGCTGGAAACACGCAGCTTGAATCCGGACACCCAGAAGAAGGAGCAGTCAATCGCAGGCGTTCCACCCCGGGGAAGCATATCAGGAGATCATCGACCATCCCTGGGCCATAGCTGAATGTAGAAGGGGCCACACCAGCCCAAAGCTCCTCTAGCCAGGGTCGAGCCGACGATCCTCGACCCCGCCGACATCCAGGCCTGCCGGTGTCCAGCCGCCCCCGACCCCCACCTCAGGAGAAAGGTGTGGCGCAGCTCGCAGGGGCTCCACGATCCACGTGGAGACGAGATGCCTGAAAGGACCAAACACAGACACGATTTCAAAACCTTGCACTTCCTAGTGGGATTGGTGAGCATGTTTCTGGCCCTTCACAATCAGATCTAGATAGGTTTAATAAGGGGGTGGAATTAAGGGTACAATTAACATGAGTTGTTGTCCCTCAATGTTCCATGTGTTTCCTTATTTCATGATGATCTTTGTAGAATATAAGAATCCTGTATTTGCTTTAGTTAGTACTGAGTCATTATGATTTGTGTGTTTGTTTTTCCCTTCCATGTATTCCCTTATCTGCTTGCATTTGATTTGATATTTTTCCCGTTTGCAATAAAATTTCATTTTGATTAATCAAACTTGGTCTACACGAGTTTTCTCTACATTGTAGTTCCTACGCCTAATTCCAGAGTACAGAATCTAAGGGGCGAGTGGGTCGAACCACTCAAGGTTTACTGTGGAAGAGAGAGAGGCCTCTGGAGAGAGAAACCTCTGGGAAACCTCTCGAGGAAGGAAAAACCCCTAACAGGAGGAAGCACCAGCAGTGGATCTTGTCAAAATATTTCATTCGACTATAATTAAACGCTTGCCAGTAACTAACGCTGGTATAGAGAAAGAGACCCGAAATGACCCGACACTGTCTCGGGTATATGACTTGACGGTGAAGGGATGGCCAGCACATGGCGACTCACTGTTGCCAGCATTCTCATCCAGAAGAGAACAGCTGTCAGTATGCCAGGGGACCTTGATGTGTGGATCCCGAGTGATAATTCCACCCAAATTAAGGGAGAGAGAGCTCAATGAGCTTCACGAAGGTCATCTGGGAGGGGTGAAAATGAAAAGCCTTGCTAGGGCTTATGTGTGGTGGCCGGGGATCAATCAGCAAATCGAGGACCTGACAAGAGCTGCTCAGGATGCCAGAAGGTCCAAAATGCACCACCACATGCCCCTCTACACCCATAGGAGTGGCCCTCATCTCCATGGCAATGGGTGCATATTGGTTTTGCTGGTCCATTCATGGACTCAATGTTTTTAATAGTCGTGGATGCGCACTCAAAATGGCCTGAGGTGATCAAAATGTCCTCCACCACCACGGAGAAAACTATTGCAGTCCTATGGACCATATTTGCCAGGAACGGCTTGCCAGAGCAGATTTGCTCTGATAACGGACCACAGTTTGTGTCCGAAGAATTTCGAAGATTTATGAAAAGGAATGGGGTGAGGCATTACACATCCGCCCCGTATCATCCAGCCACAAGTGGATTGGCTGAGAGGTTCGTACAAACCTTTAAAAAAAGCTGTAAAGGCCATGTGCGATGACGACATTCCACTGCATCATAAGGTGGACAATTTCCTGTTAGCCTACAGAAATGCAACACATGCAGTCACCAACCAGGCACCGGCCATGATTTTCTTTAACCGAAGGTTGAGATCTCGTCTGGATTTGCTCAGACCAAATGTACGAAGAGATGTTGAGAATAAGCAATTCCAGCACATCAATGAGAAGCCGACAAGTAGCTTCAATGTAGGGCAACCAGTCTTGGCCCGCGACTACCGAACAGAGAAATGGCAACCAGGAACGATATGCACATGGCAGGAGCCACTAATGTACACAGTGGATGTTGGGGAGAACATTGTGAGATGCCATGTTGACCAGATCCTAGAGTCACAGGAACGAGTCAACCCCATGTCTCAGCCATACGTACCTGGTGATGAACCCGATGTACAGGTAGCATCTACCCCAGAAACAGTAGCATCGGAAGCGGATGAACCAACCGACGACAGGGGGCCAGAATCGCCTCCGCACCAAGAGCAAGATACTCAGGAAAGGCGCTATCCAGAAAGGATCAGGAAGCCTCCCCAAAGACTGAATTTATAAATAGACTATTTTCAGTTAATGTTGCATGTTAAAAGTGTTAATTGTAATTAGTTGATATTTAATTGTTATATGAATGTTATGGTACTGTTAATCTAAATGGGGAGGAATTGTAATGTATGTACCTTTAAGGGGAGAACTACTTTTTACAGCTCCTGTATACTGTAGTACTGGCAGTGACCACACCTGTATATAAACCCTGAGTAGGGATCTGTACAATTAGTTCTAGAGTAACCCTCATTCAGTAAACACCTGTTGCTCGTTCCCTGCAGTCTCTTGTCTAATTATTGAAGGACATAACATCAAGATACGCGGATCTAACACTATCTACTTAGGAGTCACCCTTGACCGATGCCTCACCTTCAAGAACCACATCGAGAAGACAAAGGCAAAAGTGAGCGTACGAAACAACATCCTGAATAAGCTCACTAACACAAGATGGGGAATAAGCCCAAAAACATTGCGAACCAGTGCACTTGCTCTTTGCTATTCCACTGCCGAATACGCCTGCCCTGCATGGGAAAGGTCTACTCATGCCAAGAAGATGGATGCCGTTCTGAATGCAAGCTGCCGATTTATCACAGGTTGCTTAAAACCAAGAAACACCAACAGCCTATATATCCTGGCGGGTATCGCTCCCCCTGATATAAGAAGAAGGGTAGCCAGCAAGAAAGAGCGACTCTGTCAAACATCAGATGAGAGACACCCTCTGCATTGTCATACACCTACACCCAGCCGCCTAAAGTCAGGAAAGAGCTTCATGAACAGTGTTGTTCCATTACAATCAACCTCATCTGAAGCCCGCATTGCCTTGTGGAAAGATCGGCTCGCCAGTCTTGAACAACCCCCAGCAATGGAAATTTTACTTGATGAAAGCCTTCCCCCAGGAGCTAATTGCAACTGGGCAACCTGGAAGTGCCTTAACAGACTTAGGACCGGTATAGGTTGCTCAAAGGTGTCACTAAGCAAATGGGGATATTCAACCAGCCCGACAACTTGTGAATGTGGAACTGAGGCACAGACTATGCAACATCTCCTGTAATGCCCATCATTAGAGGAACCCTGCACTGTTGCAGATCTTGCCGAATTCAACAACAAGGCGCAAAAATGTGTCCAGTTCTGGCTGGGCTATGTATAGATTGTCTGTGGACACGATAAGAAGAAGAAGCAAAGCTGACAGTCAGAGTGTGAGAAAAACTGAAAGAATTAATGGAATTCCAGAGACTGAGATAAGAGGCAGGGACTGTAAGATTGTTATGAATTACATATTAGTTGGCTTTTTTTGAATACTTGTTTTGATATCTTATAACCGTTAATATCTTATGATCATCAGTAATATATTTATATAATTGTGTGTAAGGATTAAATATAAAAGTCTGTAATCATCAATAGTATGCAATGGTAACCTGAATTGTATATGACATGTACCCTTTCCCTTATGCTTAAAAGTCTGTGAGTAAGTTATAACCAGACAACCTGGGGTGAGAAAGAGATTGCCATGGTCGAATAGACTGCAGTTAGCCTGGGAAACAAGGTTAGCTGCAGTTGGCACTGTAATGGAATGTTGTAACATCCACAGTGGATTAAAAACAAAGGCCAACAGCAAGGCCGGTATCTCAACCTTTTTTATTGCCATAACTACCCCAGATATGAGTCTTGATTGTCAAAAACAGACGATGTAAGAGTGTCATCAGACTAAATCCTGCATAAACCAGGGTGCTGCGAAAGTGGCATTTTTATGATTGGATTTTGGGTTTGGGTGTCAGCCAGTTCAGGAGCACTCCATAGGTTTTGAATGAGAGTAAGGGTATAAGAAGGGCATCTTAACAGCCACAAATTATAGAAGATTTCAGGAGTAGAAGATTTCCGGAGTAGAAGATTTCAGAGACACGGTAGAAGATTTCAGGAAGAATCAAGGAGACACTCGGGAGGTGAAAACAGACAAGAGACAAAAGACACAGGGTGCAGCTTAGTCACAGTTGCGGCTTCTACCCAGAGTATAAGTGGTAATATAAGTCTCAATTATACTCTATATAAACTGCTGCTCGAATACTGTAATGTATTAAGTCTTGCTTGTGATGAATAAAGTTAAATCACTGTCCCCAATAAGTGTAAATTTGTTTTGGAATTTACCCTCCTTCAAACGTAGGCCTTGTCCTTTGGTTTTACTGTTCAGGACACGGTGAAATGACTTGTCCATTTAGAATCCTAAAATCAGCAATGATATCACCTCTCAACCTTCTCTTTGTCCAGTGAGAAAATGCCAATTTACATAATCAGTCCTCATAATCCAATCCCTCTGTCTCCTCAATTGTTCTGGTTGTTCTCTTCTTTCAATAGCTGCAATATCCTTTTTGTACTGTGGTGACTAGAACTGGACAGTGCAGTACTACACTGCACTGTAATCCGATAGTAATGAGCGATGGAACAAATTCTCAAGTCAAAGTTAATAATAACATGAAGCATCTGGTGATGGAGTGCGGGGGCTGTCTGATTCCTGCTCGTCTCACAGGGTAATCTAATCATGATTGATTTTGCAGGGAGACTGCTGCGATTTGGGACATTCTTCCAATATATGTACACACCACAAATGGTAACTTCCATAGGCAAGCCTGAACCTCCTATCAACCGATGCTTGACCATTTGGATGATGAATATGAGATAGCCTCATACTCCCCAAAGTATCTACTGGAAACAATGGCTTCCCACTGTGTCCTTCTCACCTCTTTAATAGGCAGAACGACATCATGCTGGCAGACTTTGTAGCTCAGTCTAAAACTACTAATTGTTCATTACAAGAATAAAACAGAAGCAAGTTTAATCAACAGGTAAAATTATCAATACAATACATAACTTTGAGCATCCCCAGCACAATAAATGCTCCAAGTTGCTCTCTTCAGTAATTTTTCAAAGAGTGCTTGCTGAAAAAGCCTTACATGAGAACTGAAACCTCACAGAATGCCTATTAGTCCCGACACTTATACTTCCTGTAGTGATGGACCAGAGACAAAGAGAACTCTCTCAGATGGAAGCAATTTCAAAAAGGTTTCAATTCAATTTGTAATTGTTTGTGTATTCACCCCTATTTTGACCCACAAACCAATTACTTCTAGTGGTTGAGGCAGAAACCCTCACCGCATTTCAAAAGTACTTGGATATGCACTTAACGTGTCATAACCTACAAGGCTATGGACCAAGAGCTGGAAAGTGGGATTAGGCTGGATAGTTCTTTTTTGGCTGGCACAGACACGATGGGCTGACTAGCCTCCTTCTGTGCAGGGTATTTCTATGATTCTATGATTTGAAACTGCAGTAAACAGATGCTACTTTAAATTGGCCTACCTCCGCAGAAAAATATATAAGGAGGCATCTTAACTCCCAGACAGGACACTCCAGTGCAGTACTGAGGGAGTACTGCATTGTAGGAGGACTTTCAGATGAGATGTTAAACCAAATCCCCGTCTGCCCTCTCTGGTGCACATAAAAGATCCCATGGCACTATTTGAAGAACAGCAGGGGAGTTCTCCTGACCAATATTTATCCCTCAACCAACATTACTAAAACAGATAATCTGGCCATTATCACATTGCTGTTTGTGGGATCTTGCTGTGCACAAATTATCTACTTGTGCTTCCTACATTACATTGTTGTCTGACATCTGATCTTGGATGAGTCTTAAATTCCTGAAACTAAACACTGAGAAAACGAAAGTCATTACCTTCAGCCCCTGCCACAAATTCTGCTTTCTTATCACTCATTCCCTCCACCACCCCAACCACTGTCTCAGGCTGAATCAGTCTTTTCATAACTGTTAAGTCTGTGTGTTATAGTGAGAATTACTACACAGACCACAAGAGTAAATTCAACAGGTCTTTACTGGTTGGAGGTCGGACTATACTGAATACAATATTATTACACTGTGCTTATATACCGGTGTGGTCACCACCGGTATTACGTATACAGCAGCCAAAGAAAGTAGTACCTTTCTTAAGGTGGACCAGGCTTAAGTTCTTTTAAGGTGGAACAGGTTACATACACCACAATCCTCCCTTTTTAGCTTAACAGTCATATCCCCAAATAAACATAACATATATACATATATAACTTCAGGTATAACAGTTCAAAGGTTCAGTCTCTCAGGAGGCTTTCTGATTCGGCTTGGATAACGCCTTTCAGTGGTCTCTGATTCTTGTTGTTGAGGTGCCTCCTCTAGTTGGTTGCCAATGTATTGGGTGTCATCATCAACAAATACATTCTCGGCCGAGGTAGATGCTTCAGGTTCATGAACGTCTTCCACAGCTGTCTCTGTCACAACCATGGGTTCGACCCTTACTCTCGACTCTACCAGTTGATCCGCATGACGCCTTATCACATTATGACCAATATCTACGGTGTACATCAGAGGTCCTTGTCTGGCCCGGATTGTTCCGGACTGCCATTTGTCGTTTCCATAGCCCCTTGCCATCACTGGCTGTCCTACATCGAAAGTTCGAGTGGTCTTGCTGTTAATATGCCGAAACTGTTTGTTTTCCACTTCCCTCCGCACATTTGGTTTTAACAAGTCCAACTTGGACCGCAACCTCCTGTTATAAAACATCATAGCAGGACTTTGGTTAGTCACGGCATGATCGGCGTTTCTATATGACATCAGGAACTTATCGACCTTATGTTGCAGCGGAATCTGATCATCATTCATGGCCTTAATAGCCTTTTTGAATGTCTGGACAAATCTTTCAGCCAACCCGTTTGTCGCCGGATGATATGGGGCAGAGGTATAATGTTTAACTCCATTCTTCTTTAAGAATTGTTGGAATTCTTCCGATACAAACTGTGGTCCGTTGTCCGAACAGATCTGTTCTGGCAATCCGTTCCTTGCGAATATTGTTCTTAACACCGCAATTGTCTTTTCTGAAGTAGTGGTATTCATCTTGATGACTTCTGGCCATTTGGAATGTGCGTCCACCGCGATTAGGAACATGGAGTCCATGAATGGACCAGCAAAGTCAATGTGTACGCGTTGCCATGGGGCTGAAGGCCATTCCCATGGGTGTAGCGGTGCTATCGGAGGTGCATTTTGCACTTTTTGACACCCAGCGCAGCTTTTCGTTAACTCCTCAATCTGTTGGTCAATACCCGGCCACCATACGTAAGCCCTAGCAAGACTTTTCATTTTAACTCCCCCCAGATGACCTTCATGTAGTTCTTTTAAAACTCTTTCCCTTAACTTGGGAGGAATGATCACTCTTGTCCCGTACATCAAAGTACCATGGCAGACGGACAGCTGGTCTCGCCTTGCCGAGAATGCCGGTAACAGAGGATCACCCCGTGTTGGCCATCCTTTCACTGTCACCTCGTAGACTCTGGACAGTGTCGGGTCATTCCTGGTTTCTCTTTCAATACTTGCGTTGGTGACAGGTAAACACTCGATAATGGTCAAATGAAATAACTCAACAGGGTCAACTTCCGCCGTGTCTTCATCTTCAGGTAGTGGCAGGCGTGACAGGCCATCAGCATTGCCATGCTGTTTCGTACCTTTGAATTCTATCTGATATTGATGTGCCCCTAAGAAAAGAGACCATCTCTGGAGACGCTGTGCTGTCATCACCGAAACACCCTTCTTAGGGTTAAAAATGGACACCAACGGTTGATGGTCCGTCAGAAGTGTGAATTTTTGGCCCTGTAGGTAATGATTAAACTTCTTCACTCCCCAGACAAGGCTAAGGGCCTCCCTATCTCTATGACTCTATGACTATCGATCTGCGCATAGTTGCGCTCAGCGGAGGTCAATGATCTGGGTGCAAACGCGACTGGCCTTTCCGTGCCATTTGGCAATTTATGTGAGAGTACTGCCCCAATACCATATGGAGAAGCATCACAAGCCAACCGAATAGGCAGTGTCGGGTTGAAGTGAGCCAACACTTCCTCTGAGGTGATCAATTCTTTGCTTTTGCGAAATGCCTTCTTACAGTTTTCGCCCCAGTCCCATGGTACCCCTTTCTGTAAAAGAGCGTTCAACGGATGCAGCACCGTGGATAGATTTGGCAGAAATTTATGGTAGTAGTTAATTAATCCTAAAACAACCTCAACTGAGAGACATTCTCCGGAGCGGGAGCCTTTACAACTGCCGCTATCTTGTCAGGAGACTTATGAAGCCCCTCCCGGTCAATGACATGACCACAGTACGAGATCCGCTTCTGGAAGAACTCACATTTCTGCCGATTTACCCTAAGTCCATGCTCTTTCAGTCTGTTGAGCACCAGTTCCAAGTTAGCGAGATGCTGTTCATCACCATCACCTGTGATCAGAATGTCGTCCAGGTAACATTGTGTGCCTGGAATACCCTGTAATACCTGCTCCATGGCCCTCTGCCAAATTGCTGGAGCCGATGCCACACCAAAGACCAGCCTATTGTACCGGTACAACCCTCGATGCGTGTTGATCGTGAGGTATTGGCGTGTCTCTTCTTCAACCTCCATCTGCAAGTACGCCTGCGCCAGGTCCAACTTGGTGAAGTGTTTCCCGCCAGACAGTGAAGCGAAAATATCCTCAATCCATGGAAGCGGATACTGCACCGTGTGAAGCACCGGATTAACGGTGATCTTGAAATCTCCACAAATGCGAACCTTCCCTGGATCTCCTGGCTTATTGTTCGCAGGACATTTCATAACGGGAACAATGGGCGTAGCCCACTCACTCCAATCTACTTTAGGCAGTACCCCTGAACGTTCTAGTGCTTCCAGCTCCGCTTCAACCGCAGGTCGTATTGCATAGGGTACCGGTCTGGCTTTAAAAAATTTTGGTTGTGCATGTTCATCAATCTTGATGTTTGCCGTAATTCCTCTCAGTGTTCCCAGTCCCGGCTGGAACACCTCTTTAGCCTCATCCAATATTCTGGACAATCGTTTAGGTTTGACAGCTGTTTCCCCGGAATCTACCGTTAGTGCTTTCAAGGAGTGCCAGTCCATATTCATTTTCCTAATCCACTCTCGTCCTAGTAGTGGTGGACCTCCTTCAGGTAGCACATATAAGTCCATTACTTGGCTTCCTTCACCCTTGTGGACCACTTCTACCTCTATTTTTCCGATGGGGTACACTCTTTGCCCCGTGTACGTTTTCAATATAATCTCCGTATCCTGTAAGGGAATATGTTGGAATAACCTTCTGTAATCTTTCTTATTCATGACCGTCAATGCCGATCCAGTGTCCAATTCCATTTTTACTTGGACTCCTGCTATCTTAAGAGTGACCCAAATTGTCTGGAGGTCTGTATCCTTACCAACGTTGTGTATTCTTAAGCTATCCAGTTCATTACTGCTAGCGTCTGAATCTGAATTCTGTTCAGTCAAACTGTTCTTTTTCACCTTGTGTACCTTTGCATATTTTCCTTGCGGTGACTTTTTATTGCTGGTCTTCTTTCCTGACCGGCATACTTTAGCTATGTGGCCAAACCTGCCACACGTTCTGCATTCTTGGTTTTTAAACCAACACTGGTTCTGATCGTGCGTTGTCTTTCCACAACGATAACATTTGACAGAACTCAAACCCAATTTGTTTGTACCGAGTTCCGGCGGCCGTAGCTGCATTACTGCCATGCCTCTCGCCGCGGCCTCGTGTGCTGCTGCCATAGTGACCGCCTTCTCGAGAGACAGCTCATTCTCCTCGAGCAGTCGCCTTTGCGTATCCTGTTTAAATAAACCACACACAAATCTATCTCGAAGTGCCTCTGTCAGTCCCGTTCCAAACTGACAATATTTTGCTAGCTTACGTAATTCCATCAAATATTCAGCATTGCTTTCATTTTGCCGCTGTCTTCTATCGTAAAATTTAAATCGTTCCGCTAGCATCAGCGGCGTGGGGCTAAGATGATTTTTTAGGACAGTAACAATCTGTTCGAACGTCTTATCCGCCGGTTCATCTGGTGATAACAGGTGTTTCAATTGCCCGTATGTCTTCGCACCCATTAAGTTTAGTAATGTTAGTGCTTTATCTGTCTCAGGAATTTTATTTGCCTTACAATAGTTTTGTATGCGTTCTACATACATAGCCCAGTCTTCTATATCACTGTCGAAGGCATTAATGTTCCCATGTCTCGGCATCGTAGCAATTTATCGTATTTTTAATGTTATCTAAGATGGCGGCTTCCCGCTCTTGCCGTCGTCCTCCACCCAAAAATGGCGGTTTTCCCGCGCTTGGCGGTCTTCACCCGTCCCCTGACGCTGTCTCCGCTTCACCGCGGCTCTTGCGCCTTCAGTTTCCCCAGACGCTGCGCCTTTAGCCCGAATGCGGCCCTTATCTCCGGTCGCGATCGATGTCCCGCGCTGCGCCTCTCGCTCGAAAGCGGCCCGGCCCTTATCTCTGGTCGCGATCGACCTCACCGCCCTTATTCCTCCGTCTTCCCAGCCCCGTCTGTACAGCCAATGCGGTTGACTTTCTGTCACGTCGCTGCCCGGCTTACCCACCACGAGGTAGTAGAAGAAGCTGACAGTCGCTGATGGAGGCTTCGAGGTCAGGATGTCTTCTGCACTCTGGTTGCTCGATGCCTGCCGCTCGACGTGTCTTCCCGTAGGTGATGAGGGTGGAAACCTCTCTTCGACGTCCTGTCTGTGGACAAGGTCGCCGTGGAAATTACTGCAGCAGGGTAAGAATCGGACTCGTCGCCACTGTTAAGTCTGTGTGTTATAGTGAGAATTACTACACAGACCACAAGAGTAAATTCAACAGGTCTTTACTGGTTGGAGGTCGGACTATACTGAATACAATATTATTACACTGTGCTTATATACCGGTGTGGTCACCGCCGGTATTACGTATACAGCAGCCAAAGAAAGTAGTATCTTTCTTAAGGTGGACCAGGCTTAAGTTCTCTTAAGGTGGAACAGGTTACATACACCACAATAACCTCAGCATCCTATTCAACCCTGATCTGAATTTCCTATCCAATAACCTCTCCATCGCAAAGATCACCTAATTCTACCTCTGTAACATTGGCCACCTCAACCCTTCCCTCAGCTCATCCACCAGTGAAACTCACATTCATGTTTTCAGCACATCCAGACTCAATCATTCAAATGTTCTCCTTAATGGCCTTACATCCTCCAGCCTTTGTAAATTCCAGTTCATTCAAAACTCTAGTGCTCCTATGCTATCCGAGTCATTTAAAGGCCCACTTGACATCACCAAACTCAACTCAGACCAAGGCCGCGATTTTAATAGAGGAGGCGGGTTGGAGTCGGGTTGCCTGGTGGGTGGTTTCCAGTCCTGCATTTGGTTTCAGCCACTCCCGAACTGAGATTTTAATTTAAATGGCCTATTAAGTCCCGTTGTGCACGCTGCCCAGTCCAATGAGTGGGATTGGGTCTGTTAGTTGCCTCTGATGACGTCATTGCTGCAGTTGTTTTTAAGGGGCCCATGTAGCCTCAGCCTTTCATTTCTTGTTTCTGCTTGCCTTTGAATGGGCCCAGGCTACTATGAGTGCTACAAGAGCCAAGGCTGCTCCACGGTTTAATGAGGACTCTCTCCAAGCTCTTGTGGAGGGAGTAAGAGGGCGCAGGGAGATTCTGTTCCCTCTCGATTGTCGGAGGAAGCCCCCTCAGCAAACAAAGGCAGCCTGGCTGCACATTGCTGAGGAGGTCAGCGCAAGGTCCCCATGCTCACACACATTGATCCAGTGCCGGAAACGGTTTAATGGTCTTCTGCGATCATCAAAAGTGAGTATTACATCACACTTACTGTAAGATTTGCAAAATTCCCACATTCTCCCCAAGGTTATTAATAAAAGGGACCCTGCATGGACATGTTAAAAAGGGTACCCAAAAGATGGCGTCCGCACATCGTGACCAAAATCCTGCTAGATTTTAAAAGGCTTGGACTCTGTAGCAGCACAAGCAGCTTTGGGAAATAGAAACTTAAAATGCATTTTCTGTGAAAAGGGACTTTGTGTTTTGAAAGCCAGACAGCTACACTGAATATGCATTACGTCAGATCATAGACAGATCAAACCCAGTTAGGCCTAGGCATGAGGCCATTAGTTTGCCCGCATAAATAATTGGAAACAGCTCAAAAGAGCCATCAAGGCTGGACAGCCCAATTAGAATGCATTAATGACAATACAATCTGGACATTAAGGCCATCAGGTGCGATAAACGGCCATCTAAAACCAGTTAACTTAGATTGGTATAATCATGTTAAACTGCCCGCCAAAAGTAAAACAATCAACTGGCCTGATTTGGCACGCAGATAGGAGATGAAGCAATGGGTATATTTGTAGGCCCTCTGTAGCAATCACTCTCTTGACTCTTGCTCTGCTCTCGACTCTGACCTCTTGTCGGGCCTTGGGCTGCCGCCGCCCGTACTCATACCCTGGCCTTGTGGCAGGTTCTCTCCTTGCTCCCCGCAGTAAGTTTTCAGCAGTCAAGGCAACCATATCAATCGCAGGGGAGGGGAATGAGACCCAAGTCCAAAGTCACCCAGGACACCCGGGCCACGAGAGAGGGCAGAGGAAATGAGGTGAAATGAGACGAGGCGAGGAGAGACGAAGAAGAAGGTAACAACCCGATTAGAGCAGAGCAGGGCAGCAAAAAATGCATCGATAAAGGCCAAGCGCCTAGTTATAAGCTGGCGCTTGGGGGGAAGAATCTTGTTGAACACTGCGAATAAACGCAGGTGTCCACACCACAACGAATATACTGGCGTTTGACACTTGGGTAGTAAAATCTAGGCAGTTAAGACTGCCAACCGTCCTATAGACACAACATTACCACCAACGACCACCCAAGGGAGAAGAAGAAGAGAACCCATCGCGACGAGACGACGATGGTAGCTGAGGAGAAGAAAGGTGTGTCACAGCAGCAGCTCCAGCACTGTACCCTGAGACCACATGGCGATGGGGTACCTAAAAGGATAGAAGACCAAACCTCAAAACTCACAGCCGTTAAAGCAACAGACTTTGGATTGGTGAGCATGAATTCTGGCCCCTCATAGCTTAATCTAGTTAGGTATAGGGGGTGGGATAAGGATAAGGGGATTGTTAATGTAGTTGTTTTTCCCTCGATGAGCCGTGTGTTCCCCATTCCCTGTATAAGTATAATTATTGTTTAAGCCTGTAATTGTCTACCAGTACTTTTCTCATAAGATTGTGTTTTATTTCTGTTTCAATAAAATCTTGGTTTTCTTACACCAAACCACTTATCTACACCAGTTTTCTGTACCGCCGCCTGTACCTAAGTCCGGTGTCTAGAACCCAGGGGCGTGGGAGTGATTCGAACCGCTCACAGACAGGGGCATAACTGACTGGGCGCACGCATCACCTGCCACCCCCTACATTACCTTCAATCTGCTTCCCTTCTCTTCTCTTCACCAGCACTCTGCTTTGTAAGCCTACACTTCCACATCCCATCTTACCCTTACTTCCCTTGTTCTCCAGCCACTTGCTAGCAGTGAAGTGCGGGTGACCCATGAGAGGGATGTTGGTGGCAGACAGCAAGGAAGTGGGGGCTCCCCTCCAAGTGCCCGCCCGACCATGCCACTGCAGAGTCCTCTGTCAGAGCCCCAGTGTCCTCAGCCAACTGAGATGGTCGTCTCAGCCCCTGCACATCTGCAGGAAGAGCAGACTGTGGAGGAGCCCTCCCAGGCTCACAAACCCAGAGGACGCCCGCCAAAGGCATCTAAGCAGGCTGTGGAAGTGTAAATAAAATGGCCAACAATCTAGCTAGCAAAATGGCTTCGCATAGGAATGAATTGCACAAAGTAACAATAGATGTTTTTAGTTTCGAAAAGGGAGTAAAAGAAGAATTTCAGCTTTGCTAAGTGCAAGCAAAGCAGAACTGGCAGTTTGCCAACTGAAGTAAGAAGGAAGAGGGACACCTGCACGTAGACCTGTGGTTTAGTATTAAAGAACAATAAAGGTCACGAGGGCTTGACTGCTAGATGGAAGATTGAATCATTGCAGGATATGGTTAACTAGCTATTGTATGGCATCCAATCGCGTTTCGGCACCTCAGAAAGGCGTACGCTGCAGTAAGACAAGGCAGGAACTTGTGATTCAGATGGTTGGACTAAGTAGAGATAAGAAGCGGAATTGAAAGAATAGGCTTTGTTTAATGTAAGATGTTTTTTGAGAAATTAGTGTTGCTAAACCAATGATGTAATATCCACATATTATCTGGAACTTGTTTACTCCAATGTATAAATATGAGCCTCTTGTAAGCTTTCATCGGAGTTGTAGCCTCAACCTTTGATTGAGCTGCCCTCCCCTTGTGACAAGTAAATACAAGTGTTGTTTGCCAGTTACTGTGTGTCTGAGTCTTGCTTGAACTTCGACAGTATTTCTTGGAGGTCCCACCGAGGTCGCTTACTACTTGATGGGAAGCGGACGCCAAGATTGTGACGTTCCGGGGAACGGTCCCTGACTGGCCAGGGAGTGTCTCTTGCACACTCAAAACCAGGAAGTCTTCCCCGGTAACAGGTACAATTGAGTCCCGCTCGTCGGCAAGTGTACTGCGATCTGTGAGTAGACTCAGTTCAGGGTTCGGTTGACTTTAAGTAATCATTTTCTCCTTTATCAACTATAGTAAAGAGAGGATCGGTTCTCGGAAAGTCAGACCCTGAAAGTACTGGCACGTAGAGAGTAAGAGATACCGGTAAGGTTTAAAGGTTAAGACTGTCTGGACAGCAGAAAGTTGGTTGTGGGAAAACCGGCGGGTTGGAATCCCAGACGTGTTGGAAGTGAATGTGTAATGGGTTAAAATCCCGATGAATAGGAAAACCAAAGGGTTGGAATCCTAAGAGGTTGAAGGGTGGGCCACAGTCCCAATGAATGTGTAACTAGTTGGAGTCCTAATAAAGAATAAATAGGTTAAGAATCCAAGCGGTGTAATAAATTGATGTTATAAGTACTTAAATTCATGTTTATTGTTTGTGGTGGTCTCTCGATTTCGAACCTTGTCGCGGTCAATCAACTGAGCCCAAACGGACAAGGAGAGTGTTAAATCTCTAACGCCTAGCCTCAGGCCGGTTATTAAGAGGGCAAATGCCCCACGTGAAGGCCAGGACCACGAAGTAGGCGCCAAGACCCTGAGACACTCTGAGCGGCAAAGGTTGGAGATTCTGTGACACTGGTATGATATTGATAAAGACCACTAGGATTGTCTCATAATGTTTGTTAAATGCTATGTCTGATTTTGTCAATTCTCATAATAATTGATGAAGTGTTGCGACAACTGTTCGGATTGTTAATTATAATCCTCATATTGTGGTGTATAATTTTATGCTACGGAATCAAAATATTAACCATTAATTAAGTCTAGAGTATAAGTACCTATGTTAAGGACTCAGTCTGTAGGGGCGTAAAACGCAGACTGAGAATTGACTATATGTTTAGTTAGAGCATAAGGATTATGATCTGTATACCCCTTTGGGTTTTCGCGATTTTTATTATCTTCGTAATATTATTATGTGCATATTTTGGTGCGTCAATTGTCTGTGAGCTCGTAGGAAGACATAACAGGGAACTCAATAAGGGAGGTTGTGTCTCAGAAACACTTAAATTGGTGGAGAGTAAACAGTGATCGGTTGATCGACACACCCGTGGTCCGCGTCCAACAGTATCTCACACACCCAGACTGAGCCCGAATTAAGAGCCCAAATGGGTCACGTGATGGCCAGGTGAAGTGGGCGTAGAGAACTCGGTTGGAACAGAAGGATTGTGATACCAAATACCTGTGATAACCTCAACCATTAAGAATGGGTGCCGGAGCAAGTAAAATACCTGAAAAAGGCACACCAGCCTGTTATATGCTCCAGAATTGTGGTCAGACATCAATAAATGGGTAAAATGGACCAAAAAGTGAAATAGGCCGTTTCCACCAGATGGTACATTTAATCTTGACAGCATAACTTGTCTCGAGGAGTACCTCTTAAATAGGGACCCAGGAAGGAGTGGTAAGAAGAAGGTGAATTGGTCAGCATTTGGGGACTGGAAACAAGAAGCTGAGAAAAGACGTGAGCGAAGTATCGAGGCTAGTAATGCAGGCCGTAGAAAGAAAAAGCAAGTCGAGGAAGGTAAAGAGGATGTAGAAGATTATGTGGAGAGAATGGAGGAAATTATGGCTCAATACTCGGGAATGGAAAAGGATGATTATCAAGCGCCCATGGTCAGCGCATTGGTAAATGGCCTTAGGCCAGATTTAAAAGAACCCCTAAAATTAGTCTGCCTTGGGTGGAGACAGGAGACCCTTCCCCGGTTAATCTCCATATTAAAGGACTTACAGGATAGAAATGAATCCCCAACAAAATAGGGGAAGGGGACACGGAAACAGGAGAGGTTTCGGAGGCAGAAATAGAGGAAATATGGGGCAAGATGGACAAGGAAATAACTGTGGCCAAACAGGACACTGGGCCAGAGATTGTCCATCAAAAATCCAACAGTTTGGAGGTCCTTGGAACCAAACTAGAGGATATAGTACCTCCCCTCAAAATCATGGGATGGGACCCAACGGGAATCCAGCCCAAGCATATCAAAGGCCACAGACAGATTTTACTGTACAAAATCCGTTCGGAAACAATTGACAAGATGATAGTTACTATAGACAAGATCAGAATCGGACCTATTGACTACCCGAAGCAGATCCAAGTGCTCCCCGAAACCAGATGCCCGTAGTATCCCTAAATTCATAAAGTGAGCCCAAAATTGAATTACAAGTGAATGGTCGGCCTGTATCATTCCTAGTGGACACAGGTGCCACTTTTTCAATGTTAGGAAAAGGTGATTCAGTAGGAATGCCCTTATCTGGAAAGAAAACCCCGGTGGCAGGACTAACTGGAATAACCCAACAAATGGAGGCACCACTACCTATCGCTGTAGAGATTGAAGAATATATAAGGGAACCCACTCATTTTTGCTATCGGACGAAGCATCTACGAATTTATGTGGAGGAGACTTGTTGTGCAAAATGAACGCCACAATTATTTGCTCTCCAGCGGGGGTTACAGTTGAGATTCCTGTAGACAAATGTTATGCGTATCCAGTGGTAGAGGTAAAACTCCCTATTCTCTATGCATGGGAAATTTTAGATCCAAATATAAGCCCGGAACTCGCTAGTCTAGTGGGTGCTTGGGGATGCATCACTGATTCGATAACACAGTACCAGAAGTCTATAAAACTGAGAGAGTGGCATTTGAAACAACACTGTACAGCCTATTATGATAAAACAGGACAGGACCTTATTATGCAGAACTTTTACCAACCATTCCTAAACCTAAAATATCGCCTGAGCATAACACAAGTTTTTATAGGTCCAGAGGGTATTGCTGCAGCTTTTGAGTTATCATCTATTACTGGAACACTCTATAAGGTTAAAGATGCCTACCCACACTGTACTCTTGCAGTTGCTCAATTCTATCATTCCAAAGATTTAGGTCCAATGGTCAGACGAATGCAAATGCTGACAACATCGAAAACGTGGGAAAGAACTGGAGCCACGTTAACAGAATATGGAAAAGAAGGTTTCTCAGTCACATTCAATCAGAAACTAGTTGTCGATGGAGTTCTGATAAAAAAAAGAGAAGCCAAGGGCAGCACTGTGGCTGTGCCAGGAAGCAGAAACGCTTTTAAAGGAGGTACCTGACATCCTGTGGGCGAAACACTCAAAGGAGGTAGGAGAAATGTTGACTGCACAACCTTACAAGGTCACAATTAATACAGCAGCGCCATTGCCCAAGAAATCTCAGGATCCATTGTCAGGGAAGGCGGAAAAAGGGATCCAACCAGTAATTGAATCATTGCTA
Organism: Somniosus microcephalus; assembly: GCF_052327205.1. Classification (NCBI taxonomy): domain Eukaryota; kingdom Metazoa; phylum Chordata; class Chondrichthyes; order Squaliformes; family Somniosidae; genus Somniosus; species Somniosus microcephalus. Next base: position 236,290,187 of record NC_140987.1, read on the forward strand.
ACACAAGGTATAATTATCCCGACGACAAGTCCATGTAACACACCTATTTTGCCAGTAGAAAAAGCCAATAGCGAGAAATGGAGATTTGTACAGGACTTAAGAACAGTCAACGATGCCGTATTCCCCACATACCCGGTGGTGCTGAATCCAGCTACCTTACTCCCTACTGAGAAGGACGGAGAGCCTCATTCCTGTGAGATGGTAACCCAGCTAATCACCAAACCACGAGTTGACCTGACCGACTTACCGATATCCAACCCTGATCAAGTATACTATGTAAATGGGTCAGCCTTAAGAAATGATAAGGGTCAGCCGAGAGCTGCATACGCAGTGGTCACCCAGAATGAGGATGTCGAAGCCGCTGCACTCCCGGACTCCTTTTCAGCTCAACAAGCAGAATTATTCGCTTTGACCCGAGCATGTATTCTAGCCACGGATCAACAAGCAGAATTATTCGCTTTGACCCGTGCATGTATTCTAGCCACAGGCCAATCGGTAAACATTTATACCGACTCAAGATATGCCTTTGGAGTAGCTCATGATTATGGACAGATTTGGAAAATTCGTGGTTACCTGACATCATCAGGGACAACCATTAAAAATGCAGAGCAGGTAGAGAATCTTATACAAGCCATTCAGAGACCAAAACATTTGGCTATCATTAAATGCCAAGCACACACTGGGCATTCGGATGCAGTAGCACTTGGAGATGCTAGGGCAGATAACGCAGCCAAAGTGGCCACATTGTCTGACAAGGGCCCACAAGTTTTAGCTTTCCCTGTTAGGGAATGAAAAGCAGTAGAACAACCACCCACCGTTAATGATGTGCTAGCCTATCAATCGCAAGCAAGCGCAGAAGAAGTGTCAGGATGGGTTAAAAATCAGTCCTTTGAATGTGATCCCATTTTCACTGGAAGAAACCATTTCATGGCTCTTATCGTTAAATAAAACAAGTGTCAAAAGCTATTGTAACAACTGCCCCAAATCAGGTGACCTAGTAATTACAACCCGAAGCCAATGGGAAGTGTTGTGTATGTACCTTTAAGAGAATAACTGGTCTCAGACTGCAGTACCGGCAGTGACCACCCCTGTATAAAAGGCGCTAGAGAGCCTCTGTTGATTAGATTCGTTTATGCCTTCCACCAGTAAAGTTCTGTTTGTTTCTCTCCTGCTAGTCCGTGTCTCAATCATTCACGGACTTAACACTGGCGATGAGTTAGAAACGAACTTACCTGCAACTCAGCAGCAGCTCCGACGACGTGCTGAAGGTCGGAGCCAGAAGAAAGAAAAAAAAAAAAAATCGGCCATTGAAACTCGAGAAACGGGCGTCGACCATCAATCATCGATTTCAAAACTTGCAGGAGAGACTGTTCAGAGCCAGGCTGGGTTCCTCGGTCCGTGGTTTCCCAGCTAATCGGGCTGGTGGCAGGTAGTGCTCTGATCCTTCCTGGGCTGCAACGGGGCCGGGAAGCGAGTCGGGAAGCAAGGAGAGAGAGAGAGGGTGGAGCATACAGGGCGCGGCCGGTGTTTCGAAGCTGGGCAGCGTTCGGACCTCAGAAGAGGGAGGGAAGTGTCCCAGAGGGTTCGCTCCACGACGGGAAGATAATAAAAGTGTGAGGGTGCCAGTCAGTTCCTTCTGTAGCCTCTAGATGGCACCTTCACTTGTTTGGTCCTCTTTTTTGTAGGACCAAAATAAATTAAACAAATAAACTGTAACTAAAACTCCAATAAATCTTTAAATAAAGCTTAACAAATCAAATTAAAATTTGGTCGTTTAAACCAATTATGCACTCCAGTCCCCGCGGCGCCCACCGGTCACGAAAGTGCTCGAGCGCGCCGGCGGACACCGCGTGCTCCATCTCCAGGGCCACCCGGGCGCGAACATGGCCACGGAAGAGAGGGAGGCAATCTGGCCGGATGACCCCCTCGACCGCCCGCTGCCTGGACCAATTGATGGCTTTTTTTGCCAGGCCTAGGAGCAGACCACGAGGAGGTCCTCCAACCTGCCAGCTCCCCTCCGCACCGGGTGACCGTAGATCAAGAGCGTGGGACTGAAGTGCAACCAAAAATCGAGGAGCAGCCCCTTTAAATAATGGAAGAGGGGCTGCAACCTCACACATTGAACATAAACATGAAAGACGGACTCCTCCAGACCGCAGAACAAACAGGCGGTCTGGGTGTCCGTGAATCTATTTAACAATATATTGCACGGGACTGCTCCGTGCAACACCCTCCAGGCCAAGTCCCCAATAGAACAAGGGAGGACTCCCGCATAGAGAGCCCTCCATTGGGGACATCCGCCTCCGCCGGAAGGCAAAACGGCACGCCACGGCGTGTCCGGACGGCAGGCGAAGATGACAAAGTGGAAGGTGTGCAGGAGCAGCCCGTACAGGAAACCCCTCCGTGCAGAATGCAAAGGCACGGAGGGCATCTCCTCGAGACGGCTCAAGTTGTGAGGCGCCGATCCCCGAGGGGGGTTTCGGGGCAGGGCGCCGATAAGGAATTCCGTCCGAACGGGGGAAAGCTCGGACGGGATCGCCCCACATGCTTGAGCCGCCTCGATACACCTCGTGGCGCCGGGGTGCAGCGTCGCTTTCACCACCTCGATGGCATCGACCGCGAGCCGGACGTTGTCCCAAGACATGCGCTGCGCCAACTCCTCCGGCGCCATCCAGCCCGCTCCTCCGCCATCGAGTAGGTCCCCGACTCTAGTCACCCTACCAGGCACAGCCCTGTGTTCCGCCAGCCACCCGAACCCGCGGACGTGGAGGTGCGGATTCCTGAACAGCGGCTCCCGGAGGACAGCCGCCATTCCTGATGGGGGAGAGCTCCGCCTGGAGGCGACGTAGTTCCAAACCCATAGCAGTTCCTGGTAGAAGACAGGCAGCTCCCGCAGGCTGGCACGCCTGCCGCCCACTTCCAAAAACACGAGCTGCATGTCGTAATTGAGGCCGTGCAGCTGGCGGAAAAAATACGTCGCCAGCGCACACCATCTCGGAGGATTCTCGACGTACAGGTATCTCTGCAGCGTCTGAAGACGGAAAGTCGCAGCCTGGGTGCGGAGGCACACCAACGCCTGACCGCCCTCCCTAAGCGGGAGACTCAGAACCGCGGCAGAGACCCAGTGCTTCCTTTTGTCCCAGAAGAAGTCGACGAGCTTCTTCTGTGTCTTGGCGACAAACGCAGGGGAGGGATCAAAGTGACGAACCGGTACCACAACATGGCGGCCACCAGTTGGTTTATGACCATCGCTCGACCCCTGTAGGACAACACTCGGAGCAATCCTGTCCAGCGTCCTAAGCGAGTGGTGACTTTGGCCTCCAACTCTTGCCAGTTCGCCGGCCAGGCGTCCTCGGCAGGGCTGAGGTAGACTCCCAAGTAGAGGAGGTGCGTGGTGCTCCAGGCGAAGGGCCTGCACTCCTCCGGCAGGGAGTCCACCCGCCACTGACCCACCAGGAGTCCAGAACATTTCTCCCAGTTGATCTTGGCGGAGGATGCGTCCGAGTAAATCTGCTGGCATTCCCGCATCCTCCGCAAGTCAGCGGGATCCGTGACCGTGAGGAGCACGTCATCGGCGTAAGCCGAGAGGACCACCTCCACGCCCGGCCCTTGCAGAGCCAGTCCCGTCAACCTCTTCCGCAAGAGGCGCAGGAAAGGCTCTACGCAAACGGCATATAACTGGCCAGACATGGGGCATCCCTGACGCACCCCCCCTCCCGAAGCGAAGGGGCGCCATCAAGGACCCGTTAACTTTAATCAGACACTCCGCGGCAGCGTACAGAAGTTGGATCCGGGCGACAAAATGCGTCCCGAACCCGAATGCGCGCAGAGTCCCGAAGAGATACTCGTGATCCACCCTGTCGAACGCCTTCTCCTGATCCAGGGAAAGGAAGGCGACCGACAGACCAGCCCTCTGGGAATGGTGGACCAGGTCCCGGACCAGATGGATGTTATCATGGATGGTCCAGCCCGGGACCGTGTAGGACTGGTCGGGGTGGTTCATGTGGGCCAGCACGGCGCCTAGGCGAGCAGACATAGCCCTGGCAAAAATTTTATAGTCCGTGCTGAGGAGGGAGACCGGGCGCCAGTTTTTAAGGAGGCGGAGATCACCCTCTTAGGCAGCAGGACAATAACCGCACTGCGCCAAGAGAGGGGCATCTCCCCGGTCGCCAAACTTTCCCCCAGGACCCGCGCGTAGTCGCCCCCCAAGATGTCCCAGAACGCCCTGTGGAACTCCACGGTCAGCCCGTCCAGCCCTGGGGACTTTCCCCTCGAGAGCTGGCGGAGGGCGCCGGTCAGCTCCTCCAGACTCAGAGGAGCGTCCAATTTATCGGCGTCCTCCAGGCTGACCTTCGGCAGGTCCTCCCACAAAACTCCGCGCGCATCCTCGCTGGACGGATCCGGAGAGAACAGAGCCCCGTAATAAGCGTGGGTCTCCGCACGGATTCCCTCCGGACCCGAGACCAGAGATCCGTCGTCGGCCAGCAGCTCCAAGAGCTGCTTACGGACCCCCCGTCTTTTTTCCAGCGAGTAGAAGAAGGGGGAGCTGCGGTCCAGGTCCCGCAGGAACTGGATCCACGACCTCACGTACACGCCTCGGGACCCGACAAGCTGCAGGTCCTTCAGCGCGCCCTTCTTCTCTTCGTACACCATCCGCAGGGCCGGGTCCTCGAAGACTTGACCGAGACGGGACTCCAGGTCGAGCACCTCCTTCTCCAACTGCCCGACCCGGGCCTCCCGCCTCTTGGTCGACCCCTTCGCGTACTCCTGACAGAAGAGACGGATGTGAGCCTTGCCCACATCCCACCATAGCCTCAAGGAGGGGAAGCCCCCCCGCTTCCTTCTCCAGCCGGCCCAGAACCGACTAAACGAATCCCGGAACCGTGCGTCCTCCAGCAACAGGTTGTTAAAGTGCCAATACGCGGACCCCCCCCCGCGCGCAGCGGAACGAGCTCCGCCCACACCAGGTGGTGGTTGGTGCATGGCACCGGCCGCAAGGAAGCCGCCGGAACGCAGGAGACGTATGCCCGGGAAATGTAGAGGCGGTCGATTCTGGACGCTCCTCTCCCAGACCTCACACAAGTGAAGGCGCTGGAATCGGGATGGAGATTTCGCCAGACGTCCACCAAGTCGAGGGACCCGACCAGGTCCCTCAACTTCTCCATCGCCGCCGGGCATGGCAGGGTGCCCGTGTGGTCCCTCGCCTCGAGGGTACAATTAAAATCCCCCCCGAGGATGACGCACTCGCCCGCGTCGATGGAGCCCAGAAGAGTGGACACTTCTTCAAAGAAGCGCGCTTGCTGCGCACCAGCCCCAGGGGCATACACGTTCACTAGATGGAGCGGCACGCCCCCCAGGCGAACAGTGACCTGGAGCAAGCGGCCCAGCACGAGCTCCTTGACCCCCAAGATCTCCGGCTGAAAATGCGGGGCCAGCAAGATAGCCACCCCACTGGAAGCACTGGAGAGGTGACTCATGCTGACCCCTCCTTGCCACTCCAGGAGCCATGTGGCCTCGTCTCCCGGAACGGTGTGGGTTTCTTGCAGGAAGCACACCGCATACTTCCCGTCCCGAAGGACTGAAAAGTTATTAAATCTGCGGCTAGCTTCCCTGCTGCCGTTGATGTTGAGGCTGGCTATGGTTATCTTCATCTCAGAAGCATAGATCAACCTCTACTTATATCTAACGGGGGAAGGGAGAGCGGCCGCTAGTCAACCGCCACTCCCTTAGCAGCCCAGTGAGGAAGGACCGGAGCCGACGTAGCCCGAGCGGGCTCACTCCCGCGCCCGCGTCCATGGCTTTGACGGCAGTGCGAGCCGACCCGATGAGCAGCGCCAGGTCCGGCCATCTGTCAAGGGCCACCCGAATCCTGTGACGACCCTGGCATGTGGCCACAAAGTCCCGGAGTTCCTCGATGGGAATGAGGGGGGTCCCGGCGAGGGACGGGAGGTCATCCATCGCCTCATCGGCGATGGAATCCCAGTCGTCCTCCGCCCCCACCACCGAGTCCCCGTCCTCCTCCGGGGGGTCGCCACCGGCGGCCGACCCGTCCGTCACGCAGAGCGCAGTGAACGGCTCCAGGAAGAACACAGCCTTCCCATACATTTTCGAGGCGGCGAGTATGGCTGGAGGGCCGACGACCCCAGCCATGGCCTTCACGCACGCCTCGATGGTCATGTTGGGGTGGGTGTAGCTCTTCACCCCAAGCTTCTTTGTTATGAGTCGGAACGGCGACGGGGCAGCAGCAGAAGCGGGAGTAGCCGTGACTTTGGTCGCCACCGCCGCATAGGTTCTTGCCGGCCCCGTCACCGCCGCAGATGTGGAAGCCATATTGGGGTGGTTCTTTAAAGAGCTACACACACCCCAAGTCACAGGCCTGAAGGTGTTAATGGCCTTAGTAAGGTAAAAAGTCTTCCCTTGAGCAGAGGGAGTGTAAAGTAACTGGCCCGCCTCGCCCCTTGATGGAATTAATTGGCAGGGGGGCCTTCCTTCCCTCTGCTCAAGTGGCAATTAGTAGATTAAAAGGAGGTGCCTTTTCAGAGAGGCAAAGAGAGGACAAAGAGAGAGAGGGGGGGGGTGGGAAGGAGGGGGGCCCGCAAAGGCAGGGTCCCCACTCAAGGTGGTATTCGGTGGGTGGGTGTCGGCAGGGTGCACTCCCCGATGGAAAAACAAAGTCTTAAGCAGATGGTCTTCAGGCAGGGGGAGAAGATGTCTTCGCCTGGGTAGGCTGGAGAAAGCCCAGGCTCAGCCCCACACCAGGTCTTCTCACTGTAAGGGGAAAAAGCTTCACCTGGGCAGGCTCCAGCCAACCCAGGCCAGGCTTTCCGGCCCATCTTCTTTCCTCCCCCCGCCTAGAATACAAAGTCTTTAGGGGAATGCACAAAAGACACCCACCTGCAGATGTTGAAAGATGCAGCTCCTCCCCTCCTTCCAAGTTGGAGCTGAGTGGTGTTTCTCTCCCCACTCTCCCTCTCCTGGACTGGAGGCCAAATTGGGAGGCAGTGATGGAAGGCCTCTCCAGTTGTAATGCTGGCCTCCTCCTCTGTCCTCTCCTCCTCTCTCCCCAGGCACCTCGGTAGATGGTTGAATGTAGATGGTAGGTTGCTGGTAGTGGTGGCCTGGGGTCACTCCTTCCCCTCCACTCCCAGGCCAAGGCGACCACCACCTCCCACACAGCAGCAGCAGCAGCAGCAGCACAACCTGCTCCACTGAGAGCAAGGTCTAGAATGGGGTCCTGTGAGGGTGCCAGTCAGTTCCTTCTGTAGCCTCTAGATGGCACCTTCACTTGTTTGGTTCTAGCCCTTTGTTAATTGTTCCTAGCCTCCTGTGTTAATTCTTAATGGCCTGTTAGCTGTTCATGGGTTTCACCTGGTTTTCTTGGTATATAAGTTCTGTGGTTGCTTCCCTCCTTGCTCAGTCCTAACTGGGGAACAGGGGACTAGCCTTCGCTCTGTGGCTCCTGGCTTTAACTAGCTGGCTGCCATGGTTCTCTCGAGCTCTGTATTTAAGATATATCTCGAGCTCTGTATTTAAGGTGTATCTCGAGCTTTGTATTTAAGATGTGTCTCGAGCTCTGTATTTAACATGTATCTAAGTCTGTGTTCTTGTTGTTCTTAGTCTTGATAAGGTGCTGGGCTGGACTAGCGTGTTGCTACGTTGGCGCTTGTCTTGAGCGCATTGATAAGCCTGTTACCCCTGTGGCAGCCCCTCGTGATAGCTTGTCTCGAGTCTCGTCTCGGCAAGCTGGTTGCGCTTGTGGTAAGCTTATCCCAGCTCAGTATGGACAAGTAGGTTGCCTCATGGAAGCTGTCCTGAGTTCCTATTCTTGACTAGCCGTTTTGTAACTTGTCTCGAGTTCTATGTATATTGTTCTTGTCTCGAGTTCTATGTATGCTGTGGTGTTCCTGTCTCGAGTTCTTACGTATGCTGTTGTGTTCCTTGTATAAATCTAGTTATGTGTGAATCTAGTTAAGTAATGAATAAAGTACTGTTCCTTAAGATTGTATACCTGCCTCTAGCCTGGTTTCTGCACTTGGGTCCAGAACCTACCTTGCCCGGAGAGCACGGCCCCGTATCTACACGGCCCCATGGCTCCCCAACCCTGACAAAAAGAAAACAAATTAATATTTAACGTGCAGGAAACCGTGGAAAGCAGCGATTACAACAGCGGGGAAGAAGGAAAAGCGCGGGAGGCGCCATTTTGTTAAATCGGAGAAGAAGGCAAAGCACGGGAGGCACCATTTTAGATTTGCAAGATGCCGAAGACTGGCTGTATCACTGCTTTTGATAATACATTAGAGGACTGGACCACGTATGTGGAAAGAGTCGAGGTATATTTCGAGGCAAATGAAATAGCGGAGGGGAAAAAGGCATCAATATTGCTAAACGTAATGGGCACTAGAACGTACGGCCTATTGCGGGATCTGATTACTCCAGCCAAACCGAAGGCGAAGAGTTTTAATGAAATTCTTGCTGTTCTACAGGAGCACTTAAACCCTGCACCGCTGTTGATAGCAGAAAGATTTAAATTCCACAGGAGAACTCAATACAAAGATGAGAGCAATGCTGAGTATCTTACGGAACTACGCAAGCTATCAAAGCACTGCCAGTTCGGAGCAGGACTGGCAGATACCCTACAGGACAAATATGTCTGTGGGCTCCTGAGTGAAGGAACACAGAAGAAGTTACTCGCAGAAAAAGAGCTGACGCTAGATAAGGCTTTCAGCGTGGCAGTATCGTATGAAGCAGCAGCCAGGGGAGCTGCAGAAATTCAACAAAAACCACAGGATTACGGCACCCACGAAATGACACGGGGATTTGCAAAATGTTATCGCTGCGGCAGAACTAACCATGACCAGAAGGACTGCTGGTCCAAAGACAAAATATGCAGACAATGCGGGAAGATTGGACACATTGCACGAGTTTGTAGGTCTGGGAAGAAGACCAGCGACAACAAAAAGGCTACTAAGGAACCGTACAAGAAAGTACAAAAGATGACGGACAGTAGTTCCGAAGGCCAGATGAGCGATAGTGAATCCGAGAACAGGAGATTAAGCTGTCTCAAACTTCACAATGTAATCGCAAAAGAGGATCACCGAACCATTTGGGTCACCCTCATGATAGCAGGGTCCCAAGTTAAAATGGAATTGGATACAGGATCAGCGCTAACCGTCATGAATCAACGAGACTATGAGCGGCTATTTTCACACATACCCTTGAGAGAGACAACCATCGTCTTGACGACGTATACGGGGCAAAAAGTATACCCCAGAGGAAAAATAAGGGTGCCTGTCGAATACAATGGCAAGAAAATACGGAAATTGTATCTCTACATACTGCCAAATGGTGGACCACCGTTATTGGGACGGGACTGGATCAGGAAGATAAACTTAGATTGGCATTCCATTCATGCAATGATGGTGGACGGTAAAAAAGATGAAGACGTCACTCCTGGATGATTGTCAACCATCTTAGCTAACGCCAAAGAGGTATTTCAACAAGAACTGGGCACGCTTAAAGGCATAACCACCTCGTTAAAAATAGAAGAGAATGCAGTTCCCAAGTTTTTCAAAGCGAGACCGGTACCATATGCAATTCGTCCAGCCGTCGAGGCAGAGCTGGAGAATCTGGAGAAGGCGGGCGTGTTGTCTAAGATCGACTGGAGCGAGTGGGCGACACCCATCGTTCCTGTCATGAAGAAAACATTAAGCAATAAGTCCGGAGAGCCAAGGAAGATTCGCATCTGTGGGGATTTCAAGGTGACGGTGAACCCTGTCCTTCACACAGTACAATTGTAATGATATCAGCAAATAGTGATGATATTTGTCTGTGTTTGATTACTTATGCCTTACAGCACATTTGTCTGTGTTTTTGATTACTTGTGCCTGACCAGCAGAGGTAATGTGAGAGACAAGCAGTCCAGAGGAGTTTTACTTTCAGTTTCATTCTAGATGCATCACAGCATAGTGTGTTCTGTAAAAAGCTGTAGAAAGTCTTGAACAAGACTTTAGATTAAACAACACTCTCTTTCAGAAATGAGTCTTTATTGAACCCAAAAAGAAAACAAAACATGATGTCAGAAGTGGCTGAAAGAGAAAAAATCTGAAGTTAGCAACTTGATGGGACAGTGAAAGCAATTGTGGCAAGTAAGCGAAATCAGCTCTCCACATATTAGCAAGCCAGAAGAGAACATCGTTGCTTACCATTAGAGAATAGCTAACGAAGTGAAAAAATGGAAGGTTTACTCCCACCGGCGACACTTCAATTGACAGGTAATGTGGCTGAAAATTGGAGAAGGTTCAAACAACGTTTAGAGTTGTATTTAGCGGCAATCGGAGCTGACGAGAAAAGTGATGAACAAAAATCGTCCGTGTTCTTACATGTCGTGGGTGATGCAGCGCTGGAGGTATATAATAATTTCATATTTGCTGTTGATGGAGACAAAATGAAGCTAGATAAAATAATGGAACAGTTTGAGGCCTACTGCATACCTAAACGCAACGTGACCTTTGAGAGGCACAAATTTTTCACATGTGTACAGAAAATCGGCGAGACTATTGATCAGTATATGACTGAACTGAGAAACCGGAGCAAATCGTGTGAATTTGGGGGACTCACAGACTCGCTGATAAAAGACAGACTGGTGTGTGGTATTCCAGATAATGGTCTAAGGGAAAGGCTGCTAAGAGAGCAAGATCTAGACCTGGGAAAAGCCATAGCATTGTGTAGGGCTACAGAGACTGTGAAGTTGCAGGCAAAGGAGCTGTTCAGTGACAGTAGCTGCAACATGGATGCAGTGAGAAAGAACGGATACAAACCGTTTAACAAAGAGAGCGCCAATGTGAAAAAAGAGACGTGGCCAGCAAATAAAAATGAAAGAGACAATCGGAAGTCATGTAGTTGATGCGGTACACAGCATCCACCAAGAAAGTGTCCAGCATACGGTAAAACATGCAATAGATGCAACAAAAACAACCATTATGCCCGTTGCTGTAAGAACCAAGCGCAACAAAGCAAGGTCCATACAGTAGATGAAAGCGAGATAGAGGAATTCAATGTAGATGTTGTGTCTGAAAACAAAAAAGAAAGAGACTGGATGTTGACACTAAAAGTGAATGACATACACATTCCATTTAAATTGGATACTGGAGCACAAGTTAATGTGATATCAGAGACCGATTTTAAGAGAATTAGACCCAGACCAACGTTACATGGAATACACGTGAAAGTGACCGGATACTCAGGTACTGATATACCAGTGAAAGGAAAATGCATTGTCAAAGTAACACACAAGGACAGAGAGCACACGCTAGCATTAATCGTGGTGCCAAAGGATGTGCAAGCCATACTAGGGTTAAAAGACTGTGAGAGACTGAACCTGGTAAAGAGAGTCCTCGTTGTGGAAAGCGAAGGAGGGACAGTCTATGATGAACTCATGAAAGAGTACAAAGACCTATTTAAGGGTCTAGGCTGCATTCCAGGGGAACACACAATCAGAGCAGATAAAAGTATGACACCGGTCATACATCCATGCAGAAATGTTCCGTTTGCTCTTCAAAAGCAACTGAAGGCAGAGTTGGACAGGATGGAAAGCCTGAACGTGATTCAGAAGATAGATGAGCCAACTGAGTGGGTGAGTTCCCTCGTCATAGTGGACAAAAAGAATGGAAAGCTCAGAATTTGCCTGGATCCAAGAGATCTAAACAGAGCAATAAAGAGAGAGCACTTCAAGCTTCCTACACGTGAGGAAATCATGGCACAGTTTGCAAATGCAAAATATTTCAGCATGTTAGATGCGTCCTCAGGATTTTGGCAGATGAAGCTGGACGAAGCAAGTTCAAGACTGTGCACGTTCAACACTCCATTTGGCAGATACAGATTCCTAAGGTTACCATTTGGCATTGCCTCAGCTCCTGAAGTGTATCACAAGACTATCCATATGATCTATGAGCACCTGGGGGGAGTTGATACATCAATGGATGACATCATAGTATGGGGAACCACGAGAACTGAGCATGACGAGAGACTGAAAAAAGTGCTGGAAGCAACAAGGAAAACAAACCTGAAGCTGAATAGAGAGAAATGCCAGCTCGGGGTGACAGAACTGACATTCGTGGGAGATATCCTTAGCAGTGAGGGCATCAGACCAGATCCCAGAAAGGTGTCCGCCATTGAGAATATGCCAAGGCCACAATGCAAAAAGGACGTGCAGAGGTTTAATGGAATGATCAACTACATGGGTAAATTCATATCCAACCTCTCAGAAAAAATAGCGCCACTGAGAAGACTAACTGAAAAGAACATAGAATGGGAATGGAATCATGAGCATGAGAAGTCATGGAGCGATCTAAAGAAACTGCTCACAGAGGAACCAGTTCTGAGGTTTTATGGCCCAGCGAGACCCATCAAGATATCATCAGATGCATCACAGAGTGGGCTCGGTGCCGTTCTTCTGCAACAATATGACTACTGGCAACCTATTGCATATGCATCGCGCTCAATGACAGATGCGGAGACGCAATATGCTCAAAGAGAAAAGGAGCTGCTCAGCATCACATATGCCTGTGAAAGATTTCACCAGTTTGTGGCAGGACAAGCAATCAGTGTAGAGACTGACCATAAGCCCTTGATTGCATTGTTCCAAAATCCACTGAATAGCTGTCCGCTTAGAATACAAAGAATGATGATCAGGCTGCAACGCTATACACTGAATGTTGCGTACACACCGGGTAAGCTGATGTATACAGCAGACACGTTGTCCAGAGCTGTTGACCCAAGTGAGCCCGCAAACACCACAATGGATGAAAAAGTGAACGCCTACGTGGATATGATCACAAGTGCACTGCCCATAGCAGATGCAAAAATGGAGCTCATAAAGACTGAGACAAACAAAGATGAAACAATGAGACGACTGAGAAAAAGCATCTTGGATGGATGGCCCAACATGAAGCAAGACTGCTCACCTGATATAGCAGAGTACTGGAACTGCAGGGCGGAACTATCAGTGGTCGAAGACATCATCTACAAAGGAAGTAAAATAGTTATCCCAAAGAGTCTGAGAAGAGAGATGCTAAAAAAGATCCATGGAGGACATCTGGGAATCGAAAATTGTAAGAAAAGAGCACGAGAGGTGATGTACTGGCCACGAATCAACCAAGATGTGACAAATGAGGTGTCAAACTGCACAATATGCCTGAAATATCGAGCAAGCAATCCGGTCGAACCATTAAAGCCACACCCAGCACCAGACAGACCTTACCAGAAGGTAGGCGCTGACCTATTCGTATGTCAAGGGAAGGACTATCTTGTCGTCACAGACTATTACTCCCTGTATCCAGAGGTTTGTAGACTGTACACCACCACTGCAGAACCTGTGATAAGAAGTATGAAAGCCATATTCTCCAGACATGGCGTGGCAAGCGAGGTCTTCACAGACAACGGACCCCAGTTTAACAATGCAAATTTCTGACACTTTGCCAAAGAGTGGGACTTTGTCCACACAACGTCAAGTCCTTACTATCCACAGTCCAATGGACTAGTGGAAAAATCGGTCCAGACAGTGAAAAGACTGATGTACAAGGCAAAAGACAGTGGAACTGACTTCTACCAAAGCATACTTGTATACCGCACAACGCCGCTCGAGTGTGGTATGTCACCAGCCCAACTCCTGATGGGACGTCGGCTAAGGTCAAACCTACCCATCCCGGAGAACCTCCTGAAAACAAAAGAGGGGGAGAAAGTGAGGAAGTTCAAAGAGCAACAGAAAGAAAAGCAAAAGTACTACTATGACAGAGGAACACAAAACCTACCTGAACTCCACACTGGTGACCAAGTAAGGTTGAAAGACAAAACAAACACATGGACTCAGAAGGGAACTGTCCTGAGTGAAGTTCAACCAAGATCATACACCATTCAGACAGATGAGGGTGCTGTTCTGAGAAGAAATCGTCGAGATCTTCTCATGGGACCAGCCACAGCAGGTCAAGAGACTGATACTGGTGAACAACCTGATCACACAGCTGAGAACCAATCATCTGAGGCAACAACTCAGATTCAAGGACAATCAATCAGAAAATCCTCAAGACACGTGAAGCCTCCTGAGAGACTCATTGAGCAAATTTAAGGACTATTGTTAAAGAAGGAAGTAATGTTATCTTATTCTTTCTTCAAGTTCTAGTGTATTGACATATTTCATGTGAACACACAAAGCAAGGGTAAAAAACCTTGATCATGATAATGATAATGTAAGTTCATTAAATGTTGTTAGTTAAAAGTAAAATACTTTTGTTTTAAGAAAGGGAGATGTAATGATATCAGCAAATAGTGATGATATTTGTCTGTGTTTGATTACTTATGCCTTACAGCATATTTGTCTGTGTTTTTGATTACTTGTGCCTGACCAGCAGAGGTCATGTGAGAGACAAGCAGTCCAGAGGAGTTTTACTTTCAGTTTCATTCTAGATGCATCACAGCATAGTGTGTTCTGTAAAAAGCTGTAGAAAGTCTTGAACAAGACTTTAGATTAAACAACATTCTCTTTCAGAAATGAGTCTTTATTGAACCCTAAAAGAAAACAAAACACAATATCCTCTTCCAAGGATAGAAGACATCTTCGCCTCACTGTCTGGAGGGAAGCGTTTTACAAAAATTGACCTAGCACAAGCATATTTGCAGATGGAGGTTGAAGAGTCCTCTAGTAAGTATCTCACGATAAACACTCACAAAGGTCTTTACCAGTATCATCGATTGGTATTCGGAGTAGCATCGGCTCCGGCGATATGGCAAAGAGCGATGGAACAAGTCCTGCAAGGGATTCCGGGAACTCAGTGTTACTTGGACGACATCCTTGTAACAGGTGAAGATGACAATGAACACCTTAACAACCTAGAACAGGTGCTCACTAGACTACGGGAACATGGGCTGCGAGCCAACCGCCCCAAGTGCAAATTTTTTAAGAAAAAGATGTCGTATTGTGGCCACGTGATTGATGAAGAGGGGTTACATAAGTCCCCTGACAAAATTGAAGCAGTTGTTAAGGCCCCAGCGCCTGAAAATGTGTCGCAACTGAGGTCATTCCTCGGGTTGGTGAATTACTATCATAAGTTTTTGCCGAATTTGTCGACAATTCTGCATCCACTGAACGCCCTGCTACGAACGGGGGTAGCATGGAACTGAAGCGATGATTGTAAACGTGCTTTTCAGAAGAATAAGGACTTAATCACTTCGAAGGAAGTATTGGCTCACTACAACCCAGCACTGCCAATCAGGCTGGCGTGTGATGCGTCTCCCTATGGCATTGGGGCGGTACTGTCACATAAATTCCTTGATGGTTTGGAGAGGCCGATAGCTTTTGCGTCACACTCGTTAACTTCTGCCGAGCATAACTACGCCCAGATTGACAGAGGCCCTCAGCCTAGTGTGGGGGGTGAAGAAGTTCAATCACTATCTGCACTGTAATGATATCAGCAAATTGAGATGGTATTTGCCTGTTCGATTATGATGCCTTAATAGCATGATTGCATGTATTGATTGCTTGTGCCTGACCAGCAGAGGGCATGTGACTGAGAGAAGCAAGGCAGTTAGTTTAGTTTCGGTTTCGTTCTAGATGCATCACAGCATCGTGTCTCCTGTAAAAGCTGTGTAAAAGAGTTGAACAGACTTTAGATTAAAACTCATTCTCTTTCATAAATGTCTCATCAATGAACCCACAAAGAAATCAATACATGCACGGTCAAAAATTTACTCTACTAACCGATCATCAACCTCTTGTCTCCATTTTCAACCCTCAGAAGGGCGTATCGATAATGACAGCACAACGGCTGCAGAGATGGTCCCTTTTCCTAGGGGCACACCAATATGACATCGAGTACAGGGGAACTAAACAGCATGGAAATGCTGATGGATTGTCACGTCTACCGTTGCCGACGGTGGAAGAAGAAGACCTTGCAGTGGATCCAATGGAGTTATTCCACTCGACCACAGTTGAATGTCTCCCTGTGACGAATGCAAACATAGAAAAGGAAACACGGAATGACCCGACACTATCACGGGTCTATGATGTAACGGTGAAGGGATGGCCAGCACATGGCGAACCACTGCTGCCAGCATTTTCGCCAAGAAGAGAACAGCTGTCAGTGTGCAGAGGAACCTTGATGTGTGGATCCTGAGTAGTAATTCCACCTAAGTTGACGGATAGATTGCTCAATGAGCTTCATGAGGGTCATCTGGGTGGGGTAAAAATGAAGAGCTTAGCCAGAGCGTTTGTGTGGTGGCCGGGAATCGATAGAGAAATTGAAGAGATGACCAAGAGCTGTGCAGGATGCCAGAAGGCCCAAAACGCCCCACCACAAGCTCCTCTGCATCCATGGGAGTGGCCCTCATCCCCATGGCAAAGGGTGCACATTGATTTTGCTGGTCCCTTCATGGACTCGATGTTTTTAATTGCGGTGGATGCACATTCAAAGTGGCCAGAGGTAATAAAAATGTCCTCAACCACCACGGAAAAAACTATCACTGTTTTACGAACCATATTCGCCAGGAATGGGCTGCCTGAACGGATTTGCTCTGACAATGGACCACAGTTTGTGTCTGAAGAGTTCCGGAGGCTCTTAAAGAACAATGGTGTTAAGCATTACACATCTGCCCCATATCATCCAGCCACTAATGGATTGGCCAAGAGGTTTGTCCAAACATTCAAGAAGGCTATCAAGGCAATGTGTAGTGAAGATATACCCCTACAACACAAGGTGGACAACTTCTTCGATAGCAAAATACTGCAGATGTTGGAAATCCGAAATAACAACAGAAAATGCTGGAAAAACTCAGCAAGTCAGGCAACATCCGTGGAGAGAAATTTGAGTTGACGTTTCGGGTTTGACCCTTCTTCAAAACTGGAGAGAAAAGGAACTAGATCGAAGGCAGGGCTGCGATCGGACAAAAGAATTAAAGAACCAAAAGAAGTAAAAGAGATTAGAAGCTAGACGAGATGGTAATAGGCTGTGATTAGGTGTAAAGTGTACTGGCAGGGCAAAAGATAGCTGCCAGGTGTGAGAGAGAAACAAAAGGAAAGGGGGGGGGGGGGGAAAGGAAAGGAGTGGAAAAATATACGTTGAGCTTCCGTGGAACAGTACAAGAGGCCAAGGACGGTGAGGTCCGAGTGGGAATGGAGCGGTGAATTGAAATGACAGGCGACCGGAAGCTCGGGGTCACCCTTACGGACTGAACGGAGGTGTTCCGCAAAGCGGTCACCCAATCTGCGTTTGGTCTCCCCAATGTAGAGGAGACCGCATTTCCCCTTCTTCCCCTTCACTTTCCTCTGACCCCCCTTCTCCCAATCTCACCCCCTGCCGTGTGTTCACTATCCCCTCTGACCTTCCACTCTCTGACCCTGAATGATCAGTCCTCAGCAAAGGCCTGAGCTTCATCCCCTTACGCCCCCACCTCAATGAATTTCGAGCTCGGCACGATGCTGAGCTCTTTTTCCGCCGCCTTCGTCTCCGTGCCCACTTCTTTGGCCAGGAGTCCTCCCCCCGCACAACTGACCCTTTCTCCCGCTTGCAGAATTCCCATTCTACCTGGACCCCTCCCCCTGGCCTCTTACCCTCTCTAGATCTTTTCATCGCTAACTGCCGCCGTGACATCGGCTGTCTCCATTTCTCTGCTCCCCTCACTCACTCCAACCTACCTCCCTCTGAACTTGCAGCACTCCATTCTCTTAGATCCAACCCTGACATTGTCATTAAACCCGCTGACAAGGGTGGTGCTGTTGTTGTTTGGCGTACTGACCTCTACCTAGCGGAAGCTGAACGCCAACTCTCCGACACCTGCTCCTACCTCCACCTGGACCATGACCCCACTACCGAACATCAAACCACCGTTTCCAAGACTGTCACTGACCTCATCTCCTCTGGAGATCTTCCCCCCGCTGCCACCAACCTCATAGTTCCCCAACCCCGCACAGCCCGCTTCTACCTCCTTCCCAAGATCCACAAACAGGACTGCCCTGGTAGACCCATCGTTTCAGCCTGTTCTTGCCCTACGGAACTTATCTCTTCCTATCTTGACTCTATCTTTTCTCCCCTTGTCCAGTCTCTTCCCACCTACATCCGCGACTCTTCGGACGCCCTCCGCCACTTTAACAGTTTCCAGTTTCCTGGCCCCAACCGCTTTCTTTTCACCATGGACGTACAATCCCTCTACACCTCCATCCCCCACCCGGATGGCCTGAGGGCACTCCGCTTCTTCCTCGAACAGAGGCCCGACCAGTCCCCATCCACCACGACCCTCCTCCGCCTGGCTGAACTTGTTCTCACATTGAACAACTTCTCCTTTAACTCCACTCATTTCCTCCAAATCAAAGGTGTTGCCATGGGTACCCGCATGGGTCCTAGCTATGCCTGCCTTTTCGTGGGCTATGTGGAACAATCTTTGTTCCAGTCCTACTCGGGTCCCCTCCCTCACCTCTTTTTCCGATACATTGATGACTGTATCGGTGCCGTTTCCTGCTCTCGCCCCGAACTTGACAATTTCATTCACTTTGCCTCCAATTTCCACCCTTCCCTCACCTTCACATGGTCCATCTCTGACTCTTCCCTTCCCTTCCTCGACTTCTCCATCTCCATCTCTGGGGATAGGTTATCGACCAATATTTACTACAAGCCCACTGACTCCCACAGCTACCTGGACTACAATTCCTCCCACCCCGCTTCCTGTAAGGACTCTATTCCATTCTCCCAGTTTCTCCGCCTCCGCCGTATCTGCTCCGACGATGCCACCTTCCACACCAGTGCTTCAGACATGTCTTCCTTTTTCCGCAACCGAGGATTCCCCTCTACCGTGGTTGACACTGCCCTCGACCGTGTCAGTTCTATCTCCCGCACCTCTGCCCTCACCCCTGCCCCTCCCTCCCGGAACCACGATAGGGTTCCCCTTGTCCTCACCTTTCACCCCACCAGCCTCCACATTCAACGGATCATCCTCCGGCATTTCCGCTACCTCCAAAGTGATCCCACCACCAAACGTATCTTCCCCTCCCCTCCCCTTTCAGCATTCCGCAGGGACCGCTCTCTCCGAGACACCCTAGTCCACTCCTCTATCACCCCAAACAGCCCTTCCCCTTCGCCTGGCACCTTCCCGTGCAAGCGGAGGAGATGTAACACCTGCCCCTATACCTCCCCCCTCCCCACTGTCCAGGGCCCCAAACACCCCTTCCAGGTGAAACAGCGATTTACTTGTACTTCTCGCAATCTAGTATACTGTATTCGCTGCTCACGATGCGGTCTCCTCTACATTGGGGAGACCAAACGCAGATTGGGTGACCGCTTTGCGGAACACCTCCGTTCAGTCCGTAAGGGTGACCCCGAGCTTCCGGTCGCCTGTCATTTCAATTCACCGCTCCATTCCCACTCGGACCTCACCGTCCTTGGCCTCTTGTACTGTTCCACGGAAGCTCAACGTAAACTCGAGGAACAGCACCTCATCTTCCGATTAGGCAGTCTGCAGCCTTCCGGTCTCAATATCGAGTTCAACAATTTCAGATCATAACCTCGGCCCCTATTTCATTTTCACTTATATTTTTCCACTCCTTTCCTTTCCCCCCCCCCCCCTTTCCTTTTGTTTCTCTCTCACACCTGGCAGCTATCTTTTGCCCTGCCAGTACACTTTACACCTAATCACAGCCTATTACCATCTCGTCTAGCTTCTAATCTCTTTTACTTCTTTTGGTTCTTTAATTCTTTTGTCCGATCGCAGCCCTGCCTTCGATCTAGTTCCTTTTCTCTCCAGTTTTGAAGAAGGGTCAAACCCGAAACGTCAACTCAAATTTCTCTCCACGGATGTTGCCTGACTTGCTGAGTTTTTCCAGCATTTTCTGTTGTTATTTGTGGACAACTTCTTGTTTGCCTACCGGAATGCGACACATGCGGTTACCAACCAAACTCCAGCCATGATGTTCTTCAATCGAAGACTACGATGCCGCTTGGATTTGGTTAAGCCAAACGTCCGAAGAGATGTGGAGAACAGGCAGTTTCAGAATATGAATGAAAGGCCGACCAGGAGTTTTAAGATAGGTCAACCAGTTTTGGCCCGGGACTACCGCACTGAGAAATGGCAGCCAGGAACGATTTGTACACGACAAGGACCTCTCATGTATACCGTGGACGTTGGGGAGAGCATTGTAAGGTGCCATGCTGACCAGATCCTAGGGTCACTGGAAAACGTCAACTCCACACCACGATCTGATACACCTGGTAATGAAATCGACGTTCCAATTGCAGCGACCGCAGAACCGGTAATATTGGAAGCAGCTGAACCAAACAACAACATTGAGTCCGACTCAACATTGCCAGATGAACCTGATACTCCAAAGAGGCGTTATCCAGACAGAATCAGGAAGCCTCCTCAAAGACTGAACTTATAATTGCTTAAACTTAACCAATGTATCTAGCAACAGTAATTGTGATTGTAATTCGTTATCATTAGTTGTTAAAAGAATGTTATGTGCTGTTTATCTAAAAGGGGAGGAATTGTTGTGTATGTACCTTTAAGAGAATAACTGGTCTCAGACTGCAGTACCGGCAGTGACCACCCCTGTATAAAAGGCGCTAGAGAGCCTCTGTTGGTTAGATTCGTTTATGCCTTCCACCAGTAAAGTTCTGTTTGTTTCTCTCCTGCTAGTCCGTGTCTCAATCATTCACGGACTTAACAGGAAGAAATGGGGTATAACTTAAATAAGTTTAGAGGATGGTATGTCCCCAGTTATAATCGAACACACAATCCTCCAGCCCTTGTAATTGATGAAATTGTAACTGGGACGGTGTGCCTAGACTTTGCCTTAGGGAAAATCAAAACCAACAATAGAACTAGGGTTGTAACCTTACTATTCACATATGGAACAGCCCCCGCACATGGAACAGACCCCAGGCCAACAACCTAAATGTTCCACTGAAAAACGGGTCTGAAGGATCTGAAAAAAATCACTGTATACACCAGAGGGTTTGAAGTTTGCCTAGTAAAATCACAGGTTTGGCGGGGCGGAACCAAATCACGGGTTACCATCTGCGCAAGTGCAGATAGATCCCAAAATCCAACACGGGGAGCATACAACAGCATGTATTTCATCTGTGGTAACCAGGCTTATCCTTGGCTGCCACAGGAATGGGATAGTACATGCTTTCTGGGATATGTTCAACCAAGCATGTTCCACGTCAAAACTCTAGACGAGGCAAGAAGGAAAGTCAAGCAAAGAGTAAAATGGGAAATACCCATATGGGACAAGGTAT
Organism: Somniosus microcephalus; assembly: GCF_052327205.1. Taxonomy (NCBI): domain Eukaryota; kingdom Metazoa; phylum Chordata; class Chondrichthyes; order Squaliformes; family Somniosidae; genus Somniosus; species Somniosus microcephalus. The sequence continues at coordinate 236,311,465 of NC_140987.1, forward strand.
TGAGCTTCTTTTTGCCCCAATATGGAATACACCGAACAATAAGTGAAACTGAGGTAATGAACCAAATACTAGAGAAGGTAGCCAATGATACTGCTAGAGCCAACCAGTTGATAGCCGACGAAATGGAGGCCATCAGGACAGTTGCCCTGCAGAACAGAATGGCACTTGACTACTTACTAGCAGAACAAGGAGGGACATGCGCTATAATAGGACCTACATGTTGCACTTATATCCCTGATAACTCAGAAGAGATATAGGGCTAGATTTTCAGTACAGGCAGTTTTGGGGCGCTAACCTTAGCGCCCGCCCGAAGTTAGCGCCCACCCCAAAGTAGCGCCCCGTTGCCGGGAATTCAGTGGATTCGCCCTAAGAGGTTGGTGGAGCGCTAAAAGAGGCGTTCCACTACTATCTTTGGGCGCTAAGCCGGCGGTCCAGAGGGATAGCGCCCAGGCGGGGCGCAGCGCGGGTGCGGTCATTTTTGGACTGACAGCAGACCCCGTGGCGCCGACCAGCTCTTAAAGGGGGAAGGGACGAATTGGTCTGCTGCCACGCCCTGCACACTGCAGCCTTGCAAAGAGGCCTCAACACTGCTGCTCAGCCCCAGGGAGTCATGGCAACGCCAGAGAAGGCCCGTCAGCGTGCCCTGCGCTTCTCAGAGGGTGATCTGGACATAATGGTCACAGCTCTGGAGGTGAGGCGCAAGATCTTGTTCCCAGAGAGTGGGAGGAATCCAACCCAGCACGACTACACCAAAGCCTGGAAGCAGATCGCCCAGAGGGTGACGTTCACCGGCGATGCCCCCAGGACCCACAAACAATGTCGTAAAAAATACAACGACCTGACCAGGATTGTCAAGGTGAGTAGCCTTTCCAGTCTCCTCCTCATTCTTGCATGTACACCTGACATGATGGGCAAAGGGAGCTGAAAGTCCTATTGGCCAGCTCTCAGCCAGCAGCATTGGGACAGTCATGAGCATCAAATGGCCATTCGGCACTCTACACTTTGGCCAAGCTATTCCACCATGGGAGGCTGTGCACACTACATCAGGGCTTCACTCTGGCCAAGCTATTCCACCATGGGAGGCAGTGCACACTACATCAGGGCTTCACTCTGGCCAAGCTATTCCACCATGGGAGGCAGTGCACACTACATCAGGGCTACACTGCGCACTTACAGCCCGTCCTTTCTCTTGCAGACTAAAGTAGCCTTTAATCGCCAGGCCCGTGCCAGGGGTGGCCGCGCCAAGCTGCAGAAGCTCACTCGGCTGGAGGAGCGCGTGTGTGTGCTCATGGGAGCCCGTGTGATCGTCCCCACAGCATGCGGAGTATCCGACCCTCCACTGCCCGGCAATGGTAAGGACCTCGCCTTTTGGCCCTCTCGCGTTGCACTGGCCCATCCGAGCTACCTCCTTTGCCACTGTCCCACCAATGCGCTGAATGCCACCAGTCCTAACTCCCTCGCTGACGCCGTCTCCTCACTCTGAAGCTACTCTTGTGCATTCCTGCTTTCAGCTGGTGACGACCAGGGCCCTGAAGCTGCCAGTGACAGCACCTCCGAGCAGGAGGAGGAGGAGGAGCAAGCCGGACCATCGGGGGAACAGTCACGTCCCGCAGGAGAGGAGGAAATGCTTGACACCTCCTCACTGGACGAGTGCCTGGAGGAACTGTCGCAGGGCAATGCAGCTTCTGGGACCAGTGGCGTCCAGCCACCCAGGAGCCGTGCGCGTGGCCCGCGGCCTTCCCCCCAAAGGGGGGAAGGATCAGAGGGGAGTGCTGCTGATCGGCACACTTGCCGCCACCAACGTGGCAAGGGTCCCTTAGTTCGGCCCCCTCCTCCCCAGCGGGAGAGTCGCAACTCCAGTCCGGACACCTTCACCTCGGAGGAGGTGCGGAAGCTGGATAAGATGGCCGAGGATTCGGACCGGTGCCACACGGAGCTCATGAGCATGGTGGGGCGCATGCCTGAGGCCATCGAGTCGCTGGCGACCAGTGTGCGCGAGTTCGGGGCAGCAACTGCCGCGAGTGGCCGCATGCTGACTGATGCCGTCAAGACCCTGGTGGATGTGATGCGCGCGCACACCAGGACAACAGGGGCACTCACTGCTGCCACACGCGCTGTCTCAGGCAGGCATCGCCAGGGCAGCCGCCGCGCTGGACCATCCCAGCAAGCCGCCCCTCGGCTGATTGTTGCGGATCCTGCAGTGCGGGCCTGGCCGAGTGCCACCGCGCCACAGCACCAGCCAGCGCATCCCAGACGCCAGCTGGCCCACATTGCGCCATCCGTCGCCGCCATTCCCCCACTGGGGCGTCAAGGGCAAGCGGCTGCAGCTGATGGTGGCCAGGCTCAGGTGCGCCACTCAGCAGACGGCCCCTCGAGGCCCAAACGCCGTGTAGGCCACCCCCCAGCGGCATCTGGCGGAAGGGCATCTGAGCCTCAGGCACCTTCCCCCAGCCTCGCAGCAGCCACTGGGCAGAGCTTGCGAAGGAGCAGCAGGCCGGGCAGGGGAGGCAAAAGGCTGGGCAAGGTCTCGCCCTCGCGGGCCACTCAGTAGAGGGTGTGGCCAGCTTTCCTTTTATATGGCGGTGGCCATCTTTATTTTGCCCATGGTTGTGTTGTTGGAGGGCTTATTTTTTGCGTTAGGCCGACGTTGAGGCCCGGTTTGAAGAAAGGTGGAGTGACTCCTCCCCAGTTTGTGGGAGTGAGTCGTTTGTTGGGCTTTTTGTGGGGCTCGTTTATTGTTTTTGGGGATTCATGTGGGAAGGGCTTTTCATTTTTGTGCAATAAAAAATTATCTTTATTCATGCAGTCTCCATGGTTGTTCTTCTTAGTGTTTGTTGGCTTCGCCGGCTGAGGGCTTGCGGAGCGTCTGCATTCATCTTCCCTCATGGCCCCTGGCCATTCCCTGACAGGGGGCTTAGAAGTACCGTGTAATAAGCTGGCGTCGTGCGGCCCTTGGCCCTGGTCGCTCCCTCCTGGGAACGTACTCCTGCTCCTCCTCCTCCTCCTCATGCTCCTCCTGCTCCTCCTCCTGAGGTGCTGGTCCAACGTCAGGTGGCAGTGCCTGAGTCCTGCGGATAGCCAGGTTGTGTAGCATGCAGCAAACCACCACAAATTGGGAGACCCGGTCCGGCGAATACTGGAGAGCTCCTCCGGAGCGATCAAGGCAGCGGAACCGCTGCTTGAGGACCCCAATAGTTAGCTCGATGATGTTGCGGGTGGTTTGATGGCTCTCGTTGTAGGCCTCTTCAGCAGCGGTCCTGGGCGCGCGGAGCGGGGTCATGAGCCAGGTGCACAAAGGATAGCCTTTGTCCCCGAGTAGCCATCCTTTTGGGGGAGGCTGCGCCTGGAACATGTCATGCACAGTACTCTGCCGCAGGATAAAGGCATCGTGGCTGCTGCCTGGGAAGCTGGCATTGACTGCCATGATGCGCTGCTTGTGGTCACAGACCAGCTGCACATTCAGAGAATGGTAGCCCTTCCTGTTGCGATACTGCTCGCCATGCTCCAGAGGGGCCCGCAAAGCCACATGCGTACAGTCAATGGCGCCCTGCACCAAGGGGAATTCCCCGTGTCTGGAAAATCCCAATGCGCGCTGATGCTGGCTCTCCAGGGCCATGGGGAAGGAGATGAATTGGCTTCTCCTTCTGAACAGTGCTTCGGTCACCTGGTGGATGCAGCGATGCACGCCGTACTGGGAGATGTTTGCTATGTCCCCAGCAGCGTATTGGAAGGAGCCGGTGGCATAGAAGTTCAATGCCACCGTCACCTTCACTTCCACCGACAGAGACGTCCTGCACCTGAGCTTTGGCCGCAGATCTCAGCGAAGCAGGTGGCAGATCTCTGCAATCACCTCCTTTCGGAATCGGAGCCTTTTAACACATCGCGCGGCACTCATGTTTAGGTAGGAGCGCTGCTGGCGGTATAGCCTGACTGGGTAAGGCCTACGTGGCCGACGCCTGTAGCCCCCTCTGCCTCTAGCCAGGGCTGCCCCTCTCACAATGCGTCTGTGAGCCCTACGGACATGGAGCTGCAGCTCCGTGTTGGCACCCCATGCAACCCCCATCAAATCCTGGCAAATACTCAAATTTCCAAAAGGCCACTTGCAGCGCTCTGGCCTGAGTCCAAAAATACCTGAGCTCTTGCTGCTTGAAACCAGTTAGCTATCCTCCTTGTTGTGTCTCCAGAAATGCGTTGCACAAGAGTTTTTTCTGAAAAAGGCTGGCCTTTATACTGGAGAGCACGTCCCCTTTAATTTGCGCCCCCCGGGGCCCGCGCTGGTTGTGTTGCGTTCCTTTTTCCAAACGCTCCGGCCGCCAGCCGCACAATGGGGCGGTCCGACTGAAGTTTGGAATCGGGGCGCACAAAGGGCGTTGCACGAGGATGTGACGTCATTTTCTGCGCGCGCATCCGGGCGGGCGCTAAACTTTGCGCCGGCGCTAACGGGCAACTTAATTTGGGGCGGGGCGCAAACTGCGCTGCGCACGGGCGCTACACGCATAGCGCCCAAAAATCACTTCTCTTAAGGCGCTAACTGCTGGCGCTATCAACTGAAAATCTAGCCCTTCCAGTCTTGTAGGCAAAATCAGAGAAAGTGGAAAGACAGCACGCGAGAATCAGGGATGGGGAGACTATTTTGGCAATTGGGCCATGAGAAGTTGGTGGGATTAGCTAGTCAATGGACTAATTTGGCTAGTGGTAATAATAATTAGTATCTTCCTAATTCTGGCTGTGCTTAAATGCTGTTGTAATAACATGGGTCAAATGTTAACCAAGCTAGGGCCTGTGAAGCTGATGATCCAGATGGAAATCAAAAGTCCAGAAGAGGAGGAGATAGAACGATTGAATAAAATTGAGGATTAAATTTAAAGATTGTCCTTGGAAAGGACAAAAGGGGGGAATGTGTAAGTGTAAATAAAATGGTCAACAATCTAGCTAGCAAAATGGCTTCGCATAGGAATGAATTGCACAAAGTAATAATAGATGTTTTTAGTTTTGTAAAGGGAGTAAAAGAGGAATTTCAGCTTTGCTAAGTGCAAGCAAAGCAGAACTGGCGGTTTGCCAACTGAAGTAAGAAGGAAGAGGGACACCTGCACGTAGACCTGTGGTTTAGTATTAAAGAACAATAAAGGTCACGAGGGCTTGACTGCTAGATGGAAGATTGAATCATTGCAGGATATGGTTAACTAGCTATTGTATGGCATCCAATCGCGTTTCGGCACCTCAGAAAGGCATACGCTGCAGTAAGACAAGACAGGAACTTGTGATTCAGATGGTTGGACTAAGTAGAGATAAGAAGCGGAATTGAAAGAATAGGCTTTGTTTAATGTAAGTTGTTTTTTGAGAAATTAGTGTTGCTAAACCAATGATGTAATATCCACATATTATCTGGAACTTGTTTACTCCAATGTATAAATATGAGCCTCTTGTAAGCTTTCATCGGAGTTGTAGCCTCGACCTTTGATTGAGCTGCCCTCCCCTTGTGACAAGTAAGTACAAGTGTTGTTTGCCAGTTACTGTGTGTCTGAGTCTTGCTCAAACTTCGACAAGGCGCAGCATCAAAGTGAGCAAGGTGCCTCTATATCTGCTGAAGCAATAGGGGAAGCAACACATAAAAGCACACGTAAGAGGAAGCTAACACACAAATAGTCATAAGGATAGTCACTTGTGTGTTTTGTTCTGTTGTATATTTTTGATTTTCATCCTTTTGTGAGGTGATTAAACAAAAGTGATGGCAAACACTTGAGGTTCTGGCCTGCGTGTTCTGGGAAATGGAAGTTGCACATTGAGGGCTCAGGGCGACTTGCATTTGTAATGATGGTGCTGAGAATGATAGGAAAGCACTGTTTATTGGAGAGATGATGTATGGCGTGTTAAGAAGGTCATCCATACATTCATTGCCATATACCAGCCACCTGTGGTTGAAGCATAAGCCTACGTGAATCTGGCATGGATGAGTGCATTCCTTTATGCGCCTTTGCAAATAGGGCACCGGTAGCCTGCATGATGCAGGCATGCACGGCCGACTGGGAGATGCCGCTGATGTGTTCAGCTGATCCCTGGAAGGAGCCTACAGCAAAGAAGTTGAGTGCGGTGGTGATTTTCACAGACATTGGTAAGGAGTGTCCACACGTTCCCCTGGGCTGCAGGTGCTGGTGCAGCATTGCGCAGATGTCAGTGACTATGTCTCGCGGAAGTCTCTGCCTCCTTTGGCACTGCTGCTCACTCATGTTAAGGAAGCTCATCCTCTGCCTGTAAAACCGGAGTAGGGGGTATCTCCTGCGGCAAGGTGCAGGCCTGCACTGATGCCCTCTGCCCTGTGCGTCATCAGGTGGCTGAGGAGAAGGTTGGCACTCCTGCTGTTAGTGCTGCTGCTGTGCCTGGTTGCACTGCTGCCGTGGCTGCTCTTCCTCCGAATCTGATGGCCAGGATGAGAGGATATAAATGGTTCCCATACCGCTGGTATATATCTCAGTCGAGGAATGGAGGTTGTTTGCGCTCAGACAAAGGGGTCAGAGGGTATTCCAAGGAACTCACACTGCACTTGGATTTCAGCCTCAACACTCACAAGATTAGTAGAGCTGAAAAATGTCTCCCAAACCTCAAAGCACTAAGTTGTGGCATGTGAAAGAATGAGAGATTGCAGGACCGCTTTTAAGCTGTTCGAGCAGCGGCAACATTTCAGGTCCTTGCTCAACCCGGCTCGATTGAGCTGGCGTGTTTTTCTGAAGGCGGGCAGCATGCTGAAAAAGCTAGAAAATGTGAACAGGCAGTTAAAATAGGATTATCCAGGCAGTTAACAAGCTGTTAACTGCCTTAACTGCCTCTCTCGCCGTTTGGTGTCGGGTCAGTTTGGGAGCGGCTGACCCGACACTTGCTAAAGTCGCGTGGAGGCGGAATGTCGGCGGATTCGCAGCCCGCCAGCAATTTTTCCGATCTTCGCAACAGACCCGCCTCCAAACCCACCCTCTCAGGTCAATTAAATTTGCGGCCCAAGTGTCCACTCCCTGTATGACTCAATAGCACACCACACTTCACAACAACATTTAGGCCATCAGAAAAGGCCAGGCTTGTGCTTTTAACGCCTATCACCCTCCATTTATTTTTCTAATCGTAACTCTGACTCTGCCAACAGTTTACATTGAGATTTTAAGCAATGTGAGGTAACAGGTCAGTCACTCTCCTGAATATACTCTACCATTTCGCCATTTTGACTTTTGGAACCCATACTAAACTTGTGGAAAGTGATCATTTTTCTAAGATTGTTCATATATTCCTGAGATTCTTCTGCTCAAACTCAACATAATTTATTTTAACTTACCATCAAGCATTCTGCTACAATTATTGCCATTGTAAGTATGATTAACTGCTCCACAGAGGTCAAGTTTGCTAAACATTTTAAATACTCTTGCTGTCATTCCTGTCTCATGCAGCATGATCTATTTCTATGTTAAGTCTCAAGTAGCAAGGGATGGTCATTTCACCTTTTAGGTCTCTCACATTAGTCTCTTTTCATTCGTAAAAGAGGCTCAATGTGACCTGATCTGTGACAATATTGCTAGAGTAACAAAATATATGACAAATATGTTTATATCATGTAGAATTACCATGGTGCTTGCAAAAAAGCAAGGAGCTGATAATCCGTAGCTATTCCAGTGAACTCCTGCCATAAGTTTGGCAGGAGTCTGCCACAATGGCTGCAAACTCAGCAAGGAATCTGAGACACCAGATCCCGGCCTTACGTTCAAATTTCCAGGATGGCCTGCTTGGGGCGAAGCCAGGAGTAGGAACTCCCAGGAGTTTCAATATCCCATTCCTCAGTTTCAAGCTGGAGTAGTGTCGGCACAGGTACACCTGGTGTTGCCAGCAGCTGACAGATATGAGGCCTATATGAAAGTCCATGTCAGGATTGGAGCCTGGATCCTTGAGGGTCGAGGGCACAAGTTTTTAAAGAAAGAAAGAAAGACTTTGATGATAGACAGTGGTGTTTCCCTGAAGGGATAATTACTAGCCCTAGCCTGTTTAGGGCTACCCCAGATCAGGCGTATTCCTCAGACGTTCACTTTCAACTAAAGCTTGAGTTAACCGAATTCTAAAGACACTTAATTGGATCTAAAGTTCCGGACTATCTCTCCCTAAAGGAAAGAAACAACCTGAAAATGTTACCAACCTCCAGATAGCACTTTTAATAAGTTAAATAGACTGTAACGTTTCGGATATTATGAGCGTCCAGAAAACTCCTCCAGATTTCTGCAACTCCTCAGCAAAGAGTGTACAGAGATTGAGTTTGCGAGTTTGATACAGAAGTCTTATGTGAGACAATTCTAAAAATATATGGATTATTAAACAACCGACATATAATTTACAGTTGGTGAGTCAATCGCAACATTAACAGTTCCAAAAAGAGAAAGCTTACAATTCTATTATCAGAGAAACTTACTCTCAAATCTTAGCTTTGCTACAGTTTTACAGTTCTAAAAGGTCTATTCAGGATATCCACCAAAATCTAATACCTTTGATCCCCGAGGTACAAAGAGTTGGATACTTACCGAGCCACCTCTGAAGCTGAGAATCACTTTGCCCCTTTAAAGTTTGTCTACTATCCCTTTTGAGAGTTCAATATTTATACCCTTTTCCAGAGGTATTTCCTTTAAGGTTTTCTGCTGATGTAAGCTAATTATCTCTTGTCATTATTCTGCTGACCCCTGTAATTTTTAGAGTCATCTCAGCTGGTAGCATTACAGAATTATGGCCTAGAAATTCAGTTGCGTTCGCCAGCCGTTAACGCCATAAGAGGGGTAGATTGCCAGTGCTAGGCACTTAGCGCCCGGGCGCAGGCCGATCTGCGCCTACGCCCAACTTCAGTTGACATTTAGCGCCGGCGCAAAGTGTTTGCGCCCGCTCAGCTGCGCGCGCAGCTTATGACGTCATTTTGTCGTGCAACGCTGTTTGTGCACCCCAAACCGGAAATTCGGTGGCGCCCGCCCAATGTGGGCATGGCGCTGTTAAGAACTGTGAAGTGGAACGCAGCAGAGGCCCTGCGGGCCTCGGGGAGCGCTAATTAAAGGGCACTTACACTGAACTATAAAGGCCAGCCATTTTGCTGCAATGACTTTAGTGCTTTGGATTTCTGGACAGAGACCAAGGAACAGACCTTACTGATTTGGGACAACATAGGAGAGGTATTTTTGGCTTCTGGCCAGAGCTTTGAAATTTGACTCATTGTGATTTCACTGTTTGCAAGTTTACTATGGGGGCTGCATGGGGTTCCAACCCTCAGTTCCAGCATTATGTGCGAAGGGCTCGCAGACGCTGTGTGAGAGGGCCAGCCATGCCTAGACGCAGAGGGGCCATCAGGCATCAGCAATGTAGGCCTTACCCACTCAGGGAATACCGGCAGCAGGTGTCCTCTCTCACCATGACTGCCGCGCATTGTGTTAAGAGGCTGCGCTTCAGAAGGGAGGTGGTTGCAGAGATCTGCCAGCTGCTTCACAGAGATCTGCGTCCACAGCTGATGTGCAGGGCGTCTCTGTCGGTGGAAGTGAAGGTCACGGTGGCTCTGAACTTTTATGCAAGCGGCTCCTTCCAAGCCGCTGCTGGGGACATAGCGAACATCTCCCAGTTCGCCGTGCATCGCTGCATCCGGCAGGTCACCGATGCCCTTTTCGCAAGGAGACACCAATTCATCTCCTTCCCCATGACTCTAGAGAGGCAGGAGCAGCGTGCAGTCGGATTTGCCAGGATCGCCGACTTCCCCATGGTGCAGGGCGCCATTGGCTGCACGCATGTGGCTATGCGGGCACCTATCGACAATGCCGAGGATTACCGCAACCGGAAGGGCTACCATTCCCTCAATGTACAGCTGGTGTGTGACCACAGGCAGCGCATCCTAGCTGTCAATGCCCGCTTTCCAGGAAGCAGCCACGATGCATTTATCCTGCGCCAGACTACTGTGGCTGACATGTTCGAGGCACAGCCTCCACCAAGGGGATGGCTTATTGGAGACAAGGGCTACCCTTTGTGTACATGGCTCATGACCCCGCTCCGCACGCCCAGGACCCCTGCGGAGGAGGCATACAACGAAAGCCATCAAGCCACAAGGAACATCATAGAGCAAACGATTGGCGTCCTCAAGCAACGGTTCCGCTGCCTGGATCGTTCCGGCGGATCTCTACAGTATTCGCCGGATAGAGTCTCCCAGTTCGTCGTCGTTTGCTGCATGCTGCACAACTTGGCTATCCGCAGGACTCAGGCACTGCCACCTCGCGTTGGACCACCACCTCAGGAGGACGAGCAGGAGGACCATGAGGAGGAGGAGGAGGAGGAGGAGTACCAGCCCAGGAGGGAGCCACAAGGTCCAAGGGCCGTCCGCCGGCGGCTTATTGAACGACACTTCTAGGCCCCCTGTCAGGGAATGGCTTGTGGCAATGAACGCACCTGAATGCAGCCGCTCCGCAAGCCCTCAGCCGGTTAACGCAACAACCACTTGAAACATGACACCTGGACAAGCTGAATAAATAAAAAGCTTTATTTAACAAACTCAGGGCCCTTCCCACATGAAACAGAAAAACAGACAAGACCCCCAAAAGACAGTCAAAAACATATCTCACTCCCACAACCTGGGGAGGAATAACAAAAATCGTCCATCCAATTGGCCTTCATCCTCGGCCTTACCAAAATAAGCCCACCCCCTCCAGAACACAAACACCCCCATATAAAAAAACATTTGCCTTCATCTTCGGCCTTACCAAAATAAGCCCCCCCCCTCCAGAACACAAACACCCCCATATAAAAAAAACAGTTGGCAACACACTCTACTTGGTGTGCCGAGAGGGCGAGACCTTGTGCAGGCTTCTCCGGCCCCTGCCTGACCTGTTGCTCTGCCTCTACCTGGGCCCTGTGGGTGTTGCAAGGCTGGGGGAAGGCTCCTGAGGGGCACAATGCGTGACGGCAGATGCCCTTGGGGGTCGGCCTAGACGAGGTCCGGCCCTGGAGGGGCCGGCTGCTGACTGCTGCAGCTGTGGCTGGCCAGCATCAGTCTCTCCAGCAGCGCGTCGCACCTTGGCTGGGGGAGTGGCAGTGGCGGCTGCAGCAATGGGGGCAAGCTGGCTGATGCCAGGCGCTCGCTGGTCGCCAGAGACACTGGCACTCGGCCGGGCTGGCACTGCAGCAAGCACAGCAATCTGGTGAAGGCCAGACCACTGTGCTGCAGCAGGGCGGCGGGTGCCCTGGCGATGCTTCCGTGACACAGCGAGTGTGGCAGAAGTGAGTGCGCGAACTGCCCTGGTCTGTGCCCGCATCAGATCAGCCAGTGTCTGGACGGCACCACTCATGAACTCGCGACTCGCGTCCTGTGCTGCCGCGAGTTGGTCGACACCCCTGGCCTGTGCTGCCGCGAGTTGCTCGACACCCCTGGCCTGTGAGTCCCCGAAATTGGCCACACTATGAGCCAGGGACTCAATGGCCTGAGGCAACTGTCCCACAACCCCCATGAACTCGTTGTGGCGCCGCTCCGAGGCCGCGGACATTTCATCAAGGAGGCGCACCTCCTGGGCGAGGACCGTCTCCGGACTGGAGGGCGGACTCTCCCTCTGGGGAGAAGGCCGCCGAGCTGCCCGACCCTTCCCGCGTGCCTGGACGCCACTGGGCCCAGCAACTGCCCTCCCCTGCAACACTTCCCCCCTCTGGGGAGAAGGCAGCCGTGCTGCCCGACCCTTCCCGCGTGCCTGGACGCCACTGGGCCCAGGAACTGCCCTCCCCTGCAACACTTCCCCCGTCTGGGGAGAAGGCAGCCGTGCTGCCCGACCCTTCCCGCGTGCCTGGACGCCACTGGGCCCAGGAGCTACACCCCCCTGCAACACTTCCCCCTGGCTCTCCTCCAGGCAAGACGTGTCCCCTCCATTGCCATCCCCTGGCGCGGATGAGGGTTCCCCCGATGTGCCGCCTTCCTCTTGGTCCTCGTCGTCCTCCTCTTCTGAGGGACTGGCACTCTCAGCTTCAGGGACCTCCTCCTCACCAGCTGAAAGCAGGAAGGCACAAGAGTAGCTTTAGAGTGAGGACAGGGCGTCAGCGAGGGAGGCATGAGTGGTGCCATTATGCGCATTGGTGGGACAGTGGCAAAGGATGTAGATCTGAAGCGCAAGGGGAACCAGAGAGGTCCAAACGGTCATGTCCTTACCATTGGGTCCCAGCACAGGGTCGGCATCTCCAATAGCAACGGGGCCAGTCACCCGGCCACGCATGAGTCGAGCCACGCTCTCCTCCAGCTGACTGAGCTCCTGGAACTGGGCACGGCCTCCCCCGGTGACAGTCTGGCTCTTCAAATTCCGCGCCAGCTTGGCCTGCAAGAGAAAGGACGGCCTCTAAGTACAGTGTGGTGCCCTGTTGTTGTGTGCACTGCCTCCCATGGTCGAATAGCTTGGCCAGTGTGTTAAGTGCAGAGAGTGCTATTGATGATCATGCCAGTGCCATAGCTGTGGGAGGAGGGCTGGCCATTAGGCCTTTGAGGTCCCTTTGCCCATAATGTGAGGTGCACATGCAAGGATGAGGAGGACACTGGAAAGGGTACTCACCCTGACCAACCGACTGAGGTCGTTGTACTTCTTGCGGCATTGGTCACCAGTCCTGGGGACATCGCTGTTGGCTGACACCCTCTGGGCGATTTCCCTCCAGGCTCTCCTGTACTGCCTCCTGGGAGCCTTCTTGCCACTGTCCGGGCACAAGATCTCTCTGTTCTTTTCCAACCCCCTAAGCAGCACCCTCAAAGCATGCTCTGGGAAGTGCTGCGCTCATTCACGGGCCTTCTGCATGGCTTCAGGCGCTATTTGGGTCCACCAGCAGTGTTCAGGCCTAGCTGCAGGGCTCCACTATCCAGGGCGTGGCTGCAGACAAAGTCGACCCTTCCCCCTTTAAGAGCTGGCCGGCGTCAGGGTGTCTGCTGTCAATCAAAACATGACCGCACCTGCGCTGCGCCCGGCCTCGGCGTTATCAGTCCGCACCGCCGGCTTAGCGCCTAAAGATAGGAGTGCAACGCCAGTTTCAGCGCTCGCCCAAACTCCTTGGCCAAAGCTACTGAATTTCGGCGAAGTGGCCTCCACTTTCTGGCAGGCGCTAACTTTAGCGCCCGCCCGACTTTACCGCCCCAAAAGTGGCCAGACTGAATTTCTAGGCCTAGGTCTCTTCTCTAGGTGTTCCAAGTTTACCATAAAAAATGGTGTAACGGCAGGTGTGTTTTACTTGGTGTCATTTTTACAAAGGCAGATATTTCTTACTTTTATGTGCTTCTTTATGAAGTGTAAATTAGAACAACTTGTACAGGATGAACCATTGTTTCATTCCGAAAGGTTCAGACTACCGGAGCCTTTAACCTTCTGTTTCAATAAGGTTATTGATTCAATGTCAACAACTATCTTATCTCTATTGCCAGAATGCTTTCACAGCTTTTTCATAGTTAGATTTCTAGATTTCCAGACCCAGTTTGTCATGTTTTAATGAGGCCAGAATTCTTTCATAGAATGGTGTATTTTTCTGAATAGATTATATGGCTCATTCCTTCACACCCCAAAGGTCAGTGCTGGGGCCACTGCTTTTTTGGATACATATAAATGACCTGGATATTGGAATACTGAGTAGAATTTCTAAATTTGCGGATGACACCAAACTTGGGGGTGTGGCAAACAGTGAGGATGATACCAATCGACTGCAACAGGACATAGAAAGGCTAGCAGAATGGGCAGACAAGTGGCAGATAGAATTTAATACAGAGAAGTGTGAGGTGATGCATTTTCGCAGAAGGAGCAGGGAGAGGCAATATACACTTAATGTCAGTTTTAAAGAGTGTGCAGGGACAGAGGGACCTGGGAGTTAATGTGACTAGGTCCCTGAAGGTGGCAGGACATATTGAGAGAGTGGCTAGCAAAGCATATGGGATCTGGGGCTTCATAAATAGAGGTATTGAGTACAAAAGTAGAGAAGTTATGCTGAACTTTTATAAAGCGCTGGTTAGGCCACAACTGGAGTATTGCATCCAGTTCTGGTCATCACACATTAGGAAGGGTGTGAAGGCCCTTGAGAGGGTGCAGAGGAGATTTACCAGAATGGTTCCGGGAATGGGGGATCTTAGCTACAAGGACAGGTTGGAGAAGCTGGATTTGTATTCATTAGAGCAAAGGAGGTTGAGGGGTGATTTGATAGAGGTATACAAGATTATGATGGGTTTGGATAGGCTAGACGGGGAAAGGCTGTTCCCACTTGTTGATGGTACAAGGACTAGAGGACACAGACTTAAGGTTTTGGGCAAGAGATACAGAGGGGATGTGAGGGAAATCTTTTTTATGCAGCAAGTGGTGAGTACCGAGAAGTCGCTGCCGATGGACGTAGTGGAAGCGGAGACCCTCAATGTTTTCTAGGGGAGACTGGATAGGCACTTGAGGGAAATAAAGTTGCAGGGTGAAGGTGATAGAGCGGGGGAATGGGACTGACTGGATTGCTCAACAGAGAGCTGGCATCAACTTGATGGGCCAAATGGCCTCCTTCTGTGCCATATGACTCTACAGGGGAAAATTCGGTTACTTTGCACCTCCCGTTAGTGCTCTAAGAGGGAGCTAATGGGGCGCAAAGCAACTAGCACCCGGGCACGGCGATGTTTGCTCGCGAAATTAACCAGACATTTTGCAGCAGCGCTAAACACTACTGCCATGATCTCCTGTGCCCGGACCGGATATTGTGTGGCGCCCCCTGCCTTTCCGCCTGCCGCTAGCAACAACAGGTAGAGGGGAACGTTTTGCAGTCGGGAAGGGACTGGGGGAGCGCAATTTAAAGGCGGCCGCTTCCTGCCTTTTTTTGTGAGCAACATTTTTGCACCACGCATTCTGAGAGATAGAGAGAGAGAGAGACTTCTGGTGAGATTCAATGCTATGTGTAGGAGTTTTGGGTATTGAGCAGCACATTGCAGGTTAATTTTGATTTGACCTTCCTTGCATCGATTTAGAAGAGATTATGGGGGCTGCACTCTGAGCTCTTTCCCTGGATCTCTCCATTGTTCTTTCCAGCAGAATTGATGTACAGGTCTCTCCAGCCGAGATTCAAGCCTGCAATGAGCAGGTTGTGGAAGGAGAGCAAGATCGACCCTCCCCTTTAAGAACTGATGCCAATGTGTCTGTATTCCATTGCTAACTGACATCACATGAGCTTCACCAGCACTCTGAGGTTGCGCCTCCCTCCTCGACGTTAGAGCCTTAAGAGTGGTGTGTAGCATCTGAATTAGTGCTCCAATGACCTCCAGGGACGATAGAAGCCAAGATTGCAGTCGGAGGCGATAATTAGCAGCAGGCGCTAAACTTTGCGCCCGGCCGATAATAGCACCCCAAACGTGGAGATAATGAATTTCTCCCGCAGGGCTCTATGAATCTATGACTTGCATTTATATAACATCTTTCACGACCACTGGATGTCCTAAAATGCTTTGTGGCTAATAAAGTACTTTTTGAAGTGTAGTCACTGTTGCAGTGTAGGAAACGTGGCAGCCAATTTGCGCACAGCGAGCTCCCACAAACAGGAACGTGATAATGACCTGATAATCTGTTTTTTTGGTGATGTTGATTGAGGGATAAATATTGGCCAGGACAGCAGGGATAACTCCCCTGCTCTTCTTCAAAATAGTGCCATGGGATCTTTTACGTCCACCTGAAAGAGCAGACGGGGCCTCGGTTTAACATCTTATCCGAAGGATGGCACCTCCGACAGTACTGCACTAGAGTGTCAGCCTAGATTTTTGTGCTCAAGTCTCTGGCATGGGACCAGAATCAACAACCTTTATTTTGTTGTTTCTAAAGTGAATCCATGATACAGGGGACCTCTGGGGGCATGATGCTTTTTGGGAGGATCTGGTAACCTCAGACCTGAAAAGTTTTGGCAAGCAGACCCAGCCACTTTGGTGCTGCAGATTTGTACCCCCATCCCAAACTGCCAAAGGCCTGCTCTTCCTGACCTCTTGCCCAACCTCACAAACTTCAACAGGGTCATTGGTGGAGGCCACAGGTGGGCATCTCCAGGCATCTATTTTGGGTTGCACCTCTTCCCATGGACTTTCGGGCCGAATGTACTTCCAACTGCAAAAATTCATCGTGAAGAGAGAACTTGATATAACTTCTTATCAGGTCTCTCAGAAACATACTAAAGCATCATATATATGCAATCATTGTTGTTATATGGGTGAACAGGGCAGACATTTTGCATTCTGCAAGATCTCACACAAAGTAGTATGATTCAATTAACATATTTCCAATAGTTTTGCTTGAGGGAAGAATGTTGGTCAGTACACCTGCAAAGGTATCTTTAATGCTAACTTGAAGTCTCAGTTAGACATTAAATCTGAAGAATAGTATCTCTGAGAGTGCAGCACAGCCTGAGTACAGCACTGAACTTTCAGCCTACATTAGTTGCTCAAATCCTGAAGCGGGGCTTGAACTCAAAACCTTCTGACTTAGAGATCATAGTGCTACTGATGTGCCTCAATGAATCCGAGACTCAACGTTAACGGAGCAAAGCAAGGCTTTTATTAACTCAGAAAGTAATACACAGTGGAGAAGTGTCTCTCATCCAGAGATCTGCTGTACTGCCTGTGAGACACGCTGGGGCCTGCTTAAGTAGGGGCCAGGTATGGGCGGAGCCCTACACACAATACAATACAGGTAAGGAAATGAAACTGAAACTAAACTCCCCTGCTTGTCGCAGTCACAGGCACAATCAAACACAGAGAATACAGAGTGCCTGATGAATGGCATATTTCATCACATTCACCCCTTCTACAGATTTAGTCTGTTCGGGGGTTTGAAAGTCCTCTGTGACCGACGTAGCTGTTGTGGTGCCGCGGGTGTCAGCTGGGTGTCCCCGGTGGCCTCCTGGGTCTCTGCCGGGGGCGCCGCCACGGTTGTTGAAGGGGTAGTTGGTGGGGGCACCGTTGGGCGATGTTCTTCCGGGGGTGATGAAAGGATAGTGGGTGGGTAAGAGTTGCTGTGATCGTTGTTGCTGTTGTTGTCGTGGTTGTTGTCGTTACCGGCTGGGGCGACGTCTTTTATGCACACGGTGTCCTCCCTTCCGTCGGCGTGCCGGACATACGCATATTGGGGGTTGGCGTGGAGTAGGTGCACTGACTCCACGAGAGGGTCCATCTTGTGGCCCCTCACATGCCTTCGTACAAATACCGGACCTGGGGTGGAGAGCCATGACAGCATGGATACGCCCGAGGTGGATTTCCGGGGAAAGACAAACATTTGTTCATGAGGCGTGGCATTAGTGGCAGTACACAATAGCGACCGTATCGAATGGAGCACATCTGGGAGGACTTCCTGCCAGCGAGAGATAGGGAGGCCCTTGGTCCTTAGAGCTAGAGTGACTGCTTTCCATACTGTCCCGTTCTCTCGCTCCACCTGGCCGTTACCCTGGGGGTTGTAGCTGGTGGTACGGCTCGTGGCGATCCCCCTGGACAGCATGTACTGGCGTAGCTCTTCACTCATGAAGGACGCCCCCCTATCCGTATGGATGTAGCTCGGCATACCGAACAGGCAGAACAGGCTGTTGAGGCATTTAATGACCGTGGCGCTGGTCATGTCTGGGCAGGGGAAGGCGAATGGGAAACGGGAGTATTCGTCCACAATGTTCAGGAAGTAAACATTGCGGTCGACTGACGGGAGGGGGCCCTTGAAATCTAAGCTGAGCCGCTCAAAGGGCCGTGTAGCTTTGATTAAGTGGGCTCTATCTGGGCAGTAGAACCGAGGCTTGCACTCAGCGCAAGTGCGGCAGTTCCTGGTCAGAGACCGAACTTCCTCAATCGAGTAGGGTAAGTTGCGGGACTTTATGAAGTGGAACAGCCGTGTGACCCCTGGGTGGCAGAGGTCGTTGTGGAGGGTCTGTAGCCGATCCCCGGTGGCGCTGGCACACATCCCTCGTGAGAGGGCGTCGGGGGATTCGTTAAGGGCCCCTGGCCGGTAAATGATCTCATACTCGAAGGTGGAGAGCTCGATCCGCCACCTGAGAATCTTATCAGTTTTAATCTTCCCCTTCTGTTTATTATTAAACATAAACGCTACCGACCGCTGGTCGGTAAGTAGGGTGAAGCGTTTGCCGGCTAGGTAGTGGCGCCAGTGGCGCACTGCCTCCACGATGGCTTGGGCCTCCTTTTCCACGGAGGAGTGTCTGACCTCGGGCCCTTGGGGGTTCCTTGAGAAGAAAGCTACGGGCCGCCCCGCCTGGTTGAGGGTGGCCGCCAAGGCAAAGTCAGACGCATCACTTTCCACTTGAAAGGGAGTGTTATCGTCCACCGCCTGTAGCATGGCCCGTTCAATGTCCCGCTTAATGCTTTTGAAGGCGGCGTGGGCCTCAGCAGAGAGCGGAAAAGAGGATGCTTTCAAGAGGGGGCGGGCTTTGTCGGAGTAGTTGGGGACCCATTGGGCATAATAAGAAAATAACCCCAGGCACCTTTTCAGGGCTTTGGGAGTGTTGGGCAGGGGCAGCTCCCGTAGGGGGCGCAATCGGTCGGTGTCTGGTCCGATTTCCCCATTCTCCACCACGCTGCCTAGTATGCAGAGGCGCGTGGTGTTGAAAACGCACTTGTCCTCGTTGTAAGTGAGGTTGAGTTTTTGTGCGGTTTTCAGGAACCTCTCGAGGTTCGAGTCGTGATCCTGCTGATTGTGACCGCAGATGGTGACATTGTCGAGGTAGGGGAAGGTTGCCTGCAAGTGGTGGTCATCGACCATGCGGTCCATCTCCCTCTGGAAGACCGAGACCCCATTCATCACCCCAAAGGGGACTCTGAGGAATTGGTAGAGGCGTCCGTTCGCCTCGAAGGCAGTGTACGGGCGGTCCTCTGGTCTGATAGGGAGCTGGTGGTACGCTGACTTGAGGTCGATGGTGGAGAACACCCGGTATTGGGCAATTTGGTTCACCATTTCTGATATGCGGGGTAGCGGGTAGGCGTCTAGTTGGGTATACATGTTGATCGTTTGGCTATAGTCGATCACCATCCGTTTCTTCTCGCTACCCCTCACCACTACCACTTGGGCGCGCCACGGGCTGTTGCTGCGTTCAATAACGCGCTCCCTCAGCAGCCTGTCCACCTCGGGCGCGATAAACCGCCTGTCCTCCCAGCTGTACCTCCTGCTTTTGGTCGCTATTGGCCGGCAGTTGGGAGTAAGGTTCGCGAATAGCGAAGGCGGCTTTACCTTCAGGGTAGCCAGACCGCACATTGTGAGGGGCGGCTGGGACCCACCGTAATTGAGCGTGATGCTTTGGTGGTGGCACTGGAAATCCAGGCCCAAGATGATGCTCGCATATAGACTCTTCATGATTCGTAATTTAAAATTATCGTATACAGTTCCATTAACGGACAATTGTACCGCGCAGTAACCCATAATGGTCGATGTCTGGGTTTTATCAGCCATAGAGATGGTGCCCCGAGCAGGGACCACCGTTAGAGAGAGTTGTTGTGCTAGTTCAGGGTGGATAAAACTCTCCGTGCTTCCACTGTCAATTAAACATTTAACCCCGCACCCGTTTACCTCGATGTCCACCATTGATTTGGATAGCGGGTGCGGTCTGGTCTGGTCCACTGTGACCGATGCCACTGTAGGGCCCTGATCGAGACAAGATGGCGTCCACGCTGTCTGCTCACAAGATGGCGGACCCAACGAGGTCGGGCAAGATGGCGTGCAAGATGGCCGCTCCCACGGCGCACACGTGGCGGTGGCGGGTTTTCCAGCGGGGTTCCCTCTGCACACCTTCCCGAAGTGCCCCTTCTTACCGCACTTAAAGCAGGTGGTGCCTTTCGCCGGGCACAGGTTTCTGGTGTGCTTCGGCTGCCCGCAGAAGTAGCAGTTGGGGCCCCGACGCGTCGCGGCTGTCGTAGGGCTTCTGGGGGGAGAGCGGGGCCCCGACAGTGTCGGGCTGCCGGGTGGGGAATATGCCTTCCAAGATGGCGGCGCCCTTGGTGCACATGTGGCAGCGTGGGCGGCGCGGGCTGAAGAGTAGGTGTCCGAGTTTCTCTGGGCCACATCCAGGGATCACGCTGTGTCCACAGCCTGTTTCAGGTCCAATCCCGTTTTTTCCAGTAGTCTCTGCCGGATGTAAGTGGAGCTGAGGCCTGTGATAAAGGCATCATGAACAAGCTCATCAGTGTACACTGCGGCTTTTACATCTTGGCACTTGCAGTCTTTGCCAAGCGTTTTCAGGGTGACTAGGAACTCATCCAGCGATTCCCCAGGTCGCTGTGTGCGAGTAGCGAGCAGATGCCTAGCGTACACCTCATTCGTAGGCTGCTGGTAATGCACCTTTAGGATGTCGCAGGCGGCCGGGTACGTGTCGGCGTCTTGGATGAGGGGGTAAACCCGGTGGCTTACCCAATTCCGCAGGATTCCGAGTTTCATACTTTCAGCGTCCGTAGCGTCTGTGATGGCTGCGGAATTGTCCAGGAAGAATTCCATACACTTAAACCAGTGTCCGAATCATGCCGATGTGTCCGAAGCATGCGGGTCCAAATCCAAACGTTCGGGTTTCAAGAGTTGATCCATTGCGTTGAAAATTGTGTTAATAAAATTGATGTGCCTCAATGAATCTGAGACTCAACGTTAACGGAGCAAAGCAAGGCTTTTATTAACTCAGAAAGTAATACACAGTGGAGAAGTGTCTCTCATCCAGAGATCTGCTGTACTGCCTGTGAGACACGCTGGGGCCTGCTTAAGTAGGGGCCAGGTATGGGCGGAGCCCTACACACAATACAATACAGGTAAGGAAATGAAACTGAAACTAAACTCCCCTGCTTGTCGCAGTCACAGGCACAATCAAACACAGAGAATACAGAGTGCCTGATGAATGACATATTTCATCACAGCTACCAAATGAGCAAAGATGCCAAAGCAGCTTTTAATCCTCTACTCTTCCAATATGATGGAAGCCTCCAGAACTCAATGTCCTCCCTGTGGTTTAGGCACATCTTATGTTCTCTGACCTTGTTCATTGTGTATCTGAGAAGTCATTAATAACTATTTCATCAAACCTCTTACTAATTGGCCCCACTTCACTTTGTTAATCTTGCTGCTTTGGGCCATCACCCTTGCTGCCATCTAATGGTCTAGACAGTCAGTTGCAAAATGGGCAGCTAAGTATACAATGGCCGTGATTTTGCCGACCGAGGCTGGTCAGGGGCAGCCAGGGTCGGTGTTGCGGTCCCAGCCCGCTGCCTGCTGCAGCCCGCACTCTCCAAGTGACTTTTCATTAATAGGGCTTGTTAAACCTGCCCTGCGTGTTTGCTGGCCAATTAATAGGAAACGGGTCTGATGATGTCACTTGATACCGCGTCATCAGCCGGTTTCCTTAAAGGGACCATACGCAAATTGATTTTGACAGTTCTGCTGTCAGTGTTCTACACCATTGAAGTGCTGCAAACAGTGACAAGCACTGCACAGAGGTGCATGGCTGTACCTATGCTCTCCTATGACTCCCTGGAGGGAGTCACAGCATGCAGGGAGGTTTTGTTCCCTCCCAATGGGCGGAAGAGACCTCCCCAAGAGACCAACGAAGCCTGGTTGCACATTGCACAGGAGGACACAAGCAGGGATGTTGTCAGGAGGACCAGGCTGTAGTGGTGCAAACCTTTCAATGATCTCAGTAGATCACAAAATGCTACTGCCAAGCCACACTCAACTTCATCCTACTGTGCCACTCATCGCTTCCACATCACTCTGCCTTCCCTACCCTAATCCTGCACATCTTTACTCACACCAACTTACCTTGCACCTCCACCCATCCCTCTCTATCTACATTATCACTTCCCCATCTCAATAGCACCCTTCACACTCACTCTTATCCTACTGCAAGCATACCAACTAACAACATACAAGGGTAGGCACTTGAGTGGTTTAGCCAATGTTCATGTGAAGTTTCAATTAATGTGTTGTCAAACATTAAAATCTATATTTTCAACACTTTGCGTTCTTGGAACTTCTGTGCGAACCTTAGAAGTGTCTTAGTGCATTCCAGTGAATGTTGAGACATAACTACATAACTTCCCACCCCCCGCCCCCCCAATTGTGATGAGTGTGAAAGGAATGGTTTGGACATTATAGGGATGCTTTCTGGTGCTGGTGTGGAGTGGTGTCAGCCTGGCGCATCATGGGGCAGCCAGGGTTTACAGTGTCAAGTAAAGTAAATCTAGCCATGGTGATGCCATTGCTGGCCTCCCGGGCAGCAATGTTGTCAGGTGCTGATGCCCTGTGTCCTGTGCAGCATTTTTTATATTTATTCATGCGATGTGGGCATTGCTGGCAAGGCCAGCATTTATTGCCCATCCCTAATTGCCCTTGAGAAGGTGGTGGTGAGCCGCCTTCTTGAACTGCTGCAGTCCGTGTGGTGAAGGTACTCTGATTGCGGAGAAGGTTGGTATTGTTGTTGGTGATGATGGTGTGCCTGGTGATTTTGGTGTTGGGGCTGTTCGTGAAGGGATTCTGAGGACCAAGGTGAGAATTTTTCAAGGGCACTGATGTTGCGGGAATAGATGGCAGCTGAAGTTGAGATGACAGAAGTGATCTGTCAATGGTGAGAGAGCTTGCTCCAAGAAGTTGACAGTGGATAGAGAGTTTACTCCAAACACTTCTGATGTGCCTTCAATAACCACAAAACTAGAAGTTATAAACTTTAACAAGTTGGCTTTTAATCACTAAGATCAGAGCTAACATCTCAACACACTGACTGGCTCGCAGGAATGAGTCATAAAGATCCTGGGATCTTTATGTAAGAGAAGTCAGGGGTGGAGCCAAGAGCCAAGACCTGGAACATTCCAGGTTAGTCAGGAAAGAGGAAGTGAAACTATACACCGTGTGGGGGAGGGTAATATACATGAGTGCAAAACGAATACAGGCAAGCCAAACACAGTTCATTACATTCACCCCGTCTTTAGATTTAGTCCATCGGGGTGATGTTTCTTAAAAGTTGGTATAAGTGAGTCTGTCAGGAGGCTTTGCGGTTCTCAGTGATCGGCGCAAAGCCGGTTGGGGTGCCTCTAGGGGAGTGGATTCTGGTTCCTCCGCTGTCCGGGCCTCCGCAGTGTCTTCCAGGTTATCTGCAGTGTCCTCCAGGTTAAAGTTGGGTATTGATACCTCTGGGTGTCCTGTCTCTTTTTGGTGTAGGTCTTCCTCGGGTAGTCTCTCATCGTTCTCTCCGCTCCCCGAAGGAGCGAGGTCTTTTATGGAAACAGTGTCCTCTCGCCCGTCAGAGTATTCGATATAGGCGGACTGAGGGTTTGCATGGAGGAGCTGTACCTTTTCCACAAGGGGGTCCATTTTATGGCCTCTCACGTTCTTCCGCAATAGTACTGTCCCCAGAGACGTCAGCCACGCGGGTAGAGATATGCCCGAGGTAGATTTCCGGGGGAAAACGAACATCTTTTCATGAGGGGTAGCGTTAGTGGCTGTACATAACAGAGACCTTATGGAGTGGAGCACGTCTGGGAGGACTTCCTGCCAGCGGGAGGTCAGAAGGCCTTTTGACTTTAAGGCTAATGTGACAGCCTTCCAAACAGTAGCATTCTCCCTTTCCACTTGCCCATTACCCCGGGGTTTGTAGCTAGTGGTTCTGCTAGTGGCTATCCCCTTTGAGAGCAAGAACTGGCGCAGTTCGTCACTCATAAATGACGTCCCCCTATCGCTGTGTATGTAGTTCGGCATGCCAAACATGCAGAATAGATTGCAGAGACACTTGATGACCGTGGCACTGGCCATGTCTGGGCAGGGAATGGTGAAGCGGAAGCGGGAATATTCATCGATGATATTGAGGAAGTATACGTTACGGTCGGCAGAGGGAAGGGGTCCCTTGAAGTCCAGACTTAGGCGCTCGAATAGCCGTGTGGCTTTGATAAGGTGTGCACAGTCAGGCCTGTAGAAACGAGGCTTGCATTCCGCACAGATGCGGTAGGCTCTGGTCATTGCCCTGACCTATTCGATGGAGTGGGGCAGATTGCGGGACTTTATAAAATGGTATAGTCGGGTGACCCCTGGGTGACAGAGGTCATTGTGGAGACCCTGTAATTTGTCCGTATGAATGCTGGCACACATTCCCCGCGATAGGGCGTCTGGGGGCTCATTAAGGGCTCCCGGCCTGTACATAATATCATAGTCGAACGTGGATAGTTCGATCCTCCACCTGAGTATTTTGTCATTCTTGATTTTCCCCCTTTGTTTGTTATTAAACATGAAAGCCACCGACCGCTGGTCGGTGAGCAGGGTGAAACGTTTGCCGGCTAGGTAGTGTCTCCAGTGCTGCACTGCCTCCACTATAGCCTGTGCTTCCTTCTCGACAGAAGAGTGCCTGATTTCACGTCCCTGAAGGGTTCGGGAGAAGAAGGCCACAGGTCTCCCAGCCTGATTGAGGGTCGCAGCTAAAGCAAAGTCTGACGCACCACTTTCGACTTGAAAGGGAATGCTTTCGTCCACTGCACACAGTGCCGCCCTTTCAATGTCCTGTTTGATACTGGTGAAAGCCTCCCGAGCTTCAGCTGATAGTGGGAAGGACGTCGACTTAATGAGGGGTCGGGCCTTATCAGAGTAATTGGGCACCCATTGGGCATAATACGAAAAAAATCCCAGGCACCTTTTTAAGGCTTTGGGATTGTGTGGCAGGGGCAGTTCCTTTAGGGGGCGTAATCGGTCAGGGTCCGGTCCAATTACCCTATCTTCCACCACACAGCCGAGGATACAGAGACGGGTTGTGTTGAAGACACATTTGCCTTCGTTGTAGGTTAGATTCAGTTTTAGGGCAGTTTTAAAAAATCTCGCAAGATTTAGATCGTGGTCTTGCTGGTTGTGCCCGCAGATAGTGACATTGTCCAAATAGGGGTAGGTAGCTTGTAGTTTATTCTCGTCAACCATGCGGTCCATCTCACGTTGGAAGACCGAGACCCCATTTGTTACCCCGAAGGGCACTCTGAGAAAATGGTAGAGGCGTCCGTTCGCCTCAAAGGCGGTGTATGGGCGGTCCTCTGTTCTAATGGGGAGCTGGTGATACGCGGATTTGAGGTCGATAGTCGAGAAGACTCGGTATTGCGCGATCTGGTTGACCATTTCTGATATGCGGGGTAAAGGGTACTACCGTCCAGCTGGGTATAAATATTAACAGTCTGGCTGTAGTCAATTACCATCCGTTTCTTTTCGCTATTTTTAACTATGACTACTTGGGCACGCCACGGACTGGTACTGCATTCAATAATGCCTTCCCGCAGGAGTCTGTCCACTTCCGCCTTGATAAAGTGTCTGTCTTCCAGACTGTACCGTCTACTTTTGGTCGCTATGGGCCTACAGTTCGGAGCGAGATTAGCGAATAAAGAGGGCGGGCTGATTTTTAAGGTTGATAGGCCACAGACTGTGAGTGGCGGCTGGGACCCGCCATATGCTAGCGTGACACTTTTGTGGTGGCACTGGAAGTCCAGGCCCAAGATTACATTAACACAGAGTTCTGGCATCACGAGGAGTTTAAAATCCTTGTAGTCCGTGCCTTTTACAGTCAGTGTTACCACACAGTAGCCCAAAATGTCCGAAGTGTGGGGCTTAGCAGCCATAGCAATTCTGCTCCGTGTAGGGGTTACCGTTAATGAGTGCTGCCGTAACAGGCTAGGGTGGATAAAACTCTCGGTACTCCCACAGTCAATTAAACATTTCGTTAAATTCCCATTTACCTGTATGTCCATCATGGATTTTGTCAACGGGTGTGGCCTGGATTGATCCACCGTGATCGAAGCCACTGTTGGGCCCTGGGCGGCCGTTGAGTCGGGAAAAGATGGCGGATCCCAAGATGGCGGCCCGCACAGCACGCACGAGGTGGTGACGGAGTTGGAAATCGGATTCCCCCTGCAGACTTTGCTAAAATGCCCCTTTTTCTTACATTTGAAGCATGTAGCATCCTTCGCTGGGCATCGTTGTCTGGGGTGCTTGGCCTGGCCGCAGAAGTAGCATTTCGGGCCTCGAGACATTGCCGCTGTAGTAGGACTCCTGGGTGAACTTCTGTGTGGGGACTCCGGCGGTGTAGAGCTGGTCTGAGACCTGGATGGGGAAGATGGCTGATTCCAAGATGGCGGCCCGCTCGGCGCACACGAGGCGGTGAGGGCCGCATGGCCGGATGAATAAGAGTCAGAGTTTTTCTGGGCCACGTCCAGCGATCGCGCAGTGGCCACTGCCTTTTTTAAGTCCAGGGCCTCCTTCTCCAGCAGTCTCTGCCGGATATAATTCGATTTGAGGCCCGTGATGAAGGAATCGCGGACCAATTCGTCAGAGCACGCGTTGGCCGTCACGGCCTTGCAGTTACAGTCCCGGACCAAGTCCTTTAGGCCCTGTAAGAAATCGTCCATTGATTCCTCAGGTCGCTGTCTGCGTGTAGCCAGCAGATGTTTGGCGTATACATCGTTTACCGGCCTCTGGTATTGGGCCTTCAGGATAGTGATGGCCTCCATGTAAGAGGTGGCGTCCCGGATGAACGAATAAATCCGATGATTAACGCGAGTAGTCAGTAGACTCAGTTTATCTACCTCGCTAGCGGATGAGGCCCTCGCGAAGAGTTCGAAGCATTTGAGCCAGTGTCCAAATTGATTTGATGCTTCAGCAGAATGTGGATCCAAATCCAGACGCTCTGGTTTTAGGAGTCGATCCATCCTAGTATTCTTTAGTGATTAAAATTGATGTGCCTTCAATAACCACAAAACTAGAAGTTATAAACTTTAACAAGTTGGCTTTTAATCACTAAGATCAGAGCTAACATCTCAACACACTGACTGGCTCGCAGGAATGAGTCATAAAGATCCTGGGATCTTTATGTAAGAGAAGTCAGGGGTGGAGCCAAGAGCAAAGACCTGGAACATTCCAGGTTAGTCAGGAAAGAGGAAGTGAAACTATACACCGTGTGGGGGAGTGTAATATACATGAGTGCAAAACGAATACAGGCAAGACAAACACATTTCATTACAACTTCCAAACTGCATAAAGCTAAAAAGTGTGTTCCAAATACTGAAGGCTCAAGCTTCTGACATTGGATAGTGACCAGCTGTGAAATGCTAGCTTTCACACCACATTTGCAGCTGTCACCTATTCACAGCAATGGAGAGAGATAGCGAACCCGACACACTTACCTGGCGTGATCTCCGAACGATGTGACTCTCGTTGAAAAAGTGGGAAAAAAGAAATAGGCTGGCAAAGTAGCAGTTAACAAGCATTTAACAAGCAGTTAAGTATACTAAGTGCCTACCCCGTCACTTGGTGTCGGGTCTGTTCTGAAATTGCAGACGCGATACATTGGAAACTTACATGGAGGCAGGTTCGCAGCGGGTTCTCAAACCGTTGTCAATCATTTCGATTTTGACAGCGGCACCGGCAAAATCGCGGCCAATGTCTCAGGCAGGACACGTGCACCCATTATGTGCCAGAAATGCACCGTTCATCATACTGACAAAGGCAGTAAAAGAGAGGACATGGCCCATGCCTGAAACAGACATTAAACCCTTTGTATATGCAAATAGGGGGCCTGACACATGTTTGACGCCTCCTATGCAAAATTGCAGGCCACCACCAAAGAGATAAATTTAAAAAAAATACTTCCCTGAATGTGGAGCTCCTCCCAGCTCCATTACAGTACCGAATATCATTGTCAGCCCCCTCCCTCCCTCTTGATCACCCTCTTCCCTCCTTAGGGCCCCGATTTTCTGCCAGCCGTCGGGCAGCTTTTCAGGCGGGCGGGGGCCGAAAATCGCCGAAATAAGGGGTCGCGACTCCCCCCCCTGCCTGATTCCCCGCCCCATCCGACTTTCGGACCGCCGTTTCTCCGTGAGCCGATTCAGTCCCGCCCGTTGCTGGCGGGACTGGCCATCGGGACCCTAATCAGCAATTATTTGCATGTTTAATGCCATTTTAGGGTGCCCTTGTGATTTTCAGGGGTTCCCCACACTAAACACGCCAGCAGGGAACCCCGCTGATGAAACCTGGCGTGAAGCTTGTCGGCTTGCTTGATGTCAGCTGCAGGTCATTCGGGAAAGCTGCGATTTAAAGGGACAGCATTTGTATGTTGAACGACCTTGTTGTTGCAGGCTTGGGGCTACTTCTTCAAGGCTTAGGCACAGCTGTGGAAGGTTGGAGCCTCACACACTTCTCCAGTGTGATCTCCTGGGGAGCCCCTCTCGCCACCCTCACTCAGCGCTTCCTCAGCGGAGGCATCTACCAGAAGCATGGGACGCCTTTTCTTCCTTCCCTTCTTGCCATTAGAGGATGTCCAGCAGCAGAGGCAGCAGCAGCAGAACCAGGAACAGCAGGATGAGCACCAGGAGCACCAGGCTGCTGCTCACTCACCTGAAGCTGCACAGACCAGAAGGGGCCAGTGCTTGGAAGTGGCTTGAGAGCACCTTGCTGCGCTTTAGGGGGCCATGGGGACCCGTATCTGCACTTGCAGTCCTACTCAGAAGGACTTCCATGAAGGTCTGGTTTCTCTGTTCAATAGATGGCCAACGCTCCTCAAGAGATGTCATTCTCTTATGAGCACTCACCATGTTTTCCGTACCCTGGTGAGTTATCTCCTCCATGGAGGTTGCCAACCTTTCCATGGTGATGCGTTCCTGTGCCAATGACTCCACAAAGGCTCTGCTCATGGTTGCTATGGACTCCTCCATTCGCTCCGCACTCGCAGTGACCCTGGAGACAAAACCTGCCAGAGACTCCTGCATCTGTGCCTGGAGATCCATCACCTCTTCTCTTGCGGGTGGACCCAGAGGAAGAGGGTCGACATGCTGCTAAGCTGAGCTGAGCTGGCAGAGTCCTGCACCCTCCGACGAGGACTCTCCACTGCTGTCCCTGTCTCCAGAATCTGCTGAGGCTCAGTTGTGAGCTGTGAAACACCAGGTGACAACACTACTCTATGTCCCGAAGGTCCCCCTGAAGTGTGAGCGTCTGCGCTGCGGCTCAGTGCGCTTACTTCTACTGATGCTGTGCCCTCAGAGGTTGGAGCTACCTCTGAGGAGTCTGGCTGCACAGCCTCCTCCTCTTCCACAGTGGGGACGGGGGCTCTGGATGGTCCTGTGGGGGAGTAGAGGAAGGAGTTAGAGATGTGATGCCAAGGATACATGCACATTCGAGTTGACATCTGCTGCCACCTGCATCCATGCAGTCTTGGTGTCAGTGGGAGGCCTCTTCCTGCCTGACCTAGTGAAGAAGACCTCCCTGTGGGCCCTAACCCCATCCAATAATGCCTGCAGTGAAGCTTCGTCGAATTTGGAGGCAGCTCGGGGTTTGGCACTGGCCACAGCTGCTGCAGGCTCCTCTGCCATCCTGTATGGTTCGTTTGAAAGCCAACAGAGGAAGCAATGCTTGCTGTGGACCTTGAAAGCACCACGAATGATGACATCATACTGTGGGGCTTCCTGACTGGAAATGGACAATTAGCAAGGCTGCCCACACACTGGAAATTAATTGGCCACTTGAGGGAAAATTGCGTGCAGCTCGCAGACCCATTTTTTTGTGTGTCAAACCCCACATTCGGGGAATCCGACCATTTCCTACACAATCCACAAAATCGGGCCCTAGTTCTCCACTTGGTCATATTTATAACCTGCGCTCATCTGATGACCACTATCATATAATAGGAAACCTGGGCTTACTGCTCCATTCTGTAAGATTTTTATCCCATCACTTCTGGATTTGCAAGATATTTCCATTTTTATCATTTTCAGTAAATTTTTGAATTCTCCAGGCAATTAGTTCCTTACTGATACTTGCAGTATTTGCCGACAAATTTGGTTGATTTGTGCCTCTAAAGGGGCACTAATGGGGCACAAGGCAATTAGTGCCTGGGCATGGCACTGCTAACGCCTCCCGTGAAATTCAGTGGATGTTTCGTGGCAGCAGTAACCATTAGCGCCCCGCGATGCCTCTGGCTATGTCCGACAGGGTCAAGGGGGCCTACCTGCGGCGGAGGCAGCGCAAATTAAAGGGGAGGTGCCAGGCGGCCATTTTTTTTGCTGGCCGCCTGCCAGCACCTGCCCCCATTGCTGTCCCCGGCCTCCTGTGAAGCCCCACTGTGGGGTGCCGGCTGTGCTCCATGAGCCCGGCACTCCTCTTGAGTGCCAGGCTCTTTTGCCCAGCTGGGTCCCGGGGTGTGTTGCGCTAGACCCCTCCCCTTTAATAAGGGGAGGAAGGCCGGAAGTACCGTGGCACATATCGCCGCAATATTCACTCGTAGCGCCCCAAGAGGGAGGCGGAGTGCTTCTAGTAGCGCCCCGCCTCCCTCTTGAGGCGCTATCAGTGAATTTCGGGTGCGGGGGCGCTAACTTTTTTAAAGTAGCGCCCCGGCGAAGTTAGCACCCCAAAGGGGGCACGACCCAATTTTGCCCCAGGCCCAGTGTCTCATTTACTCATCATTAATTATATCAGTTGAATAGATAAAACTGTAATGTCTTTAGACCGTTGATTATATTGATCGTATGTACTTCATCAATAAACTTCTTGATAATTTTTTCTGAAACCCTCATTTCATACTTGAGAATCTGACTGATCATCAACCAGCTATGGTGTACCAGTGGTAATAATCTGCCTCTGAGTCAGAAGGTTGTGGGTTCAAGTCCCACTCCAGACACTTGAGCATGTAATCTAGGTTAGCAGTACTGAGGGAGTGCTGCACTGTCAGAGGAGCCATCTTTTGGATGAGATGTTAAAACGAGGTTCCATCTGCCTTCTCAGGTGGATGTAGAAGATCCCAACGCACTATTATCCCTCAACCAGCATCACTAAAAAACAGATTATCTGGTCATTATCACATTGCTGTTTGTGGGAGCTTGCTGTGCACAAATTGGGTGCTGCATTTTGTGCATTGCAAAAGTAACTAAACTTCTAAAATTCAAAAGTACTTCATTGGCTGTAAAGTGCTTTGGGACATCCTGAGGTCATGAAAGGTATTATATAAATGCAAGTGTTTTCATCTTTACTTGCCTACCAATGGTATTAAACTGGGATCAAATTTTGTTTTGTTTGATCATCTTTGTTGGCAGAATTATTTTGTTAACAGCACATTTACTTGTCCCTTTAGAAATTATGGAAAACCAATGACACGTTGTGCATCTTTTGGATGTTCTTTATAAATTGACCATAATTAGGGTTGCATGCTTTCACAGATACAATTTTTGCAGAGTTCCTGAAGTCAGAAGATTTGGTTTATGTAGACAGGTTTATGACAATGAAATAGCTTGCCTTCCCCAAACTTTTATAAAATTTCAAGGACATTGCAAGAATTTACTCTGTCTAAAACATGCAACACTACTCAATAATATGATAACATAATCCTTGTTATCTCTATTTGTGTTAATATCGGTGGCAAAAAAAACCAATATACCACAGGATTTAGATTTATTTTCAACTTTGGGTCAAAATTTTAATTTTCAGACAAAAATTCTCACAACACAATACAAGAAATAATGCAGAGGCCCAAACCTAGCTCTGAAACAGCCCAATTTGAGCATAATCCAATTTGAGCAAAACTTCAATGTGCAAACTGTCAGGTAAATGTCTTAAAATGTATAAGCGAATTTAAAAACCTGAGAGAAATAGCCAGTGAGAATTAACAGAAGATGAAGCAGAAATTTGCAAAGCTCATGCCAATCTTCCCAAAATAAATAGAGAACACAAATACACAGCACATAAATTGACATAAAAGAGCTGATTCACTTGAGGTTCAGGTCTTACTTCAAGAGCTATTCAATTAATCCCACTCCCCCGCACCTTCTCCATAACCCTGTAAGATTTTTCCCTTCAAGTATTTATCCAATTCTCGTTTGAATATTACTATTGAATCTGCTTCCACCACCCTTTCAGACAGTGCATTCCAGATCACAACAACTCATGTAAAAAAGTGTTTCCTTATGTTGCCTCTGATTCTTTTGCCAATCGCCATTAAACTGTGTCCTCTGGTTACCGAACCTTCTGCCACTGGAAACAGTTTCTCCTTATTTACTCATTCATGATTTTGAACACCTATATCAAATCTCCTCTTAACCTTCTCTGCTCTAAGGAAGACAGCTTCCGCAGTCTCTCCATGTAATGTATGTACCTTTAAGGGGAGAACTACTTTTTACAGCTCCTGTATACTGTAGTACCGGCAGTGACCACACCTGTATATAAACCCTGAGTAGTGATCTGCACAGTTAGTTCTAGAGTAACCCTCATTCAGTAAACACCTGTTGAATCGTTCCCTGCAGTCGTTGTCTGATTATTGAAGGACACAACAGTAAGATACACGGATCTAACAGTGGCGACGAGCAAGTTTGAACCTACCTCCAACTCTGCATCACCTCCCAGGTATTTGCTCGTGGAGAACAGTGGAAGAAGGTCGAGTCCAGAAGCACAGGCGTCGACCACGGGCAACCGCCCAGTCATCCAGCGGAGATTTGAGCATCACAGGGGAGGCTGTCGCGAGCCAGGCTTGGCTTTCCAGTCACGGTGGTCCAGCAAAACGGGCTGGCAACAGGTACTGCGCAGACCCTTCCCTGACAGCGACGGGCTAGAGCCCGACCGAGTGGCACAGAAAAAGGCCGAGCAGCATCAACGGGGGAGAGAGAGAGGGCAGAGCGCACAGGGCGCAGCCGGAGTTCAGGACCGAGCGGCGTCAATGGGGGAGAGAGACGAGAGAGAGCAGAGCGCAGCCGGTGTTCAAGGGCCGAGCAGCGTCAACGGGGGAGAGAGACGAGAGAGGCAAGAGCGCAGCCGGTGTTCAAGGGCCGAGCAGTGTCAACGGGGGAGAGAGGCACACAGGAAAACGCGAGGCGCTGCCATTTGCCGCGAGGACCGCCGAGAGCAGCGTTGGCAGCAGCGCGGGAGACGCCATTTTAAGCCGCAGCGGGGTAGAAAGGAAAGCGCAGGAGACGCCATTTTAAGCCGCAGCGGGGAAGAAAGGAAAGCGTGGGAGACGCCATTTTAAGCCAGTCTAACCACACCCAAAAATGCCAAAGAGTGGCAGTATCACAGCGTTCGACAATGAAGTCGAAGATTGGACGACATATGTCGAACGCATAGAAGTATACTTCAAGGCGAATGAAGTGCCAGATGACAAGAAAGCGCTGGTATTGTTGAATTCAATGGGTGCCAAAATGTATGGCTTACTACGAAACCTAGTAACCCCAGAGAAGCCAGTAGAAAAGGATTTTGAAAACATAGTGTCAATCCTGCAGGACCACTTAAACCCCACACTGCTGCTGATAGCAGAAAGATTTAAGTTTCACAAAAGGAACCAGCATAAAGATGAAAGTAATGCTGAGTATTTAACGGAACTGTGCAAGCTATCGAAACACTGCCAGTTTGGAACGGGACTAGCAGATACTTAAGGGGCAAGTTTGTGTGTGGGCTTCAAAGTGAAGGAACCCAGAAACGACTTCTATCAGAAAAGGATCTTACGCTGGACAAGGCTTTCAGCATTGCAGTATCACATGAAGCAGCAGCACGGGGCGCTGCAGAGATACAACGGAGACCGCAAGAATATGGCACAAATGAAATGTCATACGGAACAGTGAAGTGCTATCGCTGCGGCAGAACAACACATGACCATAATGATTGCTGGTTCAAGGACAAAGTGTGCAGACAGTGTGGAAAAGTAGGACACATAGCAAGAGTCTGTAGGTCGGGAAAGAAAACCAGCAGCAAGAAATCTCCACAGGAGAAGTACAAGAAGGTACATAAGGTGACGGAGAGTAGTTCAGACGAACAGAAGAGTGATACAGACTCCGGAAGCAAGGAGCTGGGTTGTCTGAAACTACATAATGTGATCAAAACGGAGGATCACCAAACTCACTGGGTCACGCTCAAGATAGCAGGAATCAAAGTGAAATTGGATTTGGACACAGGATCAGCCCTAACAGTCATAAGCCGAAGGGACTACAAGCGGCTATTCTCACATATACACTTGAGAGATACAAAGATTGTCTTGAAGACGTATACGGGGCAAAATGTCTACCCCGAAGGAAAAATAAGGGTGAACGTTGTATATAACAGCAAGGAAACACCAAAAATGGACCTATATGTATTGCCAGATGGAGGACCACCACTACTAGGACGTGAATGGATCTGGAAGATACAGCTAGATTGGCATTCCATACAGGCACTGACTGTGGCTGACAAAAAGGATGATGACGTCACACCTGGGTGACTGTCAAAGATCCTAACTGATGCGAAAGAAGTGTTCCAGCAAGGACTCGGAACACTAAAAGGCATGACAGCGATGATTAAAGTTGAAGAAAATGCAAGCCCAACATTTTTTAAGGTCAGACCGGTACCTTATGTGATCCGCCCATCCGTCGAAGCAGAACTGGAGAATCTGGAACATTCAGGTGTACTGTCCAAGGTAGACTGGAGCGAGTGGGCTACACCCATCATCCCTGTGATGAAAAAGTCGTTGAGCAGCACGCCTGGGGAACCAAGGAAGGTTCGCATCTGTGGGGACTTTAAGGTAACAGTGAACCCGGTCCTTCACACCGTACAATATCCACTTCCGTGGATTGAAGATATTTTCGCCTCGCTATCTGGAGGGAAACGCTTCACTAAGATTGATCTGGCCCAGGCGTATCTGCAAATGGAGGTAGAAGAAGCATCAAAAAAATACCTCACAATCAACACCCATAAAGGTCTCTACCAATAAAACTGGCTGGTATTCGGGGTAGCATCAGCTCCGGCTATTTGGCAGAGGGCAATGGAAGAAGTCCTGCAAGGGATCCCAGGGACTGAGTGTTATTTGGACGACATCCTGGTCACGGGCGAAAATGACAGTGATCACCTTGCCAACCTGGAGCAGGTGCTCACTAGGTTGCAGGAATATGGGCTCCGAGCAAACCGACACAAATGCGAGTTTTTTAGAAAAAAGATCTCGTATTGTGGCCACGTTATCGATAAAGAGGGGTTACATAAGTCCCCAGAGAAGATTGAGGCAGTAGTCAAGGCTCCAGCACCGGAAAATGTGTCACAACTGAGGTCGTTCCGCAGGCTGGTAAACTACTACCATGAGTTCTTGCCAAATTTGTCTACAATACTACACCCACTGAAAACCCTACTGCAAACTGGGGTGCCATGGAAGTGGAGTGACAAATGTAGACGAGCTTTCCAGAAGAGCAAAACACTAATCACATCAAAAGAGGTATTGGCCCATTACAACCCGGCATTACCAATTCGATTGGCATGTGATGCGTCACCCTGCAGCATTGGAGCGGTGCTGTCGCACAAATTCTCGGACGGCTCAGAGAGGCCAATAGCCTTTGCGTCATGATCACTAACCTCAGCCGAGCGTAACTACGCCCAGATTGACAGGGAGGCCCTCAGCCTAGTGTGGGGAGTGAAAAAGTTCAATCACTATCTGCACGGGCAGAAGTTCACCTTGCTGACTGACCACCAACCACTTGTCTCCATCTTTAATCCAAAGAAGGGCATTCCGGTGATGACTGCGCAATGGCTACAAAGATGGTCCCTTTTTCTAGGGGCACACCAATATGAAATCGAGTATAAGGGCACAAAACAGCATGGAAACGCTGATGGGCTATCACGCCTGCCACTGCCTACTGTGGAGGAAGCATCAGCAGTGGATCCTGTCAAAATATTTCATTCGACTATAATTGAATGCTTGCCAGTAACTAACGCTGGTATAGAGAAGGAGACCCAAAATGACCCGACACTGTCTCAGGTATATGATTTGACGGTGAAGGGATGGCCAGCACATGGCCACTCACTGTTGCCAGCATTCTCATCCAGAAGGGAAC
Source organism: Somniosus microcephalus (assembly GCF_052327205.1). Taxonomy (NCBI): domain Eukaryota; kingdom Metazoa; phylum Chordata; class Chondrichthyes; order Squaliformes; family Somniosidae; genus Somniosus; species Somniosus microcephalus. Next base: position 236,347,259 of record NC_140987.1, read on the forward strand.
AGCTGCCATTATGCCAGGGGACCTTGATGTGTGGATCCCAAGTGGTAATTCCACCCAAGTTAAGGGAGAGAGTGCTCAATGAGCTTCATGAAGGTCATCTGGGAGGGGTGAAAATGAAAAGCCTTGCTAGGGCTTATATGTGGTGGCCGGGGATCGATCAGCAAATCGAGGACCTGACAAAGAGCTGCTCAGGATGCCAGATGGTCCAAAATGCACCACCACATGCCCCTCTACACCCATGGGAGTGGCCCTCATCTCCATGGCAATGGGTGCATATTGATTTTGCTAGTCCATTCATGGACTCAATGTTTTTAATAGCCGTGGATGCGTACTCGAAATGGCCTGAGGTGATCAAAATGTTCTCCACCACCACGGAGAAAACTATTGCAGTCCTACAGACCATTTTTGCCAGGAACGGCTTGCCAGAGCAGATTTGCTCTGATAACGGACCACAGTTTGTGTCCGAAGAGTTTCGAAGATTTATGAAAAGGAATGGGGTAAGGCATTACACATCCGTCCCGTATCATCCAGCCACAAATGGATTGGCTGAGAGGTTCGTACAAACCTTTAAGAAGGCAATAAAGGCTATGTACAATGACAACATTCCGCTGCAGCAAAAGGTGGACAATTTCCTGTTCGCCTACCGGAATGCGACACATGCAGTCACCAACCAGGCCCCTGGCATGATGTTCTTTAACTGAAGGTTAAGATCTCGCCTGGATTTGCTCGGACCAAACGTACGAAGAGATGTTGAGAGTAAGCAATTCCAGCACATCCATGAGAAGCCAACAAGGAGCTTCAATGTAGGGCAACCAGTCTTGGCCCGCGATTACCGAACAGAAAAATGGCAGCCAGGAACGATATGCACATGGCAGGGCCCACTAATGTACACAGTGGACGTTGGGGAGAGCATTGTGAGAAGCCATGCTGACCAGATCCTAGAGTCACAGGAACAAGTCAACCCCATGCCTTGCCCATACGTACCTGGTGATGAACCCGATGTACAGGTAGCATCTACCCCAGAAACAGTAGCATCGGAAGCTGATGAACTAACCGACGACAGGGGGCCAGAATCGCCTCCGCACCAAGAGCAAGACACTCGGGAAAGGCGCTATCCAGAAAGGATCAGGAAGCCTCCCCAAAGACTGAATTTATAAATAGACTATTTTCAGCTAATGTTGCATGTTAAAAGTGTTAATTGTAATTAGTTTGATATTTAATTGTTAAATGAGTGTTATGGTACTGTTAATCTAAAAGGGGAGGAATTGTAATGTATGTACCTTTAAGGGGAGAACTACTTTTTACAGCTCCTGTATACTGTAGTACCGGCAGTGACCACACCTATATATAAACCCTGAGTAGTGATCTGTACAGTTAGTTCTAGAGTAACCCTCATTAAGTAAACACCTGTTGAATCGTTCCCTGCAGTCGTTGTCTGATTATTGAAGGACACAACATTAAGATACACGGATCTAACACTCCACATAACTAAAGTCCCTCATCCCTGGTACCATTCTAGTAAATCTCTTCTGCACCCTCTCTAAAGGGTTGACATCCTTCCTAAAGTATGGAACCCAGAATTGGCCACAATACTCCAGCAGAGGTCTAACCAGTGTTTTATAAAGGCTCAGCATAACTTCATTGCTTTTGTTCTCTATTCCTCTAATATTAAAGCCAAGGATCCCATACACTTTTTTTTAACAGACTTCTCTACTTGTCCTGCCACCTGCAAAATTTTTTATACATAGACCTCCAGGTCTCCCTTTAAAATTGTACCATTTAGTTCACATTGCCTCTCCTCATTATTCCTACAAAAATGTATCACGTCACACTTAGAGTCATAGAGTCATAGAGTAATACAGCACGGATAGAGGCCTTTCGGCCCATCGTGTCTGCGCCGGCCATCAAGCCCTGTCTAATCTAATCCCATATTCCAGCATTTGGCCCGTAGCCTTGTATGCTATGGCATTTCAAGTGCACATCCAAATGCTTCTTAAATGTTGTGAGGGTTTCTGCCTCCACAACCCTTTCAGGCAGTGAGTTCCAGACTCCAACCACCCTCTGGGTGAAAAAGTTCTTTCTCAAATCCCCTCTAAACCTCCCGCCCTTTACCTTGAATCTATGCCCCCTACTTATTGACCCCTCTACTAAGGGAAAAAGCTCCTCAGCATCCATCCTATCTATGCCCCTCATAATTTTGTACACCTCAATCATGTCCCCCCTCAGCCTCCTCTGCTCCAAGGAAAACAAACCCAATCTGCCCAGTCTCTCTTCATAGCTGAAGCGCTCCAGCCCTGGTAACATCCTGGTGAACCTCCTCTGCACCCTCTCTAACACGATCACATCCTTCCTGTAGTGTGGCGACCAGAACTGCACACAGTATTCCAGCTGTGGCCTAACCAGTGTTATATACAGCTCCATCATAACCTCCTTGCTCTTATATTCAATGCCTCGGCTAATGAAGGCAAGTATCCCATATGCCTTTTTTACCACCTTATCCACCTGTTCCGCCGCCTTCAGGGATCTGTGTACTTGCACACCCAGATCCCTCTGACCCTCCGTCTTGCCTAGGGTCTTTCCATTCATTCTGTATTCCTTTGCCTTGTTAGTCCCCCCAAAGTGCATCACCTCGCACTTTTCCGGGTTAAATTCCATTTGCCACTGTTCCGCCCATCTGACCAACCCATCTATATCGTCCTGCAGACTGAGGCTACCCTCCTCGCTATTTACCACCCTACCAATTTTTGTATCATCCGCGAACTTACTGATCATACCCTTTACATTCATATCCAAGTCATTAATGTAGACCACAAACAGCAAGGGACCCAGCACCGATCCCTGTGGTACCCCACTGGCCACAGGCTTCCAGTCACAAAAACAACCTTCGACCATCACCCTCTGCCTTCTGCCACTAAGCCAGTTTTGTATCCAATGTGCCAAGGCACCCTGGATTCCATGGGCTCTTACCTTCTTGACCAGTCTCCTGTGCGGGACTTTATCGAAGGCCTTACTGAAATCCATGTATACCACATCCACTGCGTTACCCTCATCCACACACCTCGTCACCCCCTCAAAAAATTCAATCAAATTAGTCAGACATGATCTTCCCTTGACAAAGCCATGTTGACTATCCCTGATTAATCCTTGCCTCTCCAAGTGGAGACAAATTTTGTCCCTCAGGATTTTTTCCAATAATTTTCCTACCACTGATGTTAGGCTCACTGGCCTGTAGTTCCCCGGTTTTTCCCTACTACCCTTCTTGAATAATGGTACTACATTAGCGGTTCTCCAGTCCTCTGGCACATCCCCTGTGGCCAGAGAGGTCCTGAATATATGTGTTAGAGCCCCCGCAATCTCCTCCTTTGCCTCACACAGCAGCCTGGGATACATTTCATCCGGGCCTGGGGATTTATCCATTTTTAGGCCAGCTAAAACCGCCAATACCTCCTCCCTCTCGATGTTAATATGTTCGAGCATATCACAGTCCCCCCGCCCTATTTCTATGTCTACATCGTCCTTCTCCATAGTGAAAACAGATGCAAAAAATTCATTTAGAACCCCTCCTACATCTTCCGGCTCCACACACAGATTGCCACTTTTGTCCCTAATGGGCCCTATTTTTTCCCTAGTTATCCTCTTACCCTTAATATACTTATAAAACATCTTCGGATTTTCCTTTATTTTGCTTGCCAGTGTTATTTCATGGCCCCTCCTTGATCTCCTAATTTCTTTTTTAAGTATCCCCCTGCACTTTTTGTACTCCTCTAGGGCTTCCTCCGTCTTTAGCCTTTTGTATCTACCAAAAGCCCTCCTTTTTTTCCTAATCCATTCTCGTATATCCCCTGACATCCAAGGTTCCCTGTGGTTTTTGGAACCACCCTTGACCTTTACGGGAACATGTTGCCATTGTATGATCTCAATCTCCCTTCTGAAAGCTTCCCATTGCTCCGATGCGGATTTTCCTACAAGTAGCTGATCCCAGTCCATTTTGGCCAGATCCTGCCTTATCCTATTAAAATCGGCCTTCTCTGTGTTAAATTTAATCTGCCATGTGTCTTCCCATTTCACCAGTCTGTCTACGTCCTCCTGAAATCTTTCACTATCCTCCTCATTGTTTATTACATTTTTGAGTTTTGATTCATCTGCAAACATTGAAATTACGCCCTGTTTACCCAAGTCCAGGTCATTAATATATATCAAAAATGGCAGTGGTTCCAACTCCGACCCCTGGGGGACACTCTGGACACTTCCCTCCAATCTGAAAACAACCGCTCACCACAACTCTCCTTTCTGTCTCTTAGCTAATTTTGCATCCATGCTGCAACTGTCCCTTTAATCCCATGGGCTTTAATTTTGCTAACATGTCTATTATGTGGTACTTTGTCAAACGCCTTTTGAAAGTCCATATACACAATATGAACCGTACTACCCTCATCAGCCCTCTCCGTTACTTTCATCCATCCAGCAAAGCCTTACATTCTCCTCATTTCAGCCTCCACATTTCTTAAATGATTCCAGGGTTCATTTACTACTCTATCTGGAAATCTATTCCATGTGTTGATGAACTTTTGTGTGAAGAAGCATTTCCTGATATCAGACTTAAATTTACCTTTTACAACCATTAACTTGTATCCTCTTGTCCTACTCTTGCAAATTATTTTCAACTAATATTTTGGATTGACATTTTACATACCATTTAATATCTCATATACGTTTATAAGATCAACTGTCAGATTCCTATTTCCTAGGATGAAAAACGGACATTTCTCTAGTCTGTTCTCATAACTTCAGACACTCGGACTAGAAATTTTAATTTGGAGGCGGCTAGGGAGCAGGGGGGCTGGAAAGCTGTCGGGAATCCCAGGAGAACAGGTTTCCCGCAGGCCCAGCTGAATTTAATGGCAGGGCCTGATTAGCATTTCAAATCACTGATTCCTGCCTGCAGCCAGACAGATGGAAAGGCTGGCTGGTTGTTGGGCGGGTAGGCCTGTGGCACTAGGGCTCAGAAAGGAGGGAGGGAGGGATTAGGGTGGGGGTTGATCAGGGGATGGAGGAGGATTGTGGCTGGAGGAACAGGATCGAAGAAGGATCGGGGTGGTGGTGATCGGGGGCTGGAGGGCGAAGGTCGGAAGGCTGAGAAGCTGATCGGAGGCAGAGAGCGGAGGTCGGAAGTCCGGGAAGGTGATCGGCACCAAGAGGGAGGATGTCAAAGGGGATTGGAGGCTGGAGTGTGGATTGGGGGCCGGGAAGTGGGGGGGGGTTTGGGGGGGGAGTCGGAGGCCTTGGGTATGAGGTCGGGAGGAAAACAGAGGCCTCATGGGGGAGATTGGAGGTTTCGGGGGCGAGGTTGCGGGAATATTGGAAGGGTCGGGGGATGTCCGATCGCAGTGGGGTGGGTGAGGCAGGGGTGCTGGATCCAGCAAGTTATTGGAAAGGCACCCCGAGGCCAGGGAACCAAGTCCACCCACAGTTAAATTTGAAATTATGGATCACCATGAGGCATGCCAGCATTATTATAATATTTAAGTGGGCGACACGCCTCCTGAGAGCGAGTTGGTTGCGTGTACCCCGTCCCACCTCTGTTAAATCTGGAAGTGGGCAGGTTGGAGGCGGATTGGAGTCCAGATTCAGTTTTTTTACTCTTTTAACTCCCACCCGACCCCAGACCACACGTTTTAAAAATTTAATTTAAAATTTCCCCCCTTGGTGGTCGATAAAAACATGCCCACGATGGGTGGAATAGGGTCCAGAGAAGGTTATAAACTCAGCATATACGGTCCTGCTGCCATTTTTATGCCGCCGGGTTGCAAGGCACGCATGTGTCCCATCTTGGAGAGGCAGAAAATGTCATTAACATATTTAAATCAGGTTTCAGACCTCATTACAGCCTTGATCTAGTCCTAGTAAAATTAAAGTCAATGAGAATTGGGGGGAAACTCGCCATTGGCTGGAGTTATACCTAGCCCAAACGAAGATGGTTGTGGTTGATGGTGGCCAATCATCTCAGCCCCAAAACATCACTGCAGGAGTTCCTCAGGGCAGTGTCCTATGCCCAACCATCTTCAGCTGCTTCATTAATGAACTTCCCTCCATCATAAGATCACAATGGGGTTGTTCGCTGATGATTGTACAGTGTTCAGTTCCATTCGCAAATCCTCAGTTAATGAAGCAGTCTATGCCCGCATGCAGCAAGACCTGGACAACATTCAGGTTTGGGCTGATAAGTGGCAAGTAACATTCACGCCACACAAGTGACAGGCAATGACCATCTCCATCTCCAAAAAGAGAGAGTCTAACCACCGCCCCTTGACATTCAACGGCATTACCACCTCCAAATCCCCCACCCAACGGCACCATTGACCAGAAAGTTAACTGGACCAGCCAAATAAATATTGTGGCAACAACAGCAGGTCAGAGGCTGGGTATTTTGTGGCAAGTGTCTCACCTCCTGACTCCCCAAAGCCTTTCCACCATTCACAAGGCACAAGTCAGGAGTGTGATGGAATAGTCTCCACTTGCCTAGACAATTACACTGAGGAAGCTCAACACCATCCAGGACAAAGCAGCCTGCTTGATTGGCACCCCATCCACCACATTAAACATTCACCCCCCTCCACCACTGGCGCAACGTGGCTACAGTGTCTACCATCTACCAGATGCACTGCAACAACTCACCAAGGCTTCTTCGGTAGCACCTCCCAAACCCACGACTTCTACCATCTAGATGGACAAGATCAGCAGGCGCATGGGAACACCACCACTGTAGGGGGGCATCTTTTTCGGGGTTTACGGTAATTTACCTTCCTTTATCTGGTTTACGGTAATTTACCTGGTCAAGCAGCTTTTTGACACTGCACCTCTGACCAATCCCAAACAGCAGTTTCGAAATGCTAAACCCCACCTTCCAGTTCGGAATGGAGGACTTATAATTAATGATATATTAAAAACGGACAACTGGTCTGGATGTGAGAAAATCACCTTTTCTTGCACTAAAGATAACTACACCACATGATTTTAGTAATCACTGTACAATTGCTTAAATGGGGGAAGACAGACGGCAAAAATGAGGGATAAATGGCTACAATGTTAATTAGCAATTTCCCTTAAATTACCACCCCCCTTTAACTCCTGCTGTTTTTCGCTGAAAGGGTCTGTGTGCAAATTGGCGCCCAAAAGTTCGAATACACAAGAGAAAGGCTATGATTGGTTGATTCAGAGTGGTTTGAATGTGTCTACATTCTGGGGCTGAAATGTTCCCGCCCACATCCAGAGTTTCTGGGCTAACCAAAGGAGACACACCTGAATAATGGTTGATTCAAAACCCATTCATTCCAAACTGTTCTCTTTCAAAATTCCTTTTCCGGAGTTTTGATGTGTCTCATTATGTGTAAGTGGTGTTGAATGGGGTTGGATTTCTGTGTAAACAGAAGCCCTTTGTCCTGCGGTCAGTCTCAAGTGGTTTAATCCCTTATTTCAACATCCTGCAGTTTCAATAAATAAACATCGATTGTCAGCAGGGAAGGGAAACTCCCTGGTTTGATTGACAGGTCTGACTGCCACTGCTTGATCCTCCCACTTACACAGACACTTCGAGCTGCTTCTCTTGTCCTTTTTGGCCATGCCTTTCTGACGGCCATTTTCAAACCTCTTTGCAATATACACAGTTCGAAACTCAGAGGTACCTTTTTAATCTTAAAGTCCTGATGTTGTCCAAGAGTTCTGGGTATGCTTTTAAAACATTTTCCAACCCAGAGACAAATCAAATCACACAATTCTTCATCCACGATGTGGACCAATATTTTCCGATCTTCAGGGATTTAGGGAATTTTTGCAAACCCCTACAGTCTTCCCTTTGGATACTTCCAACTTGATTGTAGTATCCACTCGAAGGAATGAGCAAAATTTTCTGACCCCCGACAAACAACCATCCCCTGTATTTACCTAATAGCTACCTACCACTGATCGCCCTTCCCGTCTATTACCCTCAAATTTGAGAAAAAACCGTGGTACGGTAGGCATCTTACAGATACATCAGTTTACAATAAGGGTCTCATACCCTTGCATCACTTGTTACATTATACAATGCAATCAAAATTTACAATCACTTGTTACATTACAACTTATTACAAAATTTTGCAATCTTAGTTATTATACAATGTAATCAAAATGATTCCAAGCACTGAGAGGGTCCTACGCCTCTGCTCAACTTGGAGCTGTAACACAAAATACAAAAAAAAATCTTGAACAGCATGCTTAAACAAACCCCGACCATCACGTGCCAATGATGGGTCGCGAAATTTGAGTGGGTATTGCTCCTCCCACCCGGGCAATAAATGTTCCTTCCACCCCCCCCCGCCCCCTTTGACTGGTCTTAAACTTTTAAAACATGCAGAATGGATTTTACAGAACAGTGCTCCGCCAGCCCAGATCCGTTCCCTTGTCCCTTTGTGGAGGCAGGGTATCCCACATGTTTAAATTTACCTTGGCACAGACCGAGACCAGGGAGTATGGAATCACGACTCACAGTCCCTCCCCCTCCCGTCTTCCCTCGACTGGCTGCAGAAAATGATGGGTGCCTGTGTGGCGGCTCTCACTGACCCCTCAAACTTGGATCCCAGATCCGGCCACCCACTCATCCTCCCCAGCCAAACTTCCACTCTAACCTTGCCCGTGGGCCCCCGGGTGAGTTCCTCCCTTCCCCGAATGCACCCACCCGACTCTTGAGTCTCCCCCTCCCCTTTACAATCTTTCCCAGGCTGTCACCACCCACTCCCGGGGAACGCGTCCCTTTGACAAGGCACCCGCGCTTCCCCACCATGACTCCTCAACAGCGAGGTCTCCCGCAAGTGAACTTCGGTCAGGATAGTGCTGGGTTGGGGGCCGTGCCCCACCCAGCTGGGGCCATCTCTTCCACGTAGGAGGAGTAGGCAAGTTCCTCCAGACCCTGTCCGGTTTCTCCCGAAGGTCACTGCAGGGTTTCCTTCTGGATTTGTCCAGTGGTGAGGTGATCCCCAACATTCTGTGTCCATATCTTCCTTTGATACCCAGCTTGGGCTGGGCGAACAGGGCTGCTTCTTGGTTCATTCTCCTGGAAAAACTTAAAAGGACATGCAGCCAGGTCTCTTGCTGACCTGCTGCCTTAGGTGGAGACATGGTCGGGTCCCTCGACCTCGGACCAAAATACAAACATTTGGCACACTTATGAACTTAAACTTTAAACTTAAAACTACAAAACTAGTTATATCAAACCTTAAAATTCACCTTAAAAGCATGCTATATTCAAACCAAAGCTATAATACAAATGCCGCCCGTCTCCGGGCGGCCAGGCTAATCTCTGGCACTGTCGCAGATTACTGCTGGCTGCAGCGAAGCTAGACTGCCTCCTGTCTCTGGTCCCTTGCAGCTTATGGCTGCTGATTCGGGACACCTGTTCTTTGGCTTCTCCCCAGTTTGGGAGATTGCTCTTTGTGGCAGGTACTCTGGTGACCATCTTTTCTTGGGCTTGCGGACCCGCTGAGACTTTCTGAGGGGCGTCTCTGTGTGGGAAACTTTTGCTGGTGGACCCTGAGGCTGAGTCGCAGCCCTAGCTGGCTGGGAACCTTCTCCCCCTCGAGCAAACAGCCCGCACTGTTTAATATACCTGGCAGCCTGCCGGTACTCTGGGTTTGTCTCCTTTTCCCTACCCACTGCTGTGCTGGGAGCAGGTTTTCCCTCACCACCCGCTGCTGGTGGCTGGAAATCTTCCTCCCCATGTCCAAAACCTGTTACCAGCTCCTTCCCTATTTCCCCTGCAAGAGGGATTGCTATCCCTGCCTCCCCAGGGTCCCACACCATGGGGGGAACCACTCTGGAAGTGGGCTGGGAAGCTTGTCCCCTTAAACAGGCGACTGCGCCTGCGCAAACCTCCTCCCCGGAGTCCCTCGGCAGAGGCCGTGAAGCCTCTGGCTTCAAACAGGCGATTGCGCCTGCATGGGAAAACTGATGAGGAGCCGCTGTGGTCCCGCCGGCAACTGCGCCTGCGCGAACAATCTCTTTAAAGGGCTGGGGAACTGCTACACTAGCACAGGCAACCGCGCCTGCGCGTTCGGTTTCCTTGAAAAAGATAGGAAGAACCGCTGGGTCTTCCAAGCAGGCTACTGCGCCTGCGCGTATAGATTGGGAAGCGGGGACCGTTAAACATCTGACTGCGCCTGCGCGCTCGGCCTTACAGTGGACAGGAGCCGCTGGGGGTTTCAAGTTCGCGACTGCGCCTGCACGAACCTGGTGTTGGCAGACCTCTCCCCTCAGGCGCGCGACTGCACGGGAAAACTGAAGAGGAGCTGCTGGGGGTACGGGATGGGGAGCCGCGCTTGCGCGAGCAGTCTCTGTGAATGGATTGGCAGCAGCCTGCAGATTTCTAATCTCAGGTTGCTGTTTCTTTGTTTCTGAGATACATAAGTTGTTCAAAGTTAAACTTTGGCCAAAACCTAAGTTCCACTGGGGCAGGGATGTGTCCCAATTTGTGGGCTGGACAACTTTTCCCTGGAAACAAGCCACAGTGCCTGTCTTTAAAGGCTGTGAACTTGAACTTGTCTGGTCAGCAAACTCATGTCTCTTACCCGGGTGGCTTTAAATGGGTAATTTTGGACTTGGACCTGCCTTTGTTCTGGGGCCAAAACTATCCCCTGTGTGCCTCCCTTGTCCCGGATTTCTGCTACCGGACCTGCTCTACAGGGGTCCCAGAACTCTCCTTCCCTGTTCCCCTGCTTAAGCAGCTTAGTCCTCCTTAACTCCATACCCAAACTCTCTGGCCTAGAAATTCAGTTTGCACAGTTTTGGGGCGCTAAAGTCGGGCGCTCGGTAAATTTAGCGCCCGCCGGAAACTGCAGGCCAACTCGCCGAAATTCAGTGAAGTTGGACCAGATTCTGGCCGAGCGCTGAAACTGGCGCTGCAATACTGTGTTCAGGCGCTAATCCGGCGATGCGGCTTGATATCGCCGATTCCGGGCGTAGCGCAGGTGCGGTCATGTGTTGAGTGTCAGCAGACACCCTGACGCCGGCCAGCTCTTAAAGGGGGAAGGGTCAACTTTGACTGCTGCCACGCCCTGCATGCTGTAGCGCTGCAACTAGGCCTCAGCACTGGTGGTGTGCCAAAACAGCGCCTGGAGGAATGGAGAGGGCCCGTGACAGAGCACAGCGCTTCTCTGAGCATGCGCTGAGTGTGCTCATCCATGGGGTACACAAGAAAAGACGGATTGTGTGCCCGGCTAGTGGCAGGAAGGCTCCCAGGAGCCAGTTCAGGAACGCCTGGAGCAGAATTGCCCGCAGGGTCTCATCCAACTGCGATGTTCCCAGGAGTGCGGACCAGTGCCGCAAGAAATTCAATGACCTCAGTCGGATGGTGAAGGTGAGTACCCTTTCCACTGTCCCCCTCATCCTTGCATGTGCACCTCCCATTAGGGCCAAAGGGACATCAAAGGCCTAATGCCCAGCCCTCCTCCCGCTGCAATGGCACTTGCATGTTAATCAAAGCTCTTTCTGCACTTATCACACTGTCCAAGCTATTCAGCCATGGGAGGGCTCCCACACAGCAACAGGGCAGCACACTGTCCAAGCTATTCAGCCATGGGAGGGCTCCCGCACAGCAACAGGGCAGCACACTGTCCAAGCTATTCAACCATGGGAGGCCTCACACACAGCAGCAGGGCACCACACTGTACTTAGAGGCCCTCCTTTCTCTTGCAGGCCAAGCTGACGAGGAACGCCAGGAGCCAGGTAGCGACTGGTGGAGGGCGTCCCGACTACCAGGAGCTGACTGATCTGGAGGAGAGGGTGGCACGACTCCTGCGTGCCCGGGTGACAGGCCCTGTCGCGATCGGCGATGCGGACCCTGTACTGGAACCCACTGGTAAGGACATGACCGGGTGCACCTCTCTCCTTGCCCTCGCGCATCAGATGTACATCCTTCCCCACTGACCGCAAAATGCGCATAATGCACCACTGCGGCCTCCCTGGCTGTCGGCCTGTCCTCACTCTAAAGCTACACTTGTGCCTTCCTGCTTTCAGCTGCTGAGGAGGAGGTGCTCCCTGAAACACAGAGAGCCAGGCCCTCGGAGGAGGAGGACGTGGAGGACCAGGAGGAAGGCGGCACCTCCGGGGTACCCTCCTCCGCGCCAGCAGATGGCAATGGAGGGAAGACGTCTGGCGTGCAGGAGAGCCGGGGGGAGGCGGTGGAGGGGAGGCCAGAACCTGGTACCAGTGGCGTCGACGCACGCGGCAAGGGCCCGGCAGCAGGGCAGCCTTCTGGCCAGAGGGGGGAGGCGGTGGAGGGGAGGCCAGAACCTGGTACCAGTGGCGTCGACGCACACGGGAAGGGTCCGGCACCACGCCGCCCTTCTGCCCAGAGGGGGCAGGTGGTGGAGGGGAGGGGAGAACCTGGTCCCAGTAGGGTGGCCGAACGCGGCAAGGGTCCGGCGCCACGCCAGCCTTCTGCCCAGAGGGTGAGTCCGCCCTCCAGTCCGGAGTCGGACGTCGCCCAGGAGGTGCGCCTCCTGCACGACATGTCGGCGGCGTCGGAGCGGCGCTACGTGGAGTTTATGCAGGTGGTGGAGCAGATGCCTCGCGCCATGGAGAGCCTGGCACATAGTGTGGTGGCTTTCGCCGAATCACAGGCCAGGGGCCTGGAACAATTCGCGGCAGCGCACGCCAGGGGGGTGGACCTACTTGTGGCAGCGCACGACAGGGGGGTGGACCTACTTGTGGCAGCGCACGACAGGGGGGTGCAGCAACTCGCCGCAGCGCAGCACGCCAGTCGCCACATGAGAGGGTGGCACTAACTTCTGCCACCCTCGCACTGGCGCGGAGGCGTTGCCAGGTGAGCCGCCACCCTGCTGCAGCACAGCGGTCTGGCGGCCAACACATTGGTGCGCTTGCTCCCCTGCCAGGCCGGCCGAGTGCCAGTGTCTCTGGCGAGCAGCGCGCGCCTGCCATCAGCCAGCTTGTCCCCATTGGTGCAGGCGACACTGCCACTCCCCCAGCCAGGGTGCGACGAGCTGCTGCAGGAACTGAAGATGGCCACCCACAGCTGCAGCAGCCACCAGCCGGCCCCTCCCGGGCCGGCCCTCGTGTAGGGCGACCCCCAAGGGCATCTGGCGAGACGCATTGTCGCCCTGATGAGCCTTCCCCCAGCCTTGCCCCAGCCTCAGGGCCCAGCTTGAGGCGCAGCTGCAGGTCGGGCTGGGGCAAGAGAACGCTCTCTAAGGACTCGCCCTCTCGGCACGCCGAGTAGAGTGTGGCGAGCGCGGGTTTTGGTCATGCGGGGGCTTCTGTTCTGGGGGGCATTATCTTGTTTGTTTTTATGGGGGTGTTTGTGTTGGGGGGGGCGTTTTTTTGTAAGGCCGGTGAGGAAGGCCATTTGCATGTGAAAGTTTTGTTAGTCCTCCCCAGGTTTTGGGAGTGACAGAAGTTTTCGACTGTTTTTTGGAGGTCTTCTCTGTTTTGCTGTTCCATGTGGGAAGGGCCCTGAGTTTGTGAAATAAAGATTTTTATTTTTTCACCATGTGCAGGTGTCATGTTTCAACTGGTTGTTGGGTTAAGCGGCTGAGGGCTTGCGGAGCGGCTGCCTTCAGCTGCGTTCATTGGCCCAGGCCATTCCCTGACAGGGGGCCTAGAAGTGTCGAACAATAAGCCACCGGCGGACGGCCCTTGGACCTTGTCGCTCCCTCCTAGGCTGCTCCTCCTCCTCCTCCTCCTCATGGTCCTCCAGCTCATCCTCTTGAGGTGGTGGGGCAATGTCAGGTGGCAGTGCCTGAGTCCTGCGGATCGCCAGGTTGTGGAGCATGCAGCACACGACGACGAACTGGGAGACTCTATCCGGCGAATACTGAAGAGCTCCTCCGGAACGATCCAGGCAGCGGAACCGTTGCTTGAGGACGCCTATCGTTTGCTCTATTAGGTTCCTTGTGGCTTGATGGCTTTCGTTGTATGCCACCTCCACTGGGGTCGTGGGCGTGCGGAGCGGGGTCATGAGCCATGTACACAAAGGGTAGCCCTTGTCCCCGATAAGCCATCCCCTTGGTGGAGGCTGTGCCTCGAACATGTCAGCCACAGTAGTCTGGCGCAGGATAAATGCATCGTGGCTGCTTCCTGGGAAGCGGGCATTGACAGCTAGGATGCGCTGCCTGTGGTCACACACCAGCTGCACATTTAGGGAATGGTAGCCCTTGCGGTTGCGGTAATGCTCGGCATTGTGGATAGGTGCCCGCATAGCCACATGCGTGCAGTCAATGGCGCCCTGCACCATGGGGAAGCCCGCAATCCTGCCAAATCCGACTGAACGCTGCTCCTGCTTGTGTTGGGTCATGGGGAAGGAGATGAATTGTTGTCTCCTCGCGTAAAGTGCATCGGTGACCTGCCGGATGCAGCGATGCGCGGCGAACTGGGAGATGTTCGCTATGTCCGCAGCAGCGGCTTGGAACGAGCCGCTTGCATAAAAGCTGAGAGCCACCGTGACCTTCACTTCCACCGAGAGAGATGTCCTGCACATGAGCTGTGGCCGCAAATCTGCGTGAAGCAGCTGGCAGATCTCTGCAACCACCTCCCTCCTGAAGCGCTGCCTCTTCACACAATGCGCCGCAGTCATGGTGAGATAGGACACCTGCTGCCGGTATTGCCTGACTGGGTAAGGCCTACGTTGGCGACGCCTGATGGCCCCTCTGCGTCTAGGCATGGCTGGCCCTCTGTCACAGCGTCTGCGAGCCCTTCGCACAAAATGCTGCAACTGAGGGTTGGCACCCCATACAGCCCCCATTATAAAGTTCCAAACAGCCAAATCACAAGGATGCAAATGTCAAAGCACTGGCTAGAAGCCAAAAATACCTCTCCTATGTTGTCCGAAATCAGAAATCTCTGTGCCTTGCTCTCTGTCCAGAAATCCAAAGCAGTAGAGTCATTACAGCGAAATGGCTGGCCTTTATGGGTGAGTGGATGTGCCCTTTAATTAGCGCTCCCCGAATCCCACAGGGCCTCTGTTGAGTTCCACTTCACAGTTCTTAACAGCGCCATGCCCACATTGGGCGGGCGCCACTGAATTTCCGGTTTGGGGCGCACAAACGGCGTTGCACACCCAAATGACGTCATAAGATGCGCGCGCAGCTGAGCGGGCGCTAACACTTTGCACCGGCGCTAAATCCCAACTGAATTTCGGCGTAGGCGCAGATCCGGCGGCGCCCGGGCACTAAGTGGCTAGCGCCGGAAATATACCCTTTTCTGGCGCTAACGGCTGGCGCAAACAACTGAATTTCTAGGCCTCTATCTTTCTGTTACATGGGGTATGATCTGCTCCACTAAACCTTTGGTCGCAGGCCAGCTTATTAGCTGCCTTTACCTCCCTAACCTTCTCCTCCTGCTCTGTTAATTCTGAGGTGAGGTGGGCATTTTCTTCCCGTAGTCTCATCTCGTTCCTCTTTGAACTGTAAATTTGGCACTTTAGGAACTCTATCTTGTTCCTCATGTGGATTTTGCCCTTGCTAGCTTCTTGGGTGAGGTGTGTGTTTTCCTCCTGTAGCCTCATCTCACTGTCCCTTGCCTCTGTGACTTCCTGCACAAGGCACTCTATAAATGTCTGGCTTTTCATGACCTCTAGTGTGAGGCGTGCATTCTCTTCCCACACCCTCATCCCACTATCTCTGGCCTCGTTCACCTCTCTTATGAGGAGTTCTACCTCTGCCTGGCATTTTTCAAGCTGGGACTCCCGATTCTTGGCCTCTTTAACCTCCTCCTGCACCCTTATCTCACCCTCCTTAACCCAGCCCCCTATACCATGATAGGTCACCCTACATGCTGCCGCTCACATCCGCAAGGCTAGCCACATATTGAAAATGATAGAAACAAGAGCTGATGCTTTCTCCAGATCCAGACCACTCATCATATCAAGGACTGCCTCCAGTCCTGCCACGGTCGCCAATTTGTAGGGGGGCATCTTTTTCGGGGTTTACGGTAATTTACCTTCTTTTACCTGGTTTACGGTAATTTACCTGGTCAAGCAGCTTTTTGCCACTGCACCTCTGACCAATCCCAAACAGCGGTTTTGAATCACTAAACCCCACTTCCAGTTTGGCCTGGAGGACTTATATTTAATGATATATTAAAAACGGACAACTGGTCTGGATGTGAGAAAATCACTTTTATTACACTAATGAAAATGACACGACACGATTTTAGTAATCACTGTGCAATTGCTTAAATGGGGGAAGACAGACGGCAAAAACGTGGGATAAATGGCTACAATGTTAATTGAACAATCTTAGCAATTTCCCTTAAATTACCACCCCCTTTAACTCCTTACTAGATTGCCTTGCTGAGGAGTCAGAAACCTGCTCACCTGTGGTCCAAGGAAGTAAGAGAGAGAGATAGCTTCTCAGGAGCTATCTTTATATCCTGCCAGCTCCTGCTGTTTTTCGCTGAAAGGGTCTGCGTGCAAATTGGCGCCCAAAAGTTCGAATACACAAGAGAAAGGCTATGATTGGCTGATTCAGAGTGGTTTGAATGTGTCTATGTTCTGGGGCTGAAATGTTCCCACCCACATCCGGAGTTTCTGGGCTAACCAAAGGGGACACACCTGAATAATGGGTGATTCAAAACCCATTCATTCCAAACTGTTCTCTTTCAAAAGTCTTTTTCCGGAGTTTTGATATGTCTCATTATGTGTAAGTGGTATTGAATGGGGTTGGATTTCTGTGTAAACAGAAGCCCTTTGTCCTGCAGTCAGTCTCAAGTGGTTTAATCCCTTATGTCAACATCCTGCAGTTTCAATAAATAAACATCGATTGTCAACAGGGAAGGGAAACTCCCTGGTTTGATTGACAGGCCTGACTGCCACTGCTTGATCCTTCCACTTACACAGACACTTCGAGCTGCTTCTCTTGTCCTTTTTGGCCATGCCTTTCTGATGGCTATTTTCAAACCTCTTTGCAACATACACAGTTGGAAACTCAGAGGTACCATTTTAAACTTAAATCCTGATGTTGTTCAAGATTTCTGGGTATGATTTTAAAACATTGTCCAACCCAGAGACTATTCAAATCACACAATTCTTCGTCCACGATGTGGACCAATATTTTCCGATCTTCAGGGATTTAGGGAATTTTTGCGAACCCCTACACCACCACCAAGTTCCCCTTCAAGTCACACACCGTCCTGACTTGGAAATATATCACCATTCCTTCATCGTTGCTGGGTTAAAATCCTTGAGCTCCCTCCCTAGCAGCACTGTGGGAGTACCTTCCCCACACGGACTGCAGCAGTTCAAGAAGGTGGCTCACCACCACCTTCTCAAGGGCAATTAGGGATGGGCAATAAATACTGGCCTTGCCAGCGATGCCTACATTCCAAGAATGAGCATAAAAAATGTATAATTGGGAGCCTCGAGAAGCCCAGCAGAAAAATGAAGGCAGGAACAGCAGGCTCCAGCAGGTAAGTGCTTTTTAGAGCACTTGCTATGGGCTAGGAGGAGCAGGAGTGCTCCCTGGCTCCTCAAGCAAAGCTTCAACTTCCCTTCTCCCTCTCCGCACGGCCGCAATTGGCCGATCCCCCCCCCCGCCACGAACCACCGATCGCAGGCCTCCCCACGATCGGCCAATACATTCCCCAACCCACGATCTCAAGCCTGTTCCCCTGATGACCGGGCTCTGATCCCTCCCCCACCAAGCCCCGATCCCAAGCCACAATCTCCGCCTCCCTCCCTCCATCCCAATTTCCAGGCTAGGCCCCCACCCCCCACCCCCCACTTACCCTCACCAAGCCCCTATCTCTCCCGATTCTGGGGACCAACCCTAACAGTCTTCTTTTGGCTTGTATTCTACTGCATTGGTTATGTACTTAAATATTTTGTTGGCTTTGTTGATTGTTGCTCTGCATCAGTTGGACATGTTGAATGCAGGCAAGAATGGAGGCTGCTTGGGAGAGAAATTTGAAGTAATTTGGAGCGGGTCAGGAACCCGCTGTCATCTCGCCCCCATGTTCCCTCAGACACGTTTGCAAGCATGGCAGCGATTCGAACTGCAGAGGCGGCTGAGCTAATTCAGATGATTATTAGGTACTTGTCCGACCCTTTAGCGACTTTTTAACCCTACCTTTCAAATTTACCTGGATGACCAGGGAATCACACAGCTCAGGAACCATGTCTGTGAACCTGAGGCAGAAGTTCAGTGGCAATTGATCCAGCTCATTAGTGCACAGCATGAAAAGTACAATAAAAACTCCCACCTGACACCTGGTTACTTTCCTAAGTCAGATGCTGTTACTGAGTGCATTGTCAGCACAGGTTTCGCTTTCTAGAGGTTGCAAGTGTTTCCAGCAAAGTTGGGATCCACTGTCACTTCATTGGTACCACCTATCACACCATTGACAGATTGTTTCTGTCATCTCCACTTGACCTGCCATCTATTACATAAGCATGTGTGCCATTTATACTGTCTCACCTTGGTCCTCAGAATCGGACCACGATGAGCCCCAACACCAGCAGCAGCAGGCATACAAGCAGCACCAACAACAACACCACCAACCTTCTCCTCAATCACCTGATGCTGCACAGGATAGAGAGCATTAGCAAAGGGCTGCACTGTGCCAGAGGTGATACCCCCAACACAGGGTATACAGGCAGATGATGAGCTTCCTCAACATGACTGAGCAGCAGTGCCAAAGGAGGCTCAGGCATCGTGCCAGGTTGTCGCAGACATTTTCACATTGCTCAAGCAAGACCTGCAGCCCAGAGGAGTGGATAGACATGCCTTACAAATGGCTGTCGAAGTCACCAGTGCCCTCAACTTCTTTGCCTCAGGCTCCTTCCAGGGATCTGCAGCAGACATTTGTGGCATCTCTCAGTTGGCCACCCACTGATGCCTCACACAGGTCTCTGATGCCCTGTTGACAAGTCAGCCAATTATATCAACTTTGCCACTGATGAAGCCAGTGTTACTGAGTGGGCACTCGACTTTGCCGCTCTAGCTGGCTTCCCACGGGTGTAGGGCATCATCGGCTGCACACATGTGGCCATCAGGGCATCCCCACATCACAGGGAATTATCCCCAGTGTCCTGGCCAATATTTTACCCTCAATTAACATCACAAAAACAGATTATCTGGTCATTATCACATTGCTATTCTCCATAGATAGCCATCTATTCTCAATAGACTCCATGTGCTTCTGTGAGTTGTGCATTAGCTTCTCCATGCAGGTGGCCATCCTTTCCATGGAAGAGCCCACTGTTGCAATCGCCTGCTACACGATGGTGCTCATGTTGGCGATGGACTCCTCCATTCTCTGGACATTTGCAGACATTGCAGTTGCAAAACCTGTCAAAGCCTCCTGCACTTCTTCCTGCACCTCCAGGATCACCCTCTTTCTGGATGGCCCCCAAGGCTCAGCGTCTGCATGCAGCTGAGCAGAGCTGGAAGCGTCCTGTGCCCTCCAGCAAGGAATCTCCACTGCTGTCCCTGTCTCCACCATCTTCTCTTGTTCACTTGTGACTTTTGAGATGCCAGGGCCCCACGAACCTCCAGTGGCCAGCCCTGATCCTCCACTCCTCACTCCCCCCATCCCTGGCCGACCCTACCCTGATCGCTGACCCCCCTCCCACTGATCGCTGTCCACCCCCTCCGGCAATGCCGACCCCCGGACTGGCGATCCAGGACCCTGGACCCCCCGATCACTGGTTCCTGGACTTTCAATCTCGGACCCCACTCCAGCAATCCCGAACTCCGGACCAGCGATGCCGACTGAGGCCGACCTGCCCGCAGACAATCAACCTCTCAAGCTGACTGGCTGGGGCGGGAATCCGAGGGCTGAGATTCAAATCAGGCCCTGCCGTTAAAGTTGGCAGGGCCTGCAGGGAACCCAGCCTCCCGTGTTTCCCGCCCCCAACCCGCCTACCTGGCGAAAATCATGGCCAAAGAAACAATCAAAGGCCTGCTGGTATTCTTAGTTTACCACAAATACCCAGCCATAAACTTCAGTTATCACTTGAAATAATAGCTATCTTGGCTATGGTCAGTGGAAAAATACAAAGCCCACAATATAGTTTACAAACTTATTGCAAAAATATATTGGTCTGTTTTATCTGTGCTTATGAATATTAGGAGTTCACTGCCTAATTATGCAACCATATAGTTTTTTATTTTACATACTGCGCACCAATGTGGATCTGGTCATGATGCGAGACAAGTAAATGAAGTGAAATTCAGACAGTAACTCATGCCAAAGAAGTACTTGGAGCAATGAAGCAACGGAGTCTGTTCTATGGCCCTCATAATATACCGTAGTTCCAAGATACCTGATGGAATAGTGGTAAAGCTGATGATAGGATGTGATGGGGGAAAAATGCATTTCAATGACTGTGCTTCACTTAACCAAGCATAATGGATGAGAACACTATCCTGTCAATTCCGTCACCTGAATACCAACACATATTAATGGGATGAAAGTCTCTTCCCTTTCAATTGGAGGAGGTTACAGAGATAGGGCGGGGCAAAACCATGGAGGGATTTGAAAACAGGGATGAGAATTTTAAATTTGAGGCATTGCCAGACCAGTAGCCAAAGTAGGTCAGTGAGCACAAGGATGATGGGTGAACGGGACATGGTGTGAGTTAGGAAAGGGGCAACAGATTTTTGGAAGAGCTGAAGTTTACGGAAGGTGCAAGATGGGAGGCCGGCTAGGAGAGCTTTGGAGTAGATGAGTCTAGAAGTAACAAAGACATGGATATAGGTTTCAGCAACAGGTGAGCTGAGGGAGAGGTGGAGAGGGGCGATGTTACAGAATTAGTTTCACTGAGTAACTTAACTCTTGGCTGCATGCCAGGTAATCCATTTTTACTGGGTTAGTGTGGTAAATCACTGTTTGTATTCCACAGTGCACATGCCTGTACATGCCTCGGCTGACTCCTCCCACGAGTCCAGGTATAAAGATGACTGCTCCACACTCCCTCTGTATTCTGGACCGGTCGACCACTCGAGGCACACCTTCATTCTCTTGTTAATAAAAGCCTGTTAGTTACTCGCTTAATCTCAGTGTTTTGAGTTATTGATTGCGCATCAATTTTATTAACAAGATTTTTATAATGGAGAAGATCCTCACACCAGCATGCCTGGACTTAGATCATCGGGAGGCGGACTCATCCACCAAGTTTACTCACTGGCTTAGGTGTTTTGAAAAATTCCCGATCGCCTCCGCTGCAACGGTCAAATCGGACGAGGACAAACTGGATGTCCTGACCTCCAAAGTGAACCACCGAGTGTACTCGGTCATCCAGGACGTGACCTCGTACGCGGATGCTATCAAGCTCCTCAAGGACCAGTACACGCGCCCAGTGAACGAGGTGTACGCTAGGCACCTCCTCGGGAGTCGTAAACAACAACCTGGGGAATCGACCGAGGAATACCTTCAGGCACTGTCTGTGCTTGGCCGGGCCTATGGTTGTAAGGATGTAAAGGCCGCCGTGTACACAGAGGAACTTATCCGGGACACTTTTGTAGCGGGCCACAGGTCCAATTACACCCGACAGCGACTGTTGGAGCAGAGTGACCTCGATCTCAACAAGGCCTCTGAACTCGCACTATCATTGGACGCAGCCTACCGGGGCATGGATGCCTACTCCTCGGCACCGTGGACGCCGTGGGGAACGACAGCCTGGGACACGGTAGGACCGTCTCATAGCGCCGTGCCACCCCAGCCACATCCCAGCAATGGCCCAACTACCGCAGCAGTGTCCCAAGGCCAGACAGCAGTGCCCCAAGGCCAGAAATGCTGCTTCTGTGGCCAGGCCAAACACCCCAGAGCGCGCTGCCCGGCAAAAAATGCGATCTGCTCGGGCTGCGGGAAGAAGGGACACTACGCCAGCGTCCGCAGAACCAAAGCCACCCCGAACCCCAGCAGCGCCGCGTGTGGGCCGTGCGGGCCACCATCTTGGGCCTCCCCAGCCATGTGCGAACCACCGGAACAGCAGCCATTTTGGACGCCTCCAGCCACATGGGGATCATGGACGCCGCCATCTTGGATGACAGCCGGGACACAACAGGCCCCCAACACCGCCTCATCTGATACCCGCAGCGACACACCGACCCCTACGCTGGCCTCCGTTACGCTGGACCAAGCGAGACCACACCAACTGGCCCGGTCCACAATGGACATCAAGGTAAATGGTCACGAAACAATCTGCCTTTTTGACTCTGGGAGCACGGAGAGCTTCATCCACCCCAACACGGTGCGGCGTTGCTCTCTCCCAGTCCTGCCTGCGCACCAGCGGATTTCTATGGCCTCCGAGTCCCAGTCGGCGGACATTGGCGGCTACTGCGTGGTGACACTTGTAGTAGACGGGACTGTGTACAATAATTTTAAACTTCTGGTCCTGCCCCACCTCTGCGCTGCCGTTCTACTGGGGTTAGATTTTCAGTGCCACCTTAAAAGTGTTACGATGGCGTATGGTGGACCCCTCCCCCCACTCACAGTCCGCAGCCAGCAGCTTCAAAATTGCCCGCCGCGCACCAGGTGCAACCTCTCCACACTCAGAGTCACCCCCGCCCCCACTGTTTGCTAATCTCACCCCCGACTATAAGCCCATCGCCACAAAGAGCAGGCGATACAGTGCCGGGGACAGGGTTTTCATTAAAACCGAAGTGGAGCGGCTCCTGAAGGAGGGGATTATTGAGGGCAGCACCAGCCCCTGGCGAGCCCAGGTTGTGGTCGTTAAGACCGGCGAGAAGCAGCGCCTGGTCATCGACTACAGCCAGACAATAAATCGCTACACCCTGCTGGACGCTTACCCACTCCCCCGCATAGCTGATATGGTCAACCAGATCGCGCAGTACCACGTCTTCTCGACCATTGACCTGAAATCAGCGTACCACCAGCTCCCTATCCACCCTGAGGGCCGCCAGTATACTGCCTTTGAGGCAAACGGCCGCCTCTATCACTTCCTTAGGGTTCCCTTTGGCGTCACCAACGGGGTCTCCGTCTTCCAAAGGGAGATGGACCGGATGGTCGATCAAAATGCGTTGCAGGCCGCTTTCCCATATCTGGACAATGTGACCATCTGCGGCCATGACTTGCAGGACCATGACGCAAACCTCGAAAAATTCCTCCGCACTGCCCAACTCCTGAACCTGACATATAACAAGGAGAAGTGCATATTCCGCACAACCCGCCTCGCCAGCCTTGGCTGTGTTGTGGAACACGGAGTCATTAATCCCGACCCCGACCGGATGCGTCCCCTTATGGAACTCCCACTGCCCCACTGCCTCAAGGCCCTGAAGAGGTGCCTAGGGTTTTTCTCCTATTACGCCCAGTGGGTCCCCTACTATGCGGACAAGGCCCGTCCGCTGTTCAAGTCCACCTCCTTTCCCGTGATGGCAGAGGCCCGCTTAGCCTTCCACCGTATCAAGGAAGACATTGCCAAAGCCACCATGCACGCAGTGGACGAGTCCATCCCCTTCCAGGTGGAAAGCGACGCGTCCGACTTTGCCCTGGCCGCTACCCTTAATCAGGCGGGGAGACCCGTGGCCTTCTTTTCACGAACCCTCCAGGGCCCGGAGACCAGACACTCCGCTGTTGAGAAAGAGGCCCAGGCTATTGTGGAGGCCGTGCGTCATTGGAGGCACTACCTGGCCGGAAAACGATTTACCCTGCTCACTGACCAGCATTCAGTTGCTTTTATGTTTAACAACAAGCAGAGGGGCAAAATCAAAACCGACAAGATCTTGAGGTGGAGAATCGAACTCTCCACCTACAATTACGAGATCTCGTACCAGCCCAGGAAGCTCAATGAACCCCCGGATGCTCTATCGCGTGGCACCTGCGCCAGCGCGCAGATCGATAGACTGCGGGCCCTCCACAATGACCTCTGCCACCCGGGGGTCACCAGGTTCTCCCACTTCATCAAGGCCCGCAACCTGCCTTACTCCATTGAGGAGGTCAGGACCATGACCAGGAACTGCCAAGTCTGCGCTGAGTGCAAACCGCACTTTTATAGACCAGACAGGGCTCACCTGATAAAAGCCACTCGCCCCTTCGAGCGCCTGAGCGTCGATTTTAAAGGGCCTCTCCCCTCCTCCGACCGCAATGTGTACTTCCTCAACATTATTGATGAGTACTCCCGTTTCCCATTCGCCATCCCCTGCCCGGACATGACCAGTGCCACGGTAATTAAATGTCTGAACGACCTCTTCACCCTGTTCGGTTTCCCCAGCTATATCCATAGCGACCGGGGCTCATCGTTTATGAGCGACGAACTCCGCCAGTACCTGCTCGCTAGGGGTATTGCCACAAGCAGGACCACCAGTTACAACCCCCGGGGGAACGGACAGGTGGAAAGAGAGAATGCGACAGTTTGGAAGGCCGCCCTGCTAGCCTTAAAGTCTAGGGGCCTTCCGACCTCCCGCTGGCAGGATGTGCTCCCCGATGCGCTCCACTCTATTCGGTCATTGCTCTGCACTGCCACTAACACCACCCCTCATGAGAAAATGTTTGTCTTCCCAAGGAAGTCCACATCGGGGACATCGCTACCGCCATGGCTGACGTCCCCAGGGCCGGTCCTACTGAGAAGACACATGAGGACCCATAAAACGGACCCCCTGGTCGAGAGGGTCGACCTCCTCCATGCCAACCCCCAGTATGCTTACATTGCGTACCCGGACGGGCTGGAGGACACAGTCTCCATACGAGACCTCGCACCCTCGGGGGCTGCAGTAACCCACAACCCACTACCACCCCCTCCCACGATCCAATATCCAGCCCCAGCAGACGGCAGGCCTGGTCCCCGCGACCCGCTCGACACCCACGAGGACTACACACCAGTGCCCCAGCCTACGCGGGACTCGACGCCGGAAGCTTCACTACCCCTGCCGTCGCCACGTCGATCACAGCGGCAGACAAGACCTCCGGAGAGACTACAATACACTAACTTTTAATACACTTCACCCCACCGGACTCATTTTTAAACAAGGCGTGAATGTGGTAAACCACTGTTTGTATTCCACTGTGTACATGCCTGTACATGCCTCGGCTGACTCCTCCCACGAGTCCAGGTATAAAGGTGACTGCTCCACAGTCCCTCTGTATTCTGGACCGGTCGGCCACTCGAGGCACACCTTCATTCTCTTATTAATAAAAGCCTGTTAGTTACTCGCTTAATCTCAGTCTTTTGAGTTATTGATAGCGCATTGATAGCGCATCAGTTAGTCTCACTGAAAAATGTTGCTTAGTAATGGGAGACTATTAACATTAGTTATGCACCTCTCCTTTTCCTAGAGATGGAGTCAATTATAATTCCCCGTACTCCAAAGCCCAGTGAACAACCAATTTTTTTTTATTCATCCACAAGGCCAGCATTTATTGCCCATTCTTAATTGCCCTTGAGGAGGTGGTGAGCCACCATTTCAGAGGGCAGTTAAGAGTCAACCACATTGCTGTGGGTCTGGACTAACATATAGGCCAAACTGGACAGATTACCTTCCCTAAAGGACATTAGTGAACCTGATGGGTTTTTATGACAATCCGATAGTTTAATGATAAACATTACTGATTTTTTTTTGATTCCAGATTTATTTAATTAACTGAATTTAAATTCCCCAGCTGCTGTGGGGGGATTTGAACTTCCAAATCATTGGTCCAGGCCTCTGGATTACTAGTCCAGTAAGATAACCACGATGCTGCCGTACTCCATATCTATTGCAACACTAGAGCCTCATTTGATGGCACAATTTGCAGCATGTAAGGAAATGGTATGATGGTTAAAATCATACTTATGTAGGAACTGGGGTTCCTAGCCAAAGAATTGGGATCGACTCAGAAAATCAAAAACAATAACATTTAATGAACAAGCGAAGCTGTACAGGAAACTGTAGGATACAATGCAAATAGGCCTGGTCTGCTTGAAAGCCTCTCTGGAAACCGCTAGAATGTTTCGAGCTCAACTGCTAGCAGGTTCCGAGCTCAACTGCTAACAGGTTCCGAGCTCAACTGCTAGAAGGTTCCGAGCTCTACTGCTAGAAAGTTCCGAGCTCTGACGTCATGACGTCATCACGTTCTTCCCGCCGTTGAGAGATCACGTGACAGACGGCATGACGTCATCATGCGGAGTACAGGAAAGAAGCCCTATTACAGTTAACAGATACATTAAAGGTGCAGCCCCCAGCTGTACTACATTGCTGTAAAAGGAATTATATACAATTGTCCGTAATCCTCTGGTGGTTCCGCCACACTTATCTATATTTGCTTGATACACTGTTGCTGGTGGATACAGAAAGTTTTTTTCCAAACCACTTGAGGCTCAGTGATGTATATCTTAAGCCAGGTTTTGTAGCAATCCAAAAAAGCACAGTACAAAGCAGATGAGTAGCTATAACTCATGGCAAAAAATTAACATAACAATGCAATTACAATGACTACTTCCATAAAAGACCTCACAGGTAGAGGCCTGTTCATCAGAAGTAGAAGCTATAAATTTACTTGGCATTTCAGGACTTTCAAACTTCACTGGGATGATGAATTACCCAAAACCAAGGTACAATATTGCTCAAAGGCCATTACACTAGAGCCTTTTACATATACACATTCTCGATTATACTTTTAATAATAAAAACCTTCTATTATTGAAGAAAATATGCAGAGGTGAAAAGAGATAAATTACTTTCTGCTGTACGACAGAGCAACATACCCTTTCACCAACGGTAAAAAAGCTATAGCTTTGAATTTCCCCAATTACTTTCCCGATGATCCAAACTTTTATTCTGTAATTACAGTGTGAGGGCAAGCAGTAAGTTAGTTATGAAGACACCACTCCAGAAACAATACTGTATTATGGCATTGGTGCTTAAAACATGTGTTAAATTCCTCTGCCCACTGTTTTAAGTGAGACGTTAACCATGCTTCTGTTAAAAGGCTGATAGAGAAATCTGATATGAATACATTAAGTATTTGTACTGTAATATCGCTAAGCATAATTGCAATGGCGTTATTATCAATAGAAAGAGGGAATATTCACATATAGACATGGAAGTCACCATTCTTCAATTGGATGTTGGTCTCCAGATATTTTGGGTCAAGTAAGTTGAGTAAGCAAGGGCTGATGGTGTTTTTACTATAGATATTTTTTTCATGTTCAGTTTATCAAGTCATTCACGTAGACAAGCCCTCACTCGCATGAACTAAATGTGTCTAAAATCTAGGGTGATTTGGAGTGAGCCGTGGGATCAAACAGAAACCCCTTGGTTTCGGCTATATTTCAGCTACTGGTTACATCATGACTAATGTATTATCACATGGTTTGGTATGAGCATGCTCAGTTTGCTCTGGCCTAATAAAGCAAGCACATGTACTAACAACTCATCATGTCTCTGTCCTTCAGTTGTTCTGCCCCCGCATACATTACATTCTGGGGATGAGGATGGGATCCCAAAGCCATTTTAGGGATCATGGAAGGACACAGTGTTCAACCTTCAGGTGGACAAGTTTAGGTGAATTTGTGACACCTAAACTGAATTTTTGCGATGCTTTACTATTAATGCTCGTGCAGAATTATCTGTTCTTCACCTTTGCAGCAGCATTGATTCTCACAGGTACACAGGTAGCGTGCTGAATCTCTGCTCGACGTGATCGGGACAATCATGGCCATGCTTCCAGGGTTCATCGGAAGCCTCGGCATGTATGACCGAGCTCGCGAACCATTCAGTTCTTACATTGAGCGGATGGAGAAGTTTTTTAGGGCCAATAGCATTATTGAGACTGAAGGTGCAGATGAGAATGTTCAAGCTGAAAATAAAGTAATTCGTGAATGGAAGAAAGCTTGAGGCGAAACTCCAGAGCAAGCAACGCCTGTTGCAATAAAGGCCATTAGCCCTCAACTTATTTTGCCTCTAGCTTCTTCCAGACATCTACAGGTGAGCTCAGTAATATCAGCGAATCTGCAGACCATAAAAGTATTAAACTGGTGACTGGCAAGGTGAGCTGCCAGATCTGCCTGGCAAGATCTGATTCACATAGTGAACCCCTAGCACCCATACATTTGTTGACCTGCCAAACATCTTCTGCATTCAAGTGGGATGAGGCCGTAAAAAAGTTAATAAGTGCTTCTAGTCGTGCTCCACCTCCTGTTTGGGGCGCTACAACTCAATTTCAGGCGGAGGGGTGCAAATTTTTTCCGGAGCACTAAAATTAACGCCCCAGCGACGTTAATGCCGAAAAAAGAGCAAAACCAAATTTTTCCCCTTAGGTGTTATGACAAGAGATATTCCACTCCCCCCCGCCTCCCCCCCTCACCCCCCGAGCAGACTTTAGCCAGCCGCCAGGTGGTCCCAGCTGGAGGCCCAGTCCATTTTGAGGGCCAGGCCTCATTTGCATGAGGTACACCGGTGGCTCCCGGCTACTGCAATATTGGGCAGCTTCTGGCCGAAGAAGGTAGGTTTGTTTTGGGTGGCCCTGATGTTGGAGGGATGGGAGATGGCAGGGGAGCTGGAGTGGCAGTGGTTCAAGCTGGATTTGTGGAGGCTGCAGGAGCACTCAGTTGTACCACACCGCTATGAAAAACAGTATTAAGACCTGCAGCGGTTCAAGAAGGGCAATTAGGGATGGGCAGTAAATGTTGGCCTTGCCAGTGATGCCCACATCCCAGGGATGAATTTTAAAAAGTACAGATACAAAGTATAATTATTTTTAGGATTATCTAAGATCTAAGTTAACTAGAAACAATCCAGACAGAAACATCCAATGCAATATATATAAAAGGGGTTTTGAGTGTGCTAATATGATAGGAGGATTCATAATACTTGGAGTAACAGATTAAGTGATTTTGGTAGATTTGTGTAAATAGGGTCATTCTGTAATGTGGGTTTTACTGCTAATTTATCCATTTCAGGAAAAGATACAAATCCTGTAACATTGCTCATAAACCCAAGCTTATGACTATGCATGACACATTAACTAAATAATAAATTAAAAGCCATGTTATAGACATAGATACTATTTTTGCTCAGCTTTAGCAGTGTTTCAGTTAAGTATTATAATAATTTCTCCCATTATGTTGTCTGAACACTACTCCTGTAATAGGTTTAGAAGCGGTATAACATTTCTACCAGTAAATCATTACAATTGCTTTTAAATGTGACCTAGTTTATCTTTTAAGTTATTTCATTTAGGCAGTTTAAAAAAGAAAAGTTATTCTAATTTCATCCCAGACTCTACTTCAGTATCCCATTTAATAGATTTTAGTAATATTTCTTCCACCTGAACTATTTTATACAGCTGCAAATTGTAA
The DNA here is from genome assembly GCF_052327205.1 of Somniosus microcephalus. Lineage (NCBI taxonomy): Eukaryota > Metazoa > Chordata > Chondrichthyes > Squaliformes > Somniosidae > Somniosus > Somniosus microcephalus. The sequence goes on from NC_140987.1 coordinate 236,376,540, forward strand.
GCATGGTGTATGAGATGCAAAACAATCATACACTTTTATTCCTGAATTAATTTTAATAGGTTGCAAAGGACTTCTACCTTTTCACAAAAATGTTAATGATGTTGACCTGATTTTTTTAAATAATCAGATATTCAGGCCTAAAAATTGGTTTGTGATAGCCTGCTGGTGTGAACTGGATGCAGGGAACGATCACTGCACTGGAACGGGTAGGCCTGAATCACACCTAATTTTGGGCCTCAGACCTCATTCATATGAAGCCAGTGAGCTGCAGACACTTGCTGAGCATCTCTGGTGAAGAAAATTTCAATTTCAGGTCACCGGCAGTGGCCGGCAGTAGCAGGAGCTGCTGGCTCCACATTCAGGTAAGTTTTTAAAAAATCTTACCCTTTTGGCGGCAGCCTGCAGAGGTCCCTTTAAGGACCGCTGGTTAAGTCGCATGTAGACCTGGTTTTCTTGAACACAGCTGACTTCATTTAAAATTGAAGCCCTGAAGACAAATGTAAATGTACTTTGAAGGTTTAAACGACAGAGCTCTTGCTTTTCAAGGTATTAATATATCTATATTAAAAATTCCATTCTTTCCATTCATCAGATCTTGAAAGCTGGAAACCAAAAGGTGCACAGGCAGGAGGTTTTGTGTTCTAGTGACTGCTCTCTGCTCAGAATAGATTACAATGTAGCTATAGAATTTATACAATTCTACTCCATCTCCTGTGACATTGCTTGCCTACCAAAAAAAATCCCTTCTTCCCGGAACTGTGTGCTTCTTTCCTAATCCGTAATTTCTTGTGTTCTCCTCTCTGTTTTTCTGTTTGCATTCCACTCTTTCTGGCTGGTGTGCCTCTTACATATTTTGCTCATTATCTTTTGCTTGTTCTTGACACTTTTTCTCATGGTTTCCCTTTCAATCTTTCTCAAATTCTCTTGTGCCATCTGTCTTCTTACTCTTCTGTAAGTCTGCCAGTGTCTCCAGGTGGCTCTTTACACATGTCCCTTTATTAAGATAATAATACATTTTTACCCCTTAACCCTTTAGAAAAGAGTTCTGGAGACGCAACAAGATGGGTGGTGACATGTAATGGAGGTGGTTACCGAGATGTAGTGAGGAGAAGCTGTCTGAGAAAAAACAAAGAAAGACTTGCATTTATATAGCACCTTTCACAACCACCGGATGTCTCAAAGTGCTTTATAGCCAATGAATTACTTTTTGGAGTGTAGTCACTGTTGTAATGTGGGAAACGCGGCAGCTAATTTGCACACAGCAAGCTCCCACAAACAGCAATGTGATAATGACCAGTTAATCTGCTTTTTTTTGTTATGTTGATTGAGGGATAAATATTGTCCAGGACACCAGGGATAGCTCCCCTGTTCTTCTTAGAAATAGTGCCATGGGATCTTTTACATCCACTTGAGAGAGCAGACGGGGCCTCGGTTTAACATCTCATACTTGCGTCTACCATGGAACATCAAACTGCTGTAATGGAAGCTCAGACAGCCGCCAAGGTGGCTCTGGGCTCCTTGGTTGAAGGGAGTGTCTCCGATAAAAACAGTTCTATCCTCCACCAGTTCATTGGGTGGGCTGAACAGATGCCCCGAGGTAGTGGTGTGGGAATCATGGAGCAGGAACCTACTGGCCTCTCTCCAGATGCCAGCATTGTTGCTCCCTCCCCCACCCACTCCATTGCCCTTGCTGTTGCCTGTCAGCCAGGTGGCCCAGATTGCTGAAGCCCATGTTGAGATGGTGCATCTGAGGTGGGGCAATCATGGCCCACAACCTCTCAAGGGCATCCCAGGAGGACACCTGAATTACCCTCTTCCGATTCTCAGCAGCCATCCATCTCACCTGCAGATACCACTGACGTTGCACTTTGTAGAAGCACTAGATTATGCAAGAGCACTTATAGATAGCCACTAAGGGTAAGAACAAGAGTGAATAGTTTCATATTTGTAAGTGCTATTGGTTGTGTCATGTTTATTTTGCTCATTTTTGATGTACATAAACAGTGATGAAAGTAATTGGAATGTGGTGAAATCGGTGATCTTTTTTATAGCGAACTTCATGGGGAATGGTTTAGAAAGATTGAATGCAGATGATGCACTGCCTGATCGATCCTAAGTCATGAAAGGTACATCATGTGGCAACTGTGCATGGAGTCTGATGGTGGAGCACGTCTATCAAAAGCGCTCTTCAAGTAGATGGCAGTGAGCATCCCTCTCAGGTAAGGGCCATCTACCTGGAAGCCTCTAATGCTCCCCCTAGTGCCCCACATCCTCCTCTTCCTCTTCCTCCTCCTCCTCTTCCGCCTCCTCCTCTTCCGCCTTCTTCACCTCTTTGACTCCTGAGCTTGACCCTCTGGCAAAATTGCTGGTGGTAATGGCTGGTCTCTCATGATGGCCAGATTATGGAGCATGCAGCAAATAACCATGATTCTAGAGACATTCTTGGCCGAGTACTGCAGGGACCTGCTGACCAATTAAGGCATCTACACCTCTGCTTGAGGACCCCAGTGGTTTACTCAATGATATTCCTGCTGGCTGAGTGGCTCTCATTGTATGAGTGCTCAGCTGGTGTCTGGTGGTTTCTCAGGGGAGTCATGAGCCATGGCATCAGAGGGTATCCCTTCTCACCTAGCAGCCAGCCATGCACAAAAGCAAAATACTGTGGATGCTGGAAATCTGAAATAAAAACAGAAAATGCTGGAAATACTCAGCAGGTCAGGCAGCATCTGTTAGAGAGAAACAGAGTTAATGTTTCAGGTCAATGACCCTTCATCAGAACTGGAAACAGCTGGAGATGGAACAGGTTTTTAAGCAAGTGTAGGGGCAGGGAGAGGGGGGAGGGGAGGGAAGAACAAAAGGGAAGGTCTGTGATAGGATGGAAGGCAGGAGAGATTAAGAGACAAAAGGGAGATGGTGCAAGGCAAAAGGAGATGGTAATGGGACAAGTTAAGAAACAAAAGGTGACTTTAGATGAACTGTAAATGGCAATGGCAGAATGATCGATAGCTGCCATGTGAGGGAGAGAAAAGTAAATGATAAGGGCAGAGGTTATGGTCTGAAATTGTCGAACTTGATGTAGAGTCCAGAAGGCTGTAAAGTGCCTAATCGAAACATGAGGTGCTGTTCCTCGAGCATACATTGAGCTTCATCGGAACAGTTTAAGAGGCCAAGGTTGGAGAGGTCAGAATAGGAGAATTAAAGTGACAGGCAACCAGAAGCTCGGGATCACCCTTACGGACTGAACAGAGGTGTTCTGCAAAGTGAGCTCCCAATCTGCATTTAGTCTCCCCAATGTAGAGGAGACCGCATCGTGAGCAGTGAATACAGTATACTAGATTTCAAGAAGTTCAAGTAAATTGCTGTTTCACCTGGAAGGAGTGTTTGGGGCCCTGGACAGTGGGAAGGGAAGAGGTAAAAGGGCAGGTGTTGCATCTCCTATGCTTGCACAGGAAGGGGGAATCCCACAATCCTGTCAAATCCTAGTGCTCTCTGCCTCTGGTCTTCTTGGGCAAAAGGGAATGATATATATTAATTCTGTAGGGCGTATAGAGCCTCAGCACTCTCCCTTTAACAGAAATGTGATATGTGACTTATATCACCTATGACAGCCTGGAAGGTTCCAGTAGCCTAAAATTTAAGTGCTACTGTTGAAGGGATAATTACTAGTCCTAGCCCTTTTCAGGCTACCTCAGATCAGACGTATTCCCCAGACGTTCACCATCAACTAAAGGTAAAGATAGCTGAATTCTATAAGATGCTTAATTGGGTCTAAAGGTTCAGACTATCTCTCTCTAAAGGAAAGGAATGACGTGAAGATATTATTGTCCTCCGGATAGCACTTTTAATAAGTTTAACTAGACTGTAACCTTCCGGATATTATGAGGGTCCGGAAACCCCCCCTCCAGAATTCTGCAACTCCTTACAAAAGAGTGTAAAGAAATTGAGTTTGCGAGTTTGATACAGAAATACTACTTGAGACAATTCTAAAGATATATAGATTTATTTAAAAGCCGACATACATTTAACAGCTGTTGAGTCAGTCATAACATTAACAGTTGAAAAATAAATAGTTTACATTTCTTATCCTCAGAGATTCTTATTCTCAAATCTTAACTTTGTACATTTTTACATTTCTTATTCTTAATTCTAATCCAGAATATCCACCAAAATCAAATTAAAAATACCTTGATCCCCGAGACTCAGAGTTAAAAACTTACAGAGCGTGCCTCTGAAGTTGAGAGTCACTCGCCCCTTTCAGCGACTTCTGACTGTCTATCTGAAAAGCTCTATTTTTATACCTTTTTTTAGTGGTTTATCCTTTGAAGTTTTCTGCTGGTGTAAGCTAATTATCTCTAGTCATCTTCCTGTTGACTTTTCTCTATACTTACTGCCAATTCAACTGTTAGCTTGCAGACTTCTGTCTGTTGTTTAGGTGTTTCAAAAACTTATCATAAAACACAATATGACAGTAGTATTTATTTGATGCCATTCTTATCGAAGGACTTCCATTCAATTCTAAAACCACCTTAACTGGTTACAACCACAGACTCCTGTCTCTGTGGTGTTCCAAGTTCAATACAAACACCACCATGTGATTGCTTGGTGCATCTATTGAAGTCATACCTTCAAAGTGTTCTGTTGGTATCATATTTACATCATGTAAATTAAAAACATTTCAACTAGGGTGTTTGTTTTCCTAGCCATCTTAGTTGGTTATAATATATCGTGTTTCCTGTTTCATTTGATGTTACTTTTACAAAGGCACATGGTTTTTTAATATTCTGTGTTCCTGTTCGAAGTGTTGGATTTTAACACTTTACTTGGGTCATTCCATTGTATTTTTCCCAAACTCCAGACCTTCTGGAAGTGCCAAACTGCTATTTCAATAGGCCATTGTTTTAGTATTTTTAACAAATTCCCATTTCAAAAGCTTGTGGTGTTTACATCTTTTGTGTTATCAAACCATCCCATCTCAGAAGCCTGTTTGCACAGCTTGTGTCGTTGAGACTTTAGATTTTTAAACCCAGTATATCATGTTTTAATAATATCATAAATCTGTTCATAGGATGGTGTATCTCTTGGAATATGGCTTTTTCCTTTACACTGTGACCTTGACTGCCACAGAGAATGCGATCCTGGCTGTGTTGCAACATCTGAGTTTTCATTCAGCAAGGCCACATGTCTCTGTGATGACCTCCTTGGTAAAGCGCAGCCTCCTCATGCACTGGTCTTGGGTCATGTGAATGTAGGAGTAGTGTTCTCTGAAGACCCTGGGTAGATAGGGCCTCCTGCTGAGAGCCCTCCTGTCACTGCTATCCCCCTCTCCTGCAGAAGCTGATGCTGCTCTGCCTGGCCTCATCTCCTCCTTTAATTCCTCATGCTGACCAAGGGAGACCCCTTGCAAGATGCCCATGACCAACTTTCCCTTTCTCCTGGAGACTCCTATAAGGTGTCCAAGAAGGTAGAGTAGCACAGCACTCACTCTTTTTAGGTGAAGAATATACAGGAAAAATGTTGATGGAATGTTGGTGAAGTCTTGACAAAGGGGCAAATTTTAACCCCCAAAAACAGGCGGGTTTGGGTTGGGTGGCATATTAAAATGTAAAAAATCTGAATCCTGATCCCAACTCGACTCCAACCCATCCAATTCTGGTTTTAACAGAGGCAGGACGGGGTGCGGGCAACCAATCGCTAGCAGGAGGCGGGTTGGCAATTTAAATATTATAATGAGGCTGCGTGCCTCATACTTATCCACCATTTTATCCACCCGGGCCTCAGGAAACCCAGCTGCTAAAGGGAGGCAAGGACTGATGGATCCAGGAGGTAATTGCCTTTCCACTTACCTGCTGGATCTAGCTTACCTGCTTAGCCACCCCCCATGAATGGACAACCCCCAACCCTTACAATCTCCTCCATGAGGCCTCCAATCTCATCCTCCAATCTTTCGGATCTCCCCTCCCTGCTCTGGCCTCCAATCTTCTTTTGGCCTCTGGACTCCAATCACCCCCTGTTCCGGCCTCCCAAATGTTGCCTGCAGACTCCAATCTTCTTCTTCCCCCAGCCTCCATGATGTTGCCTGCGCATTCCAATCTTCTTTCATCCCCAGCCTCCCCTATGTGGCCTGTGGACTCTGATCACTCTATAATCCAGCCTACTTTATGCCTCGCTCCCTCCGCTCCGCTCCCTGGCTACGGTCTGGTACCGAAGGGTTACCCACCCAACAGTCAGCCAGCCTTTCAATGTGGCTGGCTGCGGCCGGGAAATGGAGACAAAAAGTGGATATCAGGTCCTGCCAATTTTAACGGGGAGACCTGCTTTTCCAGGTTTCCCGACCTCAATCCAGCCATCCCCCACTATCTCCTCGCCTCCGAGTTAATACCCAACCAAAGGTTTCCCAGAAAGTCTCCCAATGTGTCTCAAACCGTCTCTTCAAACGCAGTATCGTCAGTTGCTCTCAATCAGTAAGTGAACATTAAAAACTGAGCATGGCTTTAAGTAGTGATCAAAATATTCAGCAATGACTTGTTAACTCCAGTTCACTGATTGCTGTTAGGGGAGGTCGTTAAATGAAGCGTCATTCACAAAATGGCATGCAGCCTCTTTAATGAACGCTAGCATGCAATTTAATTTTCCATCAGTCCCTTAATGATCTTCTGGGCGGCCGTTCCAAGTGCATGCTTTAACTCCTTTATCAAGATGGCATCATGTGCTAAACATGGGCTAAACCAGCATTGCAGCTTAAGACCCCATTTGGCCACCTCTGCGGCTCTTGAGCACCTAAAGTATCATGCAAAAATCGCTCCCGCTATCTTTTATAATTTGTGGACGTTTGTTTTTCCTTTCTAACGTTTAATTTTTTCCCTATTACTCTCATTTTCTGTCCTGCTCTGTATTCTCTATATATTTTTTCTCTCTAGGTTTATACTTAGATTTCTTCATTCACTTCTTACTGCATTGGTCCTTTTGTTTACATGACCAACATGGAATAGTTCAGATGCCTTTTCCTTCATTCTGCATTTTTCCCCTTCTTTCTATTCTAGCAGAAATGCAGAAAGGATTTGTTTCAAGATTCACACAGCAGTCAGATCACACAGAATTATACAGAATGTACAGCACAGAAACAGGCCATTCGGCCCAACTGGTCCATGCTGGTGTTTATGCTCCACACGAGCCTCCTCCCACCAAATCTCGTATCACCCTATCAGCGTAACCTTCTATTACTTTCTCCCTCATGTATTTATCTAGCTTCCCCTTAAATGCAGCTCTGCTATTTGCCTCAAATACTCCTAGTGTTAGCGAGTTCGATACTCTACTGACTCTCTGGATAAATCACAGATTAAGAGGTGGTGCAAAACCACAGTTAAACTTTTGTTTATCTTGACAGTGCCAATGCACTAATGATTTAGTGATAGTCTAACTCTGGGCTTCTCCTTGGTCCCTTACAACTTCAGTTCGTTCATCCTTTAGGCTTCTGCCCTTTGGAGCTCCTTGCCTAGTTTATTCCTCCTTGCTATCTCGCTCCCTGCTTTCAAAAAGCTCCTCAAAGCCTTTCACATCAACTGTGTTTTTGTTCCCCCACGCTAACCCTTAGGAGCGTCAGCTTTTCTGGGAAATTTATAATAAAATCCAGAAGAAGGAACAAACCACAAAAAAAGCAATACAATGAGCCAAAAAGGTAAGATAGATTTATAGGTATATAGAGGTAGTGACGTCGCTGAGGGGTGGAAGACACTGCACATGCCCTGATGGACAATCGAAGCTCCCAGAATGGAGCCCAATTCAAAGTCAAGAGTGTTGAAAGAGGGGAGGCCCATGCCAGGAAAAGCTGTTGCAAGGATTTCTAACAAGCAATGGCAAAACCTAAGTGTAAGTTTCATGATGTTTGTCGGAGTTATTGAATTATCTTGTGTCATTGTAAATTTTAGGGTAGAACATATTCAATCACATTACAGATTGGTGAACACTATATTCCACCCTAAGTGCCAAATTAGTTGGATGAAATGAAACCCAAGAGTAAAGGGGTGTTGGAGGTTCTGTTCCCGTCCCCCCCACCTTACAGATGGCTCTATAAATGAAGTGTAAATTGCGCTGGCAGAATGAAAGACAGCCATCCTTTGTTTCTTAACCTGTCCCATTAACATCTCCTTTTGCCTTGAATATCTCTTAATGTCTCTTAACCTCTCCTGCCTTCTATCCTATCACAGACCTTCCCTTTTGTTCTTTCATCACCCCCACCCCCTTTCCCAGCCTCTACACTTGCTAAAAAATCTGTTCCATTTCCTGCTTTTTTCCAGTTCTGATGAAAGGTCATCGGCCTGAAACATTAACTCTGTTTCTCTCTTCACAGATGCTGCCTGATCTGCTGAGCATCTCCAGCATTTTCTGTTTTTATCTTGAACATGTTTCCTGTTGTAACATCCGATGGTTAACACCTTTTAATTATGAGATTATTCCACGCCCTAATCTGGACGGGCCTGATCAGTTCTGATGCTGTTTAAACAATGCAACCCTTCTGTGGTACAAGATTCCTGATTCCAAAGTTAACAAATGTGTGAATGTCCCTTTTTCTTCTTGGCAGGAACCATTCAGATGGTAATGGCTGTCGTCCAGTGCTATTGTCAATGCTGATGGCATTCTCAATACCTTAATTGTACTGAATCAATTGCAGTTGTCCTGTATCATTTGACTATGATAATGTCTTTTCCAGTCTCTTTAAATGAGCCATAGTTTCATTGCAATGTTTGAATTAACCCCTTACTGCATAGCCCACCTCTGTGTGCTGAGGTATGGCTTTTATATTTCACAGTTCAATGTCCATGGGTTTGGTTTTTTATATATTCCATAAATTTTACAGTTGGGGGGGAGGAATGAATCCTAAAGGGGAGGGAAAATGTTCCTATATTTGAAATTAAAAAAAACTTTTAAATGTTTCCTCAAATTAACAGAATTAAAAAAGGAATTTTAACTATAGCACATTGCAGCAAGGTGTCCCAGGATATGGAACCTTCTGAAAGAGGACGGGAGAACAGGTTAGAAAGTGAGAGCCATCTAATAAATCAATTATCCAAACCACTGATCATTTCCAGCTGTTGTGTAACAGTATACAGGCAGTTCAGGGTTTGGCAGTTCAGGGGTTGGACTTTAATGAACCCCAAAAAGTCATGTTGTAGGTGCACACTCAGTTCATGTTTGCAATTGACTTATGATGTGAAAAGCTGCAAGCAAACTATCTTAATTCCTCTGAAGTAGATACATGAAATGCACTAGTTTAAGAGCACAAACGAGAGTGGACTTTATGAAATTTGGCAGGGAGAGAGTATCAGCAATTCAGTATTTAACCATTGAGGGTGGTTTTAACTTCGGGCGACAGTGTAAAACGAGAGCTGTTGAAATGGAAATGAAGATCGGGGGCAATGCTGATCCGACATCGCCTGTTTTATACTATCGGCCAAAGTCAAAATTACCCACATTGACTCAAGGGGAGCACGAGCACAAATTTCCCATTTATGCTCTTAATGGAGTTGATTTTATAAAATCAGCCTTCACATATAAATCCGATATTATTGATGTGATTAGTGCAAGGTGTTTCTATTCTGTCATTTACATTGTACAAATATTTAATGGGGGTGGGGAGGCTGCAACTTAGGTTTCCAAATAACCTCTTCTCAGGACAGAGTTGAACCCTTTTACTGAGCAGTGAAATGCAGCAGTGGAAGTCATGAGCTAATACATAAAGTTTTAGGCCTCCACCCACACCTCCAATTAGCTATTTACATCAATAAGTAGCTGAATACATTTTTTCTATTCTATTCACTTTTGTACTTTGGTGGCCTAAGTTTGCATTACAGGGGTAATTTTTCGAGTGAGTGCTGATGTTCAGGAACCTTGGGCATACTTGAAACATTGTCCTCACAGTGAGGCCCTTCATTGAGCACTTTTACATCTCCATAAGGGGTGCAACGAGGAGTGACCGCTATGTCCCTCTCTGCCCATTTACCTTATTCTCTGCCATTATTCTAGTCAAAGCCACTAGAGGGCTGAAACACATGACCCTTACAGCTAATAGGACATGCTTTTGGTACTGTAGGGGGAATTTTAACCCAAAAAAAGGGCGGGTTTGGGTTAGGTGGGAGGCTAAAGTGTTAAAAATATCAATCCCAACACCAACCTGCCTCCAGCCCGCCAACTTCCGGTGTTATCAGAGGTGGGAGGTGGGGTGGGCGGGGGGTAGCCGACCAACCCACTACTAGGAGTTGTCAATTTAAATATTATAATGAAACTGCGTGTCTCATATTGATCCACAATTTCAAAGTTAACGATGGCCGGCCGGGATTCCCAAGCCTCGGACACCCCCCAATGCTTCCAATCTCCCCCGGCCTCCCCCACGAGGCCACCAACCTCCCCCACGAGGCCTCCGATCTCACACCCCTCACTCAAGGCCTCCTATCTCCCATTACTCCCCCTCCACCCCACCCCCAGCCTTCAACCCCCTCTGATCTCCGACCACCCCGGCCTCCGACCCTTCCCCTTCCCTCATCTGCACTTTCCGGCTGTGGCCTGATGCTGAAAGCCTACCCGCCTGACAGCCAGCCAGCCTCTCAATCTGGCTAGCTGTGGCCGGGAAACAGAGAATAAAATGTTAAATTTGGCAGGGCATGAGGGAAACCTGTTCTTCCGGGTTTCCTGACCTCAATATGGCCACCCCACTTCCCCACCCGACTCCCTCCTCGACTCGCCTCCAGCCCTGTGTGCCTAATTTTAAATGCAGACCCAACAGAAATCTGGGCCTGCAATGCTAATGGCTCTCCAGAGGTTGAATTCTTTATATTAAGAGCACCATTAATGCCAAGAGTATCAAATGGCTGCCACTAACACCATTGCATCGATGTAAATTGGCCTATAGGTTTCAGCACAGTTGTATTCAGCACGTTTTCCTTTATTAGCTGTTGTTTTTACTGAAAAATTATACAACCATGAAAAGAATCTCTGTACAATAACATGACTTAAATACATTGGCCTAGAAATTGGGTTTTGGCTTAGCCAGGGCTTTAGCGCCGGAAATTAGTGCCGGCGCTAAGTCCCCTGCGTGCGCCAAAAATTCAGTGGCGCCGCGCCCAAACGGCTGCCGGCGCTACTGAAGGGTCTTAGCGCCTGGAAAAGGGCGCTAACTGCTGTTTCGCGCCGCAATTCCGGCGCTGCGGCACCCGATGCGGTGCGGCAGGCTGGGGAAGTGCAGGCCTCCTCCTTCCGTTAAGGAGGAGCTGCCTGCACCCGGCCGCGGCCCGCGCAAATCTGCTTAAAAATGAGCCCGGCACCTCGGACAAGTGCCGGGCTTGCATCTGTTCCGGGGCGGGGGGGAGAGAAGTCCGGGGAGGGAGCTGCGGGCAGGCGGCCGGCGGGAAAGCGGCCGGCCGCCGCGGGGCCTTTAATGCGCCGGCGCTAACTGCAGTAAGGCACCTCTGACAAAACGCTGGTTGCGGCTGCCACGGGCGAGGCGGCCGCAACTCAATTTCGGAGTTCGGGCGGGTTACCATGGCAACCGGGACGCTGCGCACACCGATGACGTCATCGGTGCCGGCGCAGCGCTACCGGAGCAACGCCGATTTAGGGCCCCAGGGAATTTCACGACTGGCCATAACTCCGGCGCAAGGCCCTCCAGCGTCTCAAATGAGGCGCTAAGGCTACTGAATTTTCAGCCGTCTGTATAAATTCACTAATCCTGCACTCCCAAGGAGGAGCCATGCTCAGAGAGAGCTGTGGTTGGAGATTCACTGACACTGTGTTCTCTAGATCATGCTCCTTTCAAGCAAGGTGAATTAGGAGTGCTGAATTTATCTTTAGATCTATTGAATACCATTCACTGCACATTTAAAGGAATCAAGAATGCACACTGCCATATTTTTATTGCAGAGTGCCGCAGCATAAATCACACCATCATGTCATGCTGTACTTCTGTTGTGGACTGAGAGATAATACCATGATTAAAATATTTGGAAATAATTAGCATTTATATTGGAAGCTTTACATCAATATAGGAATGAATACTACTTTCACCCAAAGCACATTTACAAGTAAAATTGGAGTGCAAGTTCTAAATGTTCCTATGTCAGCCCCACTTTCACTCTCCTTCAGTCATGGAGTCATAGGCCTAGAAATTCGGTGGGCTGCGCCACCAGTTAGCGCCTAAAGAGGGCACTCAGTGGCTTTAGCGCCACTGGCCGCACCTCCCGCGATATTTAGCGGGGCGCTAATGGCGGCGTTAGCCTGTAGCGCTGCGCCGCCACCGATGACGTCATCGGTGTGTGCAGCGCACCACTACCGCCCCGATCGTGATATTTGGTAGCGCCTGCCTCTGTAACGCCATTCGCAAATCGCGCCCGGTTCACGGGGCCTGCCTGTGGCGGTAGTGGCGCAAATTAAGGTGGAGGTGCGGGGCGGCCATTTTTTTCGGTGTCCGCCTGCCAGCACCTCCGTCCCCGGCCACCTGATCCCCCCTGGGCAGTGCCGGCTGTGTCCCAAGAGCCTGGCACTTCTCCTCGGTGCCGGGCTCTTTTGCCGGCACTCGCGATCGGTCATCGCGCTGGTGCAAGCCCCTCCCCCTTAAGAAGGGGAGGAAGGCCTGCAGTACCGCGGCACGTTGCGCTGCGATATTCAGTTTCAGCGCCCCAAGAGGGACGTGGGGCGCCTCGAGCAGCGCCCCACGTCCCTCTTGGGGCGCTCAAGCTGAATTTCCGGCAGGCGCAACGGCTCCGATCGCAGCAGTAATTCTGGCGCCCAGGCGAGCTTGGCGCCCCATTTGGGGCTCCACCGAATTTCTAGGCCATAGAGTCATAACGGCACAGAAGGAGGCCATTCAGCCCATCGAGTCTGTGCCGGCTCTCTGTGGAGCAATCCAGTCAGTCCCATTCCCCCACTCTATCCCCGTAGCCCTGCAAGTTTATTTCCCTCAAGTGCCTATCCAGTCTCCTCTTGAAAACATTGAGTGCCTCCGCTTCCACCAGTTCCATTGGCAGCAAATTCCAGGTCATCACCACTCGCTGCGTAAAAATGTCTTTCCTCATGTCCCCCTGTATCTCTTGTACAAAACCTTAAATCTGTGTCCCCTAGTCCTTGTACCATCAACTAGTGGGAACTGCCTTTCCCCATCTAGCTGATCCAAACCCATCATAATCTTATACACCTCTATCAAATCAACCCTCAACCTCCTTTGCTCTAATGAAAACAAATCCAGCTTCTCCAAACTGTCCTTCTAGCTAAGATCCCCCATTCCCGGAACCATTCTGGTAAATCGCCTCTGCACCCTTTCAAGGGCCTTCACATCCTTCCTAAAGTGTGGTGACCAGAACTGGACACAATACTCCAGTTGTGGCCTAACCAGCGCTTTATAAAAGTTCAGCATAACTTCTCTACTTTTGTACTCAATACCTCTATCTATGAAGCCCAAGATCCTATATGCTTTGTTAACCACTCTCTCAATATATTCTGCAACATTCAGGGACCTATTCACATTAACTCCCGGGTCCCTCTGTCCCTGCACATTCTTTAAAACGGTGCCATTAGGTGGTGTAAGTGCCTCTCCCTGTTCCTTCACCTCACACTTCTCTGTATTAAATTCCATCTGCCACTTGTCTACCCATTCTGCTAGCCTTTCTATGTCCTGTTGCAGTCAATTGATATCATCATCACTATTTGCCACACCCACAAGTTTTGTGTTAATGGCAAATTTGGAAATTCTACTCTATATTCCAATATCCAGGTCATTTATATATATCAAAAAAAGCAGTGGCCCCAGCACTCACCCTTGGGAAACACCACTGTCTACCATCCTCCAGTCTGAAAAACAGCCACTTACTACAACTCGCTGTTTTCTGTCCTTAAGCCAATTCCTTATTCAAGCTGCCACTGACCCACCTAGTCCATGAGCCTCACTTTTGTTAACCAGTCTTCTATGTGTTACTTAGTCAAATGCCTTTCAGAGGTGTGGGATGCTTTGCTCAATTAGTGCTTTGGGACTGAAACTCGCCTCTTTTGACAGCACTTTTCCAGTGATTTTATGGCTTCTTGCTCCCTTGGCTCATTCCACAGCATTTCTGCTTCTCCTGCACCACCTCCAACATCTTTTGAGGAACCTAGGTCCAATTCCAAGGCAAGGGCCTACCCGAGGCTCTCAGATGAGGCACTGCAAATGTTGTTTGAGGGGGTGAGAGCTAGCATGGAGGTGCTCTTCCACTCATCTCGGATGAAAAGGCCTGCCAAAGAAACCAAGGCTGTGAGGGTACAGCTGGCAAGGGATATAACCTCCAGATCTGTGTGCAGATTGGGAGACTGTTTCTGTGTATTGATGAAATGCCATCCCTGTTGGAAAGCATTAAAATGATTTGAAGCCAAAATGTTGGCGCTATGCCATCTGTTCTTTCGCCTTAGGAAGTGCCATATTGCGGGCACCGCCACACTTGCGATGTCTGGTTGGTGGCCTGAGTGAAAGGAGGCCAGAGAGTCATGTCCATTGTCAATGAAGTCCTAGGATGGAGCCAAGCACATGTGCCAACTTGGGCAACCTATTCAAATCTGGCCATGATAAGTTCATCCCTTGCATCCCTGGCAGCCATGTGATCGCATGCTGCCACTGCCGCTGGTCGATACACCAGCGCTCTGACCTCCTCCTGCTCCTCCTCCTGCTCCTCCTCCTCCTTCTCCAGATCCTTCTCCTCCTCCTCAGCCTCCTCCTCCTCCTCCTCCTCCTCATCTTCATCTGAGGAGGGCTGGAACTGAGCTGCTTGCTCATCAGGAAGCTGCAAGCCACAACGCTGTGCGATGTTGTGCAGTGTACAGCAGACCACGATCATTCTGGAGACCCCGTATGGTGTATAATGCAGGGCTCCACCTGATCGGTCAAGGCAATGGAAGCGCATCTTCAACAACCCAGTGGTCTGCTCTATGATGGACCTGGTCGAAGTGTGGCTGGCGTTGTAGCACTCTTGATCCTCGTTAGCTGGCCTCCTGATCGGCGTCATTAGCCACTTCTTCAGGGGATAGCCTTTGTCACTAAGGAGCCATCCATTGGTTTGATGGATTAAAAAGCGGAGGAACATTAGAGTGCTGCAGGATGAAAGAGTCATGGCAACTTCCACAGAACTTGGCGCAAACATGCAAGAATTCCTTCTTGTGGTTACACACCAACTGCACGTTGAGGGAGTGGAAGCCTTTTCAGTTGACAAAGATAGCTGGGTTGTGATGGGGTGCCCTAAGGGCCACATGTGTGCCGTCTATGACACCCTGCACCATTGGCATGCCTGCCATATTTGCGAATCCAACCGAACGGGTGGTTATACTTGCTTGATCCCTTGTGAACTGGAAGTAATTGTGGGCCTTAGCAAAAAGGGCATCGGTAACCTGGGTGATGCAACTGTGGGCGGCTGACTGGGAGATGCCGCTGATGTCGGCTGATGATCCTTGGAAGGAGCCTGAGGCAAAGAAGTTGAGTGCGGTGGTGACTTTGACAGCCACTGGTAAGGGGTGTCCACCCGTTCCTCTGGGCACCAGGTCTTGTTGCAGCAGGCCGCAGATCTCTCGGGCAACCTCTCGCGAAAGTCTCAACCTCCTTTGGCACTGCTGCTCACTCATGTTGAGGTAGCTCATCCTTTGTCTGTAAACGCTATGTGGGGGGTATCTCCTGCAGCGAGATGCCTCGATACACTTGTGCCTTCTGCCCTGTGCATCATCAGGTGGCTGAGCAGGAGGTTGGGGCTCCTGCTGATGTTCCCTCTGAGCTGCCTGGTTCTGCTGCTGCCCTGGATGGTCCTCATCCTCATCTGAGGTTCATGGTGAAAGAAAATGAATGGTTCCCATGCTGCTTGTAGATGCTTGTAGATGCCTCCTTTGGGGAAGCGTTCATTGCAAGCGGGGAGAGGGTCTTCCAAGGAGGTCCCACAGTTGATGGAGTCAACCTGCAGCACCTCCGACTTCGGAAGGCCTTCTAAAAGTGCTCAGAGACCTTTTAAAGGTCTGGCACCTGCAAGTAATCCTTGCTGCAATAAACAATGTCTTGTTAGACCTGCAGCAGTCAGGAGGCCACCCACGAGTCAACCCGCCAGGTTTACCTGGCGTGGTTCAAGAGTTGCGTGGAGCATACCGAAATGCTGGGAAATTCATGAGGGCCTCTCAAAATAGGCTTAGAGAGGCCCTTAACAAGTATTTAAGGAAGTTAATTAGCACAATGGCGACTGGAGGCGGAAGCTTTTCCCAACCTCCAAAACCGGCACCGGCAAAATCCCACGGAGGCGGGTTAGAGGTGGGTTCCGAACCTGACCTCTTTGAGTCTAATTTTCCCACCTTTCCCGACTCCAAACCCGACTCCTCTGACATCAGAAAATCGCCCCCATTGGTGTCACATTTGCCACTTTCCAATCCTCAGGCACCTCCCCTGCATCTAGTGAAGATTGGAAAATTATGGCAAGCCCTTCCGCTATCTCCTTCCCCAATTCCCTTAGCAACCTGGGATGCAAGCCATCTGGACCAGGCAATTTGTCCACTCTAAGCATACCCAGCCTTTCTAGTACATCCTGTCTATCAATTATCACCCATTCCACTGTTTCTACCTTTTCCACTTCTACTGATATTTTGTCAGCATCCACCTCCTTCGTAAACACCGATACAAAGTACTCATTGAGTATTCTTGCCTTGCCCTGCGCCTCTAAGCATATATCACCTTCTTTGTCTCTAATAGGCCCCACCCTGCCTCTTACTACCCACTTACTGTTTACATGCCGGTAGAAGATTTTTGGATTCCCTTTTATGTTAACTGCCATTCTACTCTCATATTCACTCTTTGCCAATCTCATTTTCATCTTCACATCCCCTCTCAACTTATTGTATTTGGTCTGGTACTCCATCATATAACCCCTTTTTTTGTTTCATCATCTTCTCTATCTCCCTCGTCATCCAAAGAGTCCTTGCTTTAGTTCCCTTACCCTTCCCTCTTGTTGGAATATACCTAGTCTGTACTTGGAACATCTCCTCCTTAAAGATCACCCATTGTTCCGTTACAGATTTTCCTGTCAGTCTTTGGTTCCATTTTACCCTGGCTAGATCCTTTCGCATCCCATTTAAGTGAGCCCTATTCCAGTTTAGAATTTCCACTCTAGATTGTTCCTTGCTCCTCTCTATTGCTCATCTAAATCTTATATCACCTCCTTTTTTTCCTTCCCTATCTTTTCTGAACACCTTGTACCCCTGAATATAAAGTGCCCAGTCCTCACCCTTTTTAAGCCACGTTTCCGTTATTGCCACAACATCATATTGCTACACGGCTAATTGTGCTGGTAGCTCACCAACCTTATTCACCACATTTTGTGCGTTTACGTACATGCATTCTAAACACACTTTTGAATTTTTTGTAGTCTTTCTCAGTCTGCTCCTATCTAATATGGTATTACTACCGCCTCTAGTACTATCTTCTCTAGTACTATCCAACACACTCACTCTTTTATGCACCTTATTCCTCTTTTCTACTCCTATATACTGGTGCCCATCCCCCTGCCAAGCTAGTTTAAACCTCCCCAAAAGCACTTGCAAACCTCCCTGCGAGAATATTGGTCCTGGCTCTGTTGAGGTGTAACCAGTCCGGCTTATACAGGTCCCACCTTCCCCAGAAACAGTCCCAATGCCTCAGGAATCTAAAGCCCTCCCTCCTGCACCATCTCTCCAGCCATGCATTCATCTGTTCTACCCTTCTATTCCTGTACTCACTAGCATGTGGCACTGGGAGTAATTTGGAGATTACTACCTTTGAGGTTCTGCTTTTTAATCTCTCCTAGCTCCCTAAACTCTGCCTGTGACATCCTTGACCCTGGCACCAGGGAGGCAACATATCATCCTGGAGTCACGTCTACGGCCGCAAAAATGCCTGTCAGCTCCCCTAACTATTGAATCCCCTACTACTATTGCTCTTCCACTCTTTTTCCTCCCCTGCTGTGCAGCTGAACCACCCGTGGTGCCATGGACATGACTCTGGCTGCAATCCCCAGCGGAACCATCACCCTCACCAGTACTCAGAACAGAATACTGGTTGGAGAGTGCGATACACTCCAGGGTGTAAGATTTGCAAAATTTCTACATTTCCCCAAAGGTTATTATTAATAAAAGGGACCCTGCGTGGACATTTTAAATTTAAAAAAAGGGTACCCAAGATGGCGTCCGCTTCTCGTGGCAGAAAGCCTGTGAGATTTTAAAACTTGGACTCTGCGACGCAGGCAGCTTGTGGAGAAACCGAAACCAAAGCTGCAGTTTCTGTGAAGAGAGATTTTGCATTTTGGAAACCAGACAGGACTTTGAATTATGTACTAGATCAAATTGGAGACAAATCTAAACCCAGTTAGGCCTATAGTTAAGGCCATTAAGCAGTTTGCATAAATAATCGGCAACAGATTAAGGAAGCCATCGAGGCTGGACAGGCCCATCAAGGTGCATTCATAACAAAACAAGTCAATTATCAGGCCGGTAGATGCGATTACCGGCCATCTAAAAACAGTTAGTATAGATTGCTACCATTATTTAAAATAGCCCGCCAAGATTAAGACAAAGAACTAACCTGATTTGGCACGCAGATAAGGGTTTTCGAAAGGAATATAATTGAAGGCCCCGGGTAGCAATCGCTCTCTTCTCTTCTCTCTGGCCTGTCCTTGCTCTTCGCCCTCGTGGCTGTTGCTCTTTCCCCATCCCGCGCTTACCCCCTGGCCTTTGCTTGTGCCTTTCCCCACTCCATCTGGAATCACCCAGGCACTGCATCAGGCGGACACGGACAATTCAGGCCAGGCGAGGCGGGACGCGACGAGGCGAGGAGGCAAAACGAACTGAGGAAGGCAACTGAGGAGACGAACTGAGGAGACAAACTGAGGAAGACGACTGAAGACAGGCTTTGAATCATCGGGCCTTCAGTTTCAGCTGACCTGCGACTATCTTTATGCAAACTCAAACTGTCGGCCGAGGAAGAGGATCCATCATCCCTGCAAGGTAAAGCACCCACGCAGAGACTTTGGGGGAGAAATTGGGTATAGCCCCGTTTGGGGCGCTAGTCCTGGCGATGCGCAAAGTTTAGTGCCAGGTGCAATTTAGCGCCACCTGGCACGATATTGGGTTGCAGCGCCCCTGAATGTGATTGCGGCGCTGAATCAGGCGCTGCACGATACTCTTAAGGCGCTAACCCGGCGGCACAACTCAATTTCGCGACGGCGGGGTGCAGCGCAGGTGCTGTCAATAATCACTTTCCCCGAGACACACTGGCGCCGGCCAGCTCTTAAAGGGGCAGGTCATCAGCCACGGGCTGGTGAGCCGGGGCCTCGAAAAGGTCTGCAACAGAAGTTTGGCGCAGGATGAAGGCGTCGTAGCTGCTGCCTGGGAACTGCGCATTCACTGCGAGGATCAGCTGTCGGTGGTCACAGACCAGCTGGACATTCAAGGAATGGAACCCCTTGCAGTTGCGGAACTCCACCGGATTCTCTACAGGCGCCCGCAAAGCCACGTGCGTGCAGTCAATGGCACCCTGCACCATGAGGAAGACGGCTATTAGAGCGAAGCCCTCTGCGCGCTCCCGCTGCTTGTCCGGGGTCATTGGGAAGGAGATGTACTGCCGCCTCCTTTTAAACAGGGCATCAGTCACTTGACGGATGCAGCAATGCACCGCAAACTGCGAGATGTTGGCTATGTCCCCAGTTGTGACCTGAAAAGAGCCGCTTGGGGTAAAAGTTTAGGGCAACTGTCATCCTCACAGCCACCGACAGAGATGTCCTGCACCTTATCTGAGGCTGCAGATCTGGCTGAAGCAGGTGGCACAGCTCAGTCACCACCTCCTTTCTAAAGCGCAGCCTTCTGATACACTGCTCCTCCGACATGTTCATGTAGGAAAACTGCTGTCGGAAAACCCTGGCAGCGTAAGGTCTGGTGTGGCGACATCTGTTGGTCCTCCTCCGTCTGGCCATGCCTGCCCCTCTCTCCCTGCACCTCTGTGCCCTTTCCAGATGATTCAGCAGCAGGACGTTCCCCTCCAATGCAGCCCCCATAATAAGTGCACAAAGAAAGTTTTGCCATTGGAAATGCTTACCAACAGCAAGTTAATGGTCAGAAGGCTGAAGTTCCTCTGCCAGCGCTGGCTCAGTGGTGAAGTGGCTCGCAGTGTGCAGCCCAGCAACTCTCTGTAACTCTCGAAGAAGTTGTGAGCCAAAAAGGCAGCCGCTTTTAAACCACACAAGTGCCCTTTAAATAACGCCCCTCCAGCCCGAGAGCGACTGGGGAAGGCTACAGGTAAGCTGTCCTTATTAGCGCCAGGTGCTACGGAGGGGGGCGCCACTGAATTTCTGGTCCGGGGCGCCCAAAAGGCGTTGCACAATCAAATGACATCATGATCTGCCTGCGCCCGTGAGCGGGCGTTAAGATTTAGCGCCGGCGCTAAATGTATGCTCAATATGGGGCGAGGTGCTGGGTTCACTGCCCCCGGCCGAAAATTGGCTAACGCCCCACTTCTCGGCCTCTTTAGGCACTAATTGGAGGCGCTACCAACTGAATTTCTCCCCTTTTAACTTTGGCGTACTCGAACCTGGACAACGCCCTTGCAGCACCCGGAGAACACGTGACGACGGCAGGCTCCAGAGAGCACCAAGAGTGAACCCCAAAGCCCACCGCTGTTTTGAGTCCAGCAAACACTTTTGATTGGTGAGCATAAATTCTGGCCCCTCATAGCTTAATCTAATTAGGTATAGGGGGTGGGATAAGGCTAAGTGGATTGTTAAGATAGTTGTTTTCCCTCGATGTGCCGTGTGTTCCCCATTCCCTGTATAAGTATAGTTATTTGTATTTGCCAGTAATTTTTATACTAGTAACTTCTCGTAAGACTGTTATTTCTGTGTTTAATAAAATCTTGAGCTTGCTTACATCCAAACCACCTGTTTACTCAAATCTTTTCTGTATCGCCGCCTGTACTAAAGTCCGGTGCCGAGAAGCTAGGGGCGTGGGAGCAATTCGAACCGCTCATAAACAGTCATGGGCATAACTGACTGGGCGTATGTGCCAAACAACCACCACACGCCACCCCTACAGAAATGGCAACCACGGCAGGACACCGGCAACAGGGTTGCGATACAGTAGACAATGGTTTGGATGAGCAAACCACGATGGAGGACAGGATTTCGGATTATGGCCTAGAAATTCAGTATAGCCACTTTTGGGGCGCTAAAGTCGGGCGGCCGCTAAAGTTTGCGCCCGGCGCAAAGTCGCGCCCCCTTCGCCGATATTCAGTCGCATCGCCCCAAGAGGTTGCTGCTGCGCTAAAACAGGCAATGCACGACTATCTTTAGGCGCTAAGCCGGCGGTGCTGAGCGATACCCCCGAGGCCGGGTGCAGCGCCGGTGCGGCGAGTTCTTGATTGACAGCAGACACCCTGGCGCCGGTCAGCTCTTAAAGGGGGAGGGTGGATTTGTTTGCCTGCCACGCCCTGCACACTGCAGCCCTCAACCTAGGCCTGACCACTTCAGCTTCACCTGCACAATGCCCAGGGCTATGGAGAAGGCCAGGGAGAGAGCGCAGCGCTTCAGCAACGGTGACCTGAGGCTGCTGGTTGGCGGAGTGGAGCGCAGGCGCCATGTTCTGTTCCCAGAAGGTGGCAAGAGGCCGCTGCCCAGCGCCTACCGGAAAGCCTGGAGGGAGGTCTCCAACAGGGTGTCTTCCAACAGCGTGGTTGCCAGGACTCCTGTGCAATGCCGGAAGAAGTTCAACGACCTCACTCGGGTTGTCAGGGTGAGTACCCTTTCCAGTGTCCTCCTCATCCTTGCATGTGCACCTCACTTTATGGGCAAAGGGACCTGAAAGCCCTAATGGCCAGCCCTCATCCAGCAGCTATGGGACTGGCATGAAAATCACTTGCACATTCAGCACTTTACATGCTGTACAATCTATTCGACCATGGGAGGCATTGCAGACAAGATCAGGGCTACACACTGTACAAGCTATTCGACCATGGGAGGCAGTGCAGACAAGATCAGGGCTACACACTGTACTTAAAGGCCGTCCTTTCTCTTGCAGGCCAAGGTGGCGCACAACTGGCGCAACCGAACTGAGACCGGGGGAGGCCGTCCTGACCTCAAAGAGCTCTCCGACCTCGATCAGCGTGTGGAGCGCATTATGGCAGGCCGGCTGATTGGCCCCATCGCCAGTGGAGATGCCGACCCTGTTCTGGGCACCAATGGTAAGGGCATCACCTTTTTGACCTCTCTCGTTCCACTTGCACCTCAGATCAGCATCCTTTGCCACTGTCCGACGAATGCAGTGAATGGCAGCACTCATGCCTCCCTCGCTGCCGCCCTGTCCTCACTCTAAAGCTACTCTTGTGCCTTCCTGCTTTCAGATGGTGACTCGCCAGGTGAGGAGGCGGGCCCTCAAGCTGCCACTGTCAGTGCTTCGGAATACGAGGAGGAGGAAGAGGAAGCTGGCCCATCAGTGCCACCTTCAGCCGCGCCAGCCCATGGCGATGTAGGGGACACGTCTTCCCTGGAGGGGAGCCGGGGGGAAGGGTCAGAGGAGAGTGAAGCTCCGGGGCCCAGCGGCCTGCAGCAACGCGGGAGGGGTGGGGAAGCTCGGCGGACTTCACCCCAGAGGGTGAGTGCGTCCTCCAGTCCTGCGACGGTGAGCGCAGAGGAGGTGCGCCTCCTAGAGGAAATGGCCATCCAGGCTGAGCGCAGGCACACTGAGCTCATGGCTGCAGTGGCAAGGATGCCTGACTCCATAGAGTCTCTGTCAAGGAGTGTGCAGCAATTCGGAGCGGCACAGGCCAGGAGTCTGCAACAATTCAGTGCAGCACAGGCCAGGAGTCTGGAACAATTCAGTGAAGCACAGGCCAGGAGCCTGCAGGACTTCGCGGCAGCACAGTCGGCTTCTAGCCAAGTGCTCAGTCGTGCCGTCCATTCACTGGCTGGTGTCATGCGGACACAGACCAGGGCCACACGGGCACTAACTGCTGCCACCCTCGCTGGATCAGTCAGGCATCGCCAGGACACTCGCCGCGCAGCAGCAGCCCAGCAGTCTGTTCTTCAACTGTTTGCTGCGCATGCTGCAGTGCTGGCCCGTGCGAGTGCCAATGTCTCAGGCGACCAGCGAGCACCTGCGATCTGCCAGGTTGCCACCATTGCTGCAGCCGACACTGCCACTCCGCCATTGCAGCTGCCACGAGCCGCTGGACAGACTGCTGCCGCCCAGCCAGAGTTGGAGCAGTCAGCAGCCGGCCACTCCAAGGCCAGAGCTGGTGCAGGCCGACCCCCAAGGGCATCTGCCGTCTCGCCATCTGCCCCTCAGCAGCCTTCCCCCAGCCTTGCTGCAGCCACTGGGCTCCCATTGAGGAGGAGCTGCAGGGTGGGCAGGGGCCAGGCAAGGATGCGAAAGGCATCGCCCTCGCAGGGCAAAAAGTAGAGGTATGCACAAATGCCTGGTGCTTGTTGTAAGGCCGAGACTGGTGCAGTTGTGTTTGTGTAAGGCCGAGACTGGTGTCTTTCTTTCTTTTTGTAAGGCCGAGACTGGTGTCTTTCTTTCTTTTTGTAAGGCCGAGACTGGTAGTTTTGTGTTTTGGGAGGGGGCTTCTCCACATGACGATGTAATGTGGGAAGGGCAGAGGTTTGCAATAAATTATTGTTCTTAAATTGCAGTGTGCATGGTTTTTTTGTTAAGTCCTGGTTGCCCTGCTCGGCTGAGGGCTTGTGGTGCGGCTACATTCATCTCCTGACATTGGCACAAGCCATTCCCTGAGAGGGGGCCGAGAACCGATGTTCAATAAGCCGGCGACGGGCGGCCCTTGCACTTTGTGCCTCCCTCCTGTGCTGGTCCTCCTCCTCCTCCTGAGGTGGTCCTCCAATCTCTGGTGGCAGTGCCTGAGTCCTGCGGATCGCCAGGTTGTGCAGCATGCAGCAAACGACCACGACATGGGAGACTCGCTCCGGCGAATACTGTAGGGCTCCACCGGAACGATCCAGACAGCGGAACCGTTGCTTCAGGACGCCGATTGTTTGTTCGATGATGTTCCTGGTCGCTTGATTGCTCTCGTTGTATCCCTCTTCAGCAGGGGTGCTGGGCGCACGGAGCGGGGTCATCAGCCAGGTACACAAAGGATAGCCTTTGTCCCCGATAAGCCATCCTCGTGGGTGAGGCTGTGCCTGGAAGATGTCTGCCACAGAAGTCTGTCGCAGGATGAAGGCATCGTGGCTGCTGCCTGGAAAGCGGGCATTGACAGCTAGGATGAGCTGCCTGTGGTCACACACCAGCTGGACGTTCAGCGAATGGTAGCCCTTCCGGTTGCGGTAATCCTCGGCATTCTCCAGAGGTGCCCGCAAAGCCACATGCGTGCAGTCAATGGCGCCCTGCACCATGGGGAAGCCCGCGAATGCTGCAAAGCCCATTGCACGCTGTTGCTGCTTGGCAAGGGCCATGGAGAAGGAGATGAACTGACGTCTCCTTTTGAAAAGGGCATTGGTCACCTGGCGGATGCAGCAATGCACGGCGAACTGGGAGATGTTGGCAATGTCCCCAGTAGCGGATTGGAAGGAGCCGGTGGCATAGAAGTTGAGAGCCACCGTCACCTTCACTTCCACCGACAGAGACATCCTGCTCCTCAGCTGTGGCTGCAGATCACCGCCAAGCAGCTGGCAGATCTCTGTGACCACGTCCCTTCTGAATCACAGCCTCCGAACACACTGCTCGTCAGACATGTTGAGATAGGAGAACTGCTGGCGGTATACCCTGGGTGGGTAAGGCCTCCTTTCCTGATGCCTGTTGCCCCCTCTCCATCTAGCCAGGGCTGCCACTCTCTCACGGCATCTGTGAGCCCTTTGGATGTAATTGAGAAAGCCAGCGTTGACACCCATTGCAGCCCCCATAATATGCTAGCAAACAATGAGATGTCAATGAAGGCAAAGACGAGTGGAAAGCTGTGGCCTGAAGCCAGAAGTACCTGTCCGAGTGTTGGGCCAAAGCAGAAAGCTATCTACCTTGGCCTCTCTCCAAAGATCCGTTTCTCAAGAAGGAGTGCTGCGAAATGGCAGCCTTTTATAGTGCAGGAGGAGTGCCCTTTAATTTGCGCCCCCCGCGCCCCGCATCGGCTGAGCACCATTCTACTCTAACAGTCGCTAGGGGCGCCAGGCGCACAATGGGGCGTCGCCACTGAAGTTCCGGTTGGGGGCGCACAAAGGGCGTTGCACGAGGAAATGACGTCATGATATGCGCGCGCAGCTGAGCGCGCGCAAAGACTTTGCGCCACCGCTAAATCTCTAGTGAAGTTGGGGCGAGGCGCAGATCGCGCTGCGCCCGGGCGCTAGCCGCCTAGCGCCCGACATCTACTCCTCCTAAGGCGCTAATGGCCATAGGCCTAGAAATTCAGTTGCTTGCACCACCAGTTTGCGCCCAAAGAGGCCACTCAGAGGCTTTAGCTCCACTGGCCACAACCACCGCGATATTTAGCGGGGCGCTAATGGCGGCGTTAGCCTGTAGCGCTGCGCCGCCACCGATGACATCATCGGTGTGCGCAGCGCCCCGCTACCGCCCCGAGCGCCATATTAGGTCGCAGCCGCCTCTTCCGCGCCGGCCGCAAATAGCGACCGGTACACAGGGGCCTACCTGTGGCGGTAGTGGGGCGAGTTAAGGTGGAGGTGCGGCCGGCCGGTTTTTCGGCGGCCGCCTGCCCGCACCTCCGTCCCCGACCTCCTACACGCACCGCCCCCGCGGCATTGCCGGCTGTTTCCCGAGAGCCCGGCACTTCTCCTTGGTGCCGGGCTCATTTGCCAGCACTCGCGAGCGGGGATCGCGCTGTTGCAGGCACCTCCCCCTTAACAGTGGGAGGAAGGCCTGCAGTACCGCAGCCGAAATTCAGTTTCAGCGCCCCAACCGGGGTGCCTAAAGCCTTGTTTAGCGGCCGGCTTCCATTTGGGGCGCTGAAACTGAATATCCCGATGGCGCAAGTGGCTCCACGCGCAGCGGTAATTCCGGCGCCCAGGCGAGTTTGGCGCCCCAAACTGAATTTTTAGCCCTATGTGCTTAGCAAGGTGAATATCACTAAGAAGTGGATCACCACTCTGTTAAAGGCTGGGCATCCGGTAGATGCAGCAGCTAAGTGGAAAGAGAGAAAGGAACACAAGAAGTCCTTAGAGAAGGCAGTTTTGCTGATGTGCTTTAAAAAAACAGGTCCAGCTTTTGGACAGGCTCGTTGCAGCACAGGCAGTCGAGTTAAGGGAGTCAGCCCTGGAGATCCAGGATAAGGCTTTGCAGGCCCAATTGGAATACCTATGGTGCCAAGTCACCGAGGCCAAGGGAAATGAGTTAATGTTGCGGGAGAAAAACGCCAGCTTGGCAAGGCAGATTAGGAAACAGGAAGCAAAAGTGCAGGAGGTAAAAGCCGCTTACAAGCTAGCGAGTGAACAGGGGTTTGAGGAGTTGGACCATGGCCCCCGTAGAGAGAGAGTAGAAAATCTGAGCCTGGCCCTCCGGAAGGCAAAAGACATGGTATGCCTCATAAGCCCAAAGGCAGGCCAGGCAGAATTTTTGGGGAACGAGGGGAGGACAGTTCCAACGTTACCGGCAGTGCTTAGGGACGAGCCGGTTGAGAGAGAGGAGACCTCACGGCCACCACCCGTAGCACCAAGCTTTAGCGAGGTTTGGAAGCAAGGGGGGGTGGAACCGGGGGTGGAACCCGGAGTGGAACTAGAGGTGGAGCCGGAGGTAGAGCAAACCCCGCCCGAGAGGTCGGAGCCGGGACCAATGTGCCCAGCGTGGCATCGGAGGTTCGGCCCACCCGCCAATGGCGACAAGGAAGTGTTGTGTATGTCCCTTTAAGGGAATAACTGGTCTTAGACTGCAGTACCAGCAGTGACCACCCCTGTATAAAAGGCCCTAGCAGGCTTCTGTAATTTTAGTTTCAAGCTACCTCTTGTTCAGTAAAGTACCTGTTAAACTGTTCTCCCGAAGTCTGTGTATTATTGAGGCGCGGACTTTACAGTGGCGACGAGTAAGTTCAAACTCACCTGCAGTGTGGCATCATCTCACGGGGATCTCGCCTGAAAGGAAGGTCCTGGAAGGTCGTAGTCTGAGCAACGGGCGTTGACCGAGGGCAACCGCCCAAAGAATCCATCGGTGTTTGGAGAATTGCGGAGAGACTGTGGTTCCAGCGAATCATGCTGGTTGCAGGTAGCGCGCTGACCCTTCCGGACTGCGGCGGGCTCAAGCTCGATCGAGCGGCTCTACAAATCGGGCCACGCGGCGTCGGCGGGAAAAGAAAACAAGAGAGAGAGGGTGGAGCACACAGGGCGCGGTTGGTGCTCGAGAACAGGACAGTGGAGAGAAACTAAATGGGGGGGAAGGAAAGCGAGACGCGCCGAAGCTGCGGGTCGCCACCATTACCCTGTAGAATGCTAGGAGCAGCGTGGCAGTAAGGGGAAGAAGCAAAAGCGTGGGAGGCGCCATTTTATCCCATTGGGGAAGAAGCAAAAGCGCGGGAGGCGCCATTTAAATCGGCCAAGATGCCGAAAAGTGGCAGTATCACTGCTTCCGACAACGAGGTAGAAGACTGGACCACGGATGTGGAAAGAATTGAAGTGTACTGCAAGGCAAATGAGGTGGCTGATGGAAAGAGGGCGTCGGTATTATTAAATCTGATGGGTGCGAGTACGTACGGCCTATTGCGGAATTTAATTACCCCAGCTAAACCAATGGAGAAAAGTTTTGAGGAGATTGTTCATATCTTACAGGAACATCTAAGCCCTACACCACTGCTGATAGCAGAAAGATTCAAGTTCCATAAAAGAAACCAGCACAAAGATGAGAGCAATGCTGACTATCTTACGGAACTACACAAGTTATCGAAGCACTGCCAGTTCGGAGCAGGACTGCCAGACACCTTACGGGATAAGTTTGTCTGCGGGCTCCAGAGTGAAGGAACCCAGAAACGACTACTTTCAAAAAAGGACCTGACGTTGGAACAGGCTTTCAGCTTGGCAGTATCCTACGAAGCAGCAGCACGGGGAGCAGCGGAAATACAACAGAAACCACAAGAATACAGCGCTAACAAAATGGCGTATGGAGCCGAAAAGTGCTATCGCTGCGGCAGAACAACCCATGAGCAGAAGGGCTGCTGGTTTAAAGACAAAATATGCAGGCAATGCGGGAAAATGGGACATATAGCAAGAGTCTGCAAGTCGGGAAAGAAGACCAACATGACAAGAACTACTAAGGAACAGTACAGGAAAGTAAAGAAACTGACAGATAGTAGTTCAGAAGATCAGGAGAGTGATAAGGACTCCGGGAGCAGGCGACTAAGTTGTTTAAAGTTACACAATGTGATCGCAAAAGTAGATCACCGAACCATTTGGGTCACCCTCATGATAGCAGGGTCCCCAGTGAAGATGGAATTGGACACAG
Organism: Somniosus microcephalus; assembly: GCF_052327205.1. Lineage (NCBI taxonomy): Eukaryota > Metazoa > Chordata > Chondrichthyes > Squaliformes > Somniosidae > Somniosus > Somniosus microcephalus. Next base: position 236,404,977 of record NC_140987.1, read on the forward strand.
GATCAGCCCTAACTGTCATGAATCGACGAGACTATGAGCGGCTATTCTCACACATACCCTTAAAGGACACGTCCATCGTACTGAAGACATACACGAGGCAAAAGGTCTACCCCAGAGGAAAAATAAGGGTGCCAGTTGAATATAACGGAAAGGAAACACAGAAACTATGCATGTATATACTACGAGATGGAGGACCACCATTATTGGGACGTGAATGGATCCGAAGACTACAATTGGATTGGCATTCCATTCTGGCAGTAACTGTGACTGACAAAAAAGATGATGACGCCGCACATGGACGTCTGTCACAAATTCTATCTGACACGGAAGAGGTGTTCCAACAAGGACTTGGGACTCTAAAAGTAGTAAAGGCAACCATAAAGACTGTGGATAACGCAACCCCAAAATTTTTCAAGGCCAGACCGGTGCCATACGCGATACGCCCGGCTGTGGAAGCTGAACTGGAGAGTCTGGAGCATTCGGGGGTGCTGTCTAAGGTGGACTGGAGCGAGTGGGCCACACCCATCGTTCCTGTAATGAAGAAAGCATTGAGCAGCACGCCTGGGGAGCCAAGGAAGGTTCGCATCTGTGGGGACATCAAGGTGACTGTGAACCCAGTCCTGCACACAGTACAATATCCGCTTCCACAGATAGAAGATATTTTCACCTCACTATCTGGAGGGAAACGTTTTACAAAGATTGACCTGGCTCAAGCGTATCTACAAATGGAGGTGGAAGAAGCATCTAGGAAATACCTCACGATAAACACTCACAAAGGCCTTTACCAGTACAATCGACTGGTATTTGGGGTAGCATCGGCCCCGGCTATGTGGCAGAGGGCAATGGAACAAGTCCTGCAAGGGATCCCGGGGACCCAGTGTTATTTGGACGACATCCTGGTTACGGGCGAAAATGACAATGAACACCTTGCCAACCTAGAACAGGTGCTCATGAGATTGCAGGAATATGGGCTACGAGCCAACCGTCCCAAATGCGAGTTCTTCAGGAGACAAATCTCGTATTGTGGCCACATGATTGATGAGGAAGGGTTGCATAAGTCGCCGGACAAGATTGAGGCTGTAGTCAAGGCTCCAGCACCGGAAAATGTGTCGCAACTGAGGTTGTTCCTTGGGTTGTTGAACTACTACCATAAGTTCTTGCCGAATTTATCTACAATTCTGCACCCACTGAATGCCCTCCTTCAAACTGGTGTAACATGGAAATGGAGTGATGAGTGTAAGCGTGCCTTTCAGGAATGTAAATGCCAAATCACTTCAAAAGAAGTATTGGCCCACTACAACCCAACATTACCGATTCGGTTGGCATGTGATGCGTCACCTTACGGCATTGGAGCGGTGCTGTCACACAAATTCCGTGACGGTTCAGAGTGTCCAATAGCCTTTGCATCGCGCTCGCTAACCTCAGCCGAGCGTAACTACGCCCAGATTGAAAGGGAGGCCCTCAGCCTGGTGTGGGGGATGAAGAAGTTCAATCACTATCTGCACGGGCAGAAATTCACCCTACTGACTGATCATCAACCCCTGGTCTCAATTTTTAACCCAAAGAAGGGCGTTCCGGTGATGACGGCGCAACGGCTGCAAAGATGGTCACTTTTTCTAGGGGCACATCAGTATGACATAGAGTACAAAGGTACGAAACAACATGGAAACGCTGATGGGCTGTCGCGCCTACCGTTGCCTACGGCGGAAGAAGCACCTGCAGTGGACCCAGTGGAGATATTCCATGCGAATATAGTTGAATGTTTGCCTGTTACAAACGCAAGTATTGAGAAGGAAACCCGAAATGACCTGACACTCTCTCAGGTCTATGATTTGACGGTGAAGGGATGGCCAGCATATGGCGACTCACTGTTGCCAGCATTCTCGCCAAGGAGGGAACAGCTGTCAGTGTGCCAGGGAACCTTGATGTGTGGATCCCGAGTGATAATTCCACCTAAGTTGAGAGATAGAGTACTCAATGAGCTTCACGAAGGTCATCTGGGAGGGGTAAGAATGAAAAGCCTTGACAGGGCGTTTGTGTGGTGGCCGGGAATCGATAATGAAATCGAGAATATGACCAAGAGATGCACAGGATGCCAGAAGGTCCAAAACGCTCCACCACAGGCCCCGCTACATCCATGGGAGTGGCCCTCATCTCCATGGCAATGGGTACACATTGATTTCGCTGGTCCGTTTATGGACTCAATGTTTCTAATCGCTGTGGACGCCCATTCGCAATGGCCAGAGGTCATTAAAATCTCCTCCACCACCACGGAGAAAACTATTGCAGTCCTAAGGACCATCTTCGCCAGGAATGGGTTGCCAGAACAGATCTGTTCCAACAATGGCCCACAGTTTGTGTCTGAGGATTTCCGGAGGTTCCTGAAGAATAATGGGGTGAAACATTACACATCTGCCCCATATCATCCAGCCACAAATGGATTGGCTGAGAGGTTTGTTCAGACCTTTAAAAAGGCCATAAAGGCAATGTATAATGATGACATACCACTGCAACACAAGGTGAATAAATTCCTGTTTGCTTACCGGAATGCGACACATGCACTAACCAACCAAACTCCAGCCATACTGTTTTTCAACTGGAGACTAAGATGTCGTTTGGATTTGCTCAAACCAAACATAAGACGAGATGTTGAGGATAAGCAGTTCCAGCACATAAATGAGAAGCCAACCAGGAGCTTCAAGATAGAGCAACCAGTCTTGGCCCGCGACTACCGAACAGAAAAATGGCAGCCAGGCACAATATGCACACAGCAGGGACCACCAATGTACACAGTGGACGTTGGAGAGAGCATCGTGAGACGCCATGCTGACCAGATTCTAGAGTCACAGGAACAAGCCAAATCTGTACCACAAGTATGTGCACCTGGTAATGAGCTCGAAGTACAGATTGCGTCTACCTCAGAAGCAGGGGTATTGGAAGCTGACGAACCAACCAATGACAATGAGCCAGAATTGACTCCACCGCCAGAACAGGATACTCGAGAAAGGCGCTATCCAGTCCGGATCAGGAAGCCTCCTCAAAGACTGAACTTATAAATGACTATTCCAGTTGATGTATATATTACTGAGAAAATTGCAATTGTAACTAGTTATTATTTAGTTGTTAAATGAATGTTATGTACTGTTTATCTAAAAGGGGAGGAATTGTTGTGTATGTCCCTTTAAGGGAATAACTGGTCTTAGACAGCAGTACCGGCAGTGACCACCGCTGTATAAAAGGCCCTATCAGGCTTCTGTAGTTTTAGTTTCAAGCTGCCTCTTGTTCAGTAAAGTACCTGTTAAACTGTTCTCCCGAAGTCCGTGTATTATTGAGGCGCGGACTTTACATGTGGGACCCCTCCAAAACCAGTTTTTATTACCCTTTAACACCCAACAGCTTAGGGTTATGGTCAACCATATCCCGAGGCTCTCCGAAAAGGGAGACCCCTCGATCCACTTCAGGGAAATAGAGCAGACCACCAGCTTCAATGACTGCGATGACGCTGAGAAGGCCCAGATGCTGCTATTCCCCCTGGAGAGTCATCTCCTCCAATCCCTCTCTGACGAGTGTAACAGGTGACAGAGCGGGTACGAGGAGCTTAGAGATGCGGTTCTAGAGGCCATGGGGATGGATGAGGGAAGTCCTTTCTCCCGCGTGGGGAAGACGATCCAGCTCCTTGGGGAAAACCCACAGGCTTTTGCAGACCAGCTGTGGCCAGTGTACCGGAAGGCTTGCCTGGGGACGCCGGACCGAGCGTTCCTGAACAGGGATTCCCTGGCCCATTGGCTCCGTTGCCTGGTGGCGAACAGGTTGCCACAGGTCCGGGCCAAGGCAGAAGCCTGGTTCAACCCCAAAAATCCCCAGACCACAGAACTCACGGTAATTAGGCAGCTCACTCTGGCCTACAAAAACGGTAGGGGAGCCGGTGCACACCCACCCAAGGGAAAGGTGCATGAGGTAAAACCTTGACCAGGTAGGAAAGAGTGGCACCAGGAAGGGAGTAACCCCCCCAACACAAAGACAAATTGTTACGGGTGTGGGAAGGATGGTCACTGGTGGAAGGAGTGCAAAAACCCTTGGAAGGATAACAAGGGAAAGCATTCCACAGCCCCAGCCCAAAAGGCGGGTGAAGGGACACCTTCCGCAGAGGTCGAGTCACTTTTGGACGCCATGAGGTCCTTACTGACTGGCCAGAGGAGAGTAGCAGCCGCCACTGGTGCTCTCACCCCGTCAGCCCCATCCAACCCACAGCCATGACTAGAGCCGGCGCAGCCTGTTTATCTGTGTTCTCTCCGGTATGATGAGTGGAAAAGATGCCTTTTGGAGATGGAGGTGGAGGTGGAGAAGGTGACGAGGACCTATCTGTTAGACACAGGGGCATCATGTACCGTGGTCTACTCAGCTAACCCCATTGCCTCAACTCTCTCCAGCGGGGTCCCATACAGTCTATCGGGGTTCACGGGTAGGGAATAGGCCGGCTCCTTTTCCATCCCGCTCGCCATTCAGATAGGACCGTTCCGCTCCAAGTGGACATGTGTCCTGATGAAATGGGACGTGGAGGGTGGAAGAGGGTTCCTGGGTGTAGTGTATGTGCTTTAAGTCAGAACTACTTTTTACAGCTCCTGTATACTGTAGTACCGGCAGTAACCACAGCGGTATATAAGCTGTGCGCATGCCTCTGTACTCCAGTCTAGAGATGACCCTCCTCCAGTAAAGACCTGTTGTTTGTTATATACAGCATCCATGTAATTATTTATCCACTGAACCACGGATCTAACAGTGGCGACGAGTGTAGATGCGAATTTACCTGCAACATTAAACAAAAAAAAACAAAAAAAATAGTCGAGTCCAGGAACACGGGCGTCGACCGCGAGCAACCGCCCAGCAGTCAGGCAGAGATCCAACTTCGCTGGGGAGGCTGTGGAGAGCCGGGCTTGGTTCCCCAGCCACAATGAGCAGTAAGAGACCGACGACAGGTCCTGAGCAGACCCTTCCCGAGCAGCGGCAGCTGGAGCCGACCGACGGCAGAGAGAGAGAGCCAGGCAGCATCGACAGGGTAAGAAAAAGGGTGAAGAGAGCAGGGCGCAGCCGGGGGTTGATCACCGAGCGGCGTCGTGGAAAAATACTGCAAAAAAAAACCGGAGAGAGAGAGGGTAAGAAACAGCCGGGTTCTAGACCAAGCAGCGTCGACAAATATCAAGAGAAGAACGCGCAGAGCACAGCCAGGGATCACAGGCTGATCAGGGTCCACGGGGCGAAGCAAGGGGAGACGCCATTGAGCCGTGGAGAAGCAGGGAGAGCGTGGGAGACGCCATTGAGCCGCGGAGAAGAAGGAAGAGCGCAGGAGACACCATTTTGCGAAGCCGCAGCGGAGAAGACGGGAGAGCGCGGGAAGGAAGGAAAGCGTGGGAGACGCCATTTTGTGCCAGCGGAGAAGAAGGGGAAGCACGGGAGGCGCCATTGGGGATAGTTAACGCACAACCAAGGATGCCGAAGAGTGGCAGTATCTCTACGTTCGACAATGAAGTCGAAGATTGGGCGACATATGTGGAACGTATTGAGGTGTACTGCAGGGCGAATGAAGTGCCAGATGCTAATAAAGCACTGGTTCTGTTAAATTCCATGGGTGCAAAAACTTATGGGTTACTGCGGAATCTAATAACCCCAGAGAAGCCGGTAAACAAGGATTTTGGAAGCATAGTAGAAATCCTACAGGACCACTTAAGCCCCACACCATTGCTGATAGCAGAACGATTTAAGTTCCATAAAAGGAACCAACACAAAGACGAAAGCAATGCTGAGTACCTAACGGAACTGCGCAAGCTATCGAAATACTGCCAGTTTAGAGCGGGACAAGCAGACATGTTAAGGGACAAGTTTGTGTGTGGGCTACAAAGTGAAGGAACCCAGAAACGGCTTCTATCAGAAAAGGACCTTACGCTGGACAAAGCTTCCAATATGGCAGTATCACACGAAGCAGCTGCAAGGGGCGCTGCAGAGATACAACGGAGACTGCAAGAATACGGCACCAACGAAATGACCTATGGAACAGGGAAGTGCTATCGCTGCGGCAGAACAACACATGACCAGAAAGATTGTTGGTTCAAGGACCAAGTGTGCAGACAGTGTGGGAAAGCAGGACACATAGCAAGAGTCTGCAGGTCTGGTAAGAAAACCAACAGTAAGAAATCTCCACAGGAGAAGTACAAAAACGTACACCAGGTGATGGACAGCGGTTCAGATGAACAGAAAAGTGACACAGACTCTGGAAGCAAGGAGCTGGGTTGTCTGAAACTACATAATGTAACCGAAATAGAGGATCATCAGACTATCTGGGTTAGACTCAAGATAGATGTAGTCCAAGTGGAAATGGAATTGGACACAGGGTCAGCTCTAACAGTCATAAATCAAAGAGACTACAAGCGGCTATTTTCACACATACCCTTGAAAGCTACAGAGATTGGCTTGAAGACGTATACGGGGCAAAAAGTCTACCCCAGAGGAAAAATAAGGGTGAAAGTGACATACAAAGGTCAGGAAATACCTAAAATGGATATATATGTATTGCCAAATGGAGGACCACCACTGCTAGGACGTGAGTGGATCCGGAAGATACATTTAGATTGGCATTCCATACAGGCACTGAAGGTGGAGGCCTAAAAGGATGACGACATCACACCTGGACGACTGTCAAAAATGCTAACTGACGCAAAAGAAGTGTTCCAGGAGGGACTAGGAACACTAAAAGAATAACAGCAACAATTAAAATAGAGGATAATGCAAGCCCAAAGTTTCTGAAGGCCAGACCAGTGCCTTATGCGATCAGACCAGCATTAGAAGCAGAGCTGGAAGGGTTGGAACGTTCAGGAGTACTGTCCAAAGTGGACTGGAGCGAGTGGGCTACACCCATCGTCCCTGTAATGAAGAGGTCATTGAGTAATACGCCTGGGGAACCAAAGAAGATCCGCATCTGTGGGGATTTTAAGGTGACAGTGAACCCAGTCCTTCACACGGTGCAATATCCGCTTCCACGAATTGAGGATATTTTCGCCTCGCTATCTGGTGGTAAACGCTTCACCAAAATTGATCTAGCCCAGGCGTACTTGCAAATGGAGGTAGAAGAAGCTTCGAAACATTACATTACGATCAACACCCATAAAGGTCTCTATCAATACAACCGGCTGATGTTTGGAGTAGCCTCGGCTCCGGCTATCTGGCAAGGGGCGATGGATCAGGTCCTGCAAGGGATTCCAGGGACCCAGTGTTATTTGGACGACTTCTTGGTCACAGGCGAAAATGACGGTGATCACCTCGCTAACTTGGAGAAGGTGCTCGCCAGATTAAAGGAATATGGGCTCCGAGCTAATCGCCACAAGTGCGAGTTTTTCCAGAAACAGATCTCGTATTGCGGCCACGTCATCGATGAAGAGGGGTTACATAAGTCCCCTGACAAGATTGAGGCAGTAGTCAAGGCTCCAGCACCGGAAAATGTGTCAGAACTGAGGTCGGTCCTCGGGCTAGTAAACTATTACCACAAGTTCTTACCAAATTTGTCTACGGTACTACACCCGCTGAACACCCTACTGCAAACAGGGGTACCATGGAAGTGGGATGACGAACGTAGACGAGCTTTCCAGAAGTGTAAAGAATTGATCACTTCAAAAGAGGTGTTGGCCCATTTCAACCCAACACTACCAATTCGTTTGGTATGTGATGCATCACCCTACGGCATTGGTGCGGTGCTGTCGCACAAATTCCCAGACAGGTTGGAGAGGCCAGTGGCCTTTGCGTCTCGGTCACTAACCTCAGCCAAGCGCAACTATGCCCAGATTGACAGGGAGGCCCTCAGCCTAGTATGGGGAGTAAAAAAATTCAACCATTATCTGCATGGGCAGAAGTTCACCTTGCTGACTGACCACCAACCACTTGTCTCCATCTTTAGTCCTAAGAAGGGCGTGCAAGTAATGACTGCACAGCGGTTACAAAGATGGTCCCTGTTTCTAGGGGCGAATCAATATGAAATAGAATATAAAGGCACGAAACAGCATGGGAACGCTGATGGGCTATCGCACCTGCCACTGCCTATGGTGGAGGAAGCACCAGCAGTGGACCCTATCGAGATATTTTATTCATCGATAATTGAACGATTGCCAGTAACAAACACGGATATAGAGAAGGAGACCCGCAATGATCCGACGCTGTCACGGGTATATGAATTGACGGTGAGGGGATGGCCAACACATGGCGACTCACTGTTGCCAGCATTCACATCCAGAAGAGAACAGCTGTCAGTATGCCAGGGGACAGTGATGTGTGGATCCAGAGTGGTGATTCCACCCAAGTTAAGGGAGAGAGTGCTAAAGGAGCTTCATGAAGGTCATCTGGGGGGAGTGAAAATGAAAAGCCTTACTAGGGCTTATTTGTGGTGGCCAGGAATCGATCAGCAAATCGAAGACCTAACTAAGAGCTGCTTAGGATGCCAGAAGGTCCAAAATGCACCACCACATGCCCCTCTACACCCATGGGAGTGGCCCTCCTCTCCATGGCAACGGGTGCACTTTGATTTCACTGGTCTATTCATGGACTCAATGTTCTTAATAGCAGTGGATGCTCATTCAAAGTGGCCTGAGGTGATAAAGATGTCTTCAACCACTACAGAGAAAACGATTGCAGTCCTACGGACCATATTTGCCAGAAACGGTTTGCCAGAGCAGATCTGCTCTGATCATGGACCACAGTTTGTGTCCGACGAGTTCCAAAAATTCATGAAAAGGAATGGGGTAAGGCATTACACATCCGCCCCGTATCATCCAGCCTCCACTGGATTGGCTGAGAGGTTCGTACAAACCTTTAAGAAGGCAATAAAGGCCATGTGCGACGAGGAAATTCCACTACAGCATAAGATGGACAATTTCTTATTAGCCTACCGAAACGCGACACACGCAGTTACCAACCAGACCCCGGCCATGATGTTCTTTAACCGAAGGTTAAGATCTCGTCTGGACTTGCTCAGACCAAATGTGCTAAGAAATGTTGAGGACAAACAATTCCAGCACATCAATGAGAAGCCGACAAGGAGCTTCAATGTAGGGCATCCCGTCTTGGCCCGTGACTATCGAACAGAGAAATGGCAACCTGGAACGATATGTACAAGGCAGGGGCCATTAATGTACACAGTGGATGTCGGGGAGAACATTGTGAGACGCCACGTCGATCAGATCTTAGCGTCACAGGAAATTCGTCAACCCCATATCTCGAGTACCTGGGGATGAACCCAACATTCCGGTAGCATCTACTTCAGACCCAATAGCAGTGGAACCCGATGAACTACCCGATGAAAAGGGGTCAGAATCACCTCTGAACCAAGAACAAGAACCTTCGGAAAGGCGCTATCCCGAAAGGGTCAGGAAGCCACCCCAAAGACTGAATCTATAAATGGACTTGTTGTTATTGAATGTACATGTAAAAATGTAATTGTTATTTGAATACTAAGGTGGTATTATTAATCTAAAAAGGGAGGAATTGTAGTGTATGTGCTTTAAGTCAGAACTACTTTTTACAGCTCCTGTGTACTGTAGTACCGGCAGTAACCACACCGGTATATAAGCTGTGCGCATGCCTCTGTACTCCAGTCTAGAGATGACCGGTGGCATAGTGGTTAGCACTGTTGCCTCACAGCGCCAGGGACCTGGGTTCGAATCCGGCCTCAGGTGACTGTGTGGAGTTTGCACATTCTCCCCGTGTTTGCGTGGGTTTTCTCTGGGTGCTCCGGTTTCCTCCCACAGTCCAAAGATGTGCAGGTTAGGTTGATTGGCTATGATAAATTGACCCTTAGTGTTAGGGGGATTAAAATATGTGGGGTTACGGGGATAGGGTGGGATATGTGTTGGTGTAGGGGTTACGGGGATCGGGTGGGATATGTGTCGGTGCAGGCTCGATGGGCCGAAATGGCCTCTATCTGCACTGTGGGGTTTCTGTGATTCTGTGACCCTCCTCCAGTAAAGACCTGTTGTTTGTTATATACAGCATCCGTGTTATTCTTTATCCACTGAACCACGGATCTAACACTGGGGGCCGACTTTATCGTGGGTCACGGGATCCTAGTGGATTTGAGGAATCACTGCCTTTGGGGGGCAGGTAGAGTAAAGGACGGAGAAGTCATAGTAATCCCGGGAAAGGAAGGGAAGGGGACCCTCTGCATCATGAAGTCCAAAGAGGATTATAACCTCGGGCTCATGGTCAGCAACACCCCACTGGAGTTCCAGGCATTTGTGCAGGCCCACCTGGCCACATTTGCCACTAACAAGCACGACTGCGGGAGGGTCACAGGGTTTCAGGTCAGCGTAGACGGGGACCCCATGGCCCGACCACAGAAACAGTATAACTTCCCCAGGGAAGCAGAGCCGGACATGGAAGCAGCCATTTCCTCATTACTGCAGCAGGGAGTTCTGAGACCGATAGCTACCCACGTGAATTCTCCGTTATGGCCGGTCAGAAAGCCGGACAATTCCTGGAGGGCCATGCTGGACTATCGGGTGCTCAATAGTAACATCCCAGTCTGCGCACCCACAGTAGCAGCAGTTGCCAACATCATCGGGAGTATTCCAGCATCCGCGACCACTTTCATGGTGCTGGATATTCCAAATGGGTTTTGGTCCATCCCTGTAAGGAGGGAGGATCAGTACAAGTTTGCATTTACGTTTAAAGGGCAACAGTACACGTGGAACTGTTTGCCACAGGGCTTCCACAACAGCCCCAGCATTTTCCATCAGTGCATGGCCAACAGTTTGAAGGATTTTAACCAGCCCAGACAGTTGGTTCAATATGTGGATGACCTGCTCCTGTTCACTGATTCAAAAGAGGAGCATGGCCCGCCATTGGCCGAACTGCTGGAGCTGCTAGGGCAGAAGTGTTTCAAAGCAAATCACAGGAAAGCACAGATCGGCCAGCAGGAGGTGAAATTCCTCGGCCTGACCGTGCGCGCCGGAGAAAGGGCCACAGATAAGGCTAGGAGGGAGGCGGTACAAGAACTACCAGTCCCTAACACAGTAATGGGTGTGAGGTCATTTCTAGGGCTAACTGGGCACTGAAGAGACTTTATTGAGGACTATGCAACCACCGCAGCCCCTCTGCTCTGACTCCTACCCAAGGAAGTGGAGTGGCTTTGGGATGAGTGTTGCCAGGCAGCATTTGTCAGGCTCAAGGAAGACTTGCCGACCGTGACAGCTTTAGGAGCCATAGATGGGGGGAAAGAGTTTTTCCTGGAGGTAGCAGCCAGCGGGGACAGCCTGAGTGCTGTGCTGCTCCAAGAGCGGCACGGCCGGCTGCGGCCGGTGGTCTACTCCTCCAGGATACTCACAGATGTGGAAAGGAGCTATTCCATTTGTGAGCGGCATCTTTTGGCCACACATTGGGTTGTGAAAAGATCATTGAGCTTCAGAGGCACCTCTCCCATCACCCTCCTCACCCATCACACACCCATCCAGCTGCTTCTGGACGGGAGGATCAAGGATGGAACAGTGAGCAGTGCCCGCATTGTCCGCTGGACCTTGCTCCTCTCACAGATGGATCTGAAGGTGAAGGGTCTCTGTGAGCCAACGCTCGCAGCCAACATTGTATGTCCTGGAACAGCCCATCGGTGTTCCATTGAAGGGGTTTTGGAAGTAAACATAGGTTTACGGGCCGGGATACATCCCACAGGCCGCGAAATCTATGTAGACGGTTCCAGCACGGTATCTGCTGGTGAGCGTCTCACGGGGTGTGGAGTTTACGACCCAGCGGCAAACATTGCCCTGGCGATTAAGCTCCCGAGCACCATGAGCGCCCAGCAGGCTGAACTGTCCACGGTGGTGTACGTTGTTACACACCCCAAAATCTTCCCCACCCCCTACACGATTTGCTTGGACAGCATGTTCACGTGCAATTCGTGTATGGATTACCTAGCCATCACAGCTCCGCTGACGGGAGACGCCTCACAGTAAAACCCAAACTGGAAAAGATCCTGGCAGCAGTTGGGGAGGAAGAGGAGGTTTTCATCCACAAGGTGAAAGCCCATTCCTCCACAGAACCCCGCGGCCAAGGCAACCAGCAGGCTGAATTGCTTGCCAAGGAGGTTGCCCGAACAGGCACTTTCTGGGACCCATTTGGGTCCAGACCCATGGCGGCGGTCAGAGGTAGGGACGGGACCCAAGGGAGTGTAGGGGTAGCATTAGCCCTGGACCTAAAGACGGTCCAAGCCCAAGACCCCATCCTAAAAGCAGTCCTCAGTGCAGTCGCTGAGGGAAAGGGAGTAGAACGTCCGTACGGCACAGCGACCCTCTCCATTAAAGAGGGCATGGTGCTCCAGGGGGAACAGTGGGTTGTGCCGCAGCAGCAACGGTGGGAATTCCTTAAACTGGCCCATGAGGGTCCAGGAGCGGGACACCCCGGGCCTGAGACCACCTGGCAATGGGTGGAACAGGCAGGATGGTGGCCAGGGCTCAGGGACGATGTCCGTGAGTTCTGCGCAGGCTGTCTTGTGTGCGCTGCGAACAACCCTGACCCCCACAAAAGGAAGGTACCTATGGGACACATCAGGATTGTAGAGGGACCATGGCAGTCGATACAAGTCGACTACATCGGGCCCCTGCCCACCGCCCAGGGAGGCTATAAGTACTGCCTAGTCCTGGTGGACGTGTTTACCACGTGGGTAGAGGCCTTTCCCTGCAGAACTGCCGCAGCTCTGGGTACTGCCAGGATCCTGGTCCGGGAAGTGTTCCTGAGGTGGGGACTACCACAGTATGTGGAGTCCGACCAAGGGAGTCACTTCACCGGACAGGTGATGCAGAACACCCTGATGCTGCTAGGCATCGAAGGGAAATGGCACGTGGCCCACAACCCCCAGTCATCGGGGATTGTAGAATGCATGAATCGGACCCTGAAAGAATGGTTAAGAAAGGAAACGGAAGACTCGTCCCGTAAATGGGCCAAGGTCCTACCATTGGTTTTCATGGGAATCCGGGCCAGCCAGTCTAAAAGCATGGGGTACTCCCCGTACGAGCTAATGACTGGCAGGGTTATGCGGACCCCTAACCATGTACTAGCCCCGGTGCTCACAGAGGGTCAGCTCAGGGAGGTAAACCGGGACAGGTTTGCCCGAAACCTTTTTGAGCACCTGAAGCAGGTCCATTAGCAGACGGCTGGGAACATGGGAAGGCAGCATCGGAGTAACCGATTGCAGCTCGAATCGAGAAAGCACCACCAGTGGGAGGTAGGAGATCAGGTTATAGTAAGAAATTATGCCCGAGTAGGTAGTTTGGAACCATTGTACATGGGGCCCGACAGTATCTATATATACAAAAGGATATGTCTGTCTGTCTGTCTCTCTGTCTGTCTCTCTGTCTGTCTCTCTGGCCGGCTATACAATCAAAAGTTATAGAGCGTACCTACACACATGTTATATCAAAAGAAAGCTCATCATTAGGGGATTCTTGTAGGCATATTTACTTTTTGCTCGGACAAAAATTGTGCCAACGGTCGGACAAAAATTGTGCCGACGGTATCCAAAAAACGTTCAAAATTCCTCTCATTATCCGCTCATTTGCATCGAGTGGGGGCAGGTTCATTGTGTGTGCGGGCGGGCCATCCTACAGTTGAGTGACGTGATGATTGACCAGTCCTAAAGTTCTGAACCGTGGTGAGTCGCCGCCATCTTGATTCCAAACTTTTCATTTCCTTTTCCCGCTTTCTGCGTCTTTAAAAAAAAAGTTGCTTTTAAAACACATATTGTTTTTTAAAAAAGTTAACTACTTTCTAAATCTTTTATCTAATCTCATTAATTTTCCTACCTTTCCCCGTTTTTGCAGGTAGGCCTCGAAGCCTGGGCGTCTGTTGCCAGCCATGCTGGACCCTAGGCAATTTTTTTGTGGCAAGCTCCTCCCACCCCTCACCCCCACACCCCCCCACCCCCACACCCCCCGCTGGGCCCGATTCCGAACCAGCGGCCAGCCATCTTGGTAGTGGCTGGCTGGGCTCACTGCAAGCTCCTCGCGCTAAATTCACGCTCGCGCTGCACAGCGCACGCGCACCTCCACACAGTGCGCGGCCAGAGGGAAGCGAGCAGGTGAGCGGGGGGGTGGGGGGCGGGGCTCGGGAGGGGAGGGGGAGCGGAGAGGGTTACCCCGGAAACCGGGCTCACCAGGCGCAATCGGCCGTCTCAAGCCGCTCAGGCCCAGGCCCGGTCCCGGAGATTGGGAGGCAGAGAGGGGAGGAGGTTTACCAAGGCAACCGGGCCCGGCCAGCCGCAATCAGCCGTCTCAAGCCGCCTCAGGCCCAGCCTCGGGAGGGCGGGGCTCGGGCTGACCGGGGCACTGCGCTCGCCATGTCACTGCGTGGGGCGGCATGGAGCTCAGCGGAGCCATCGCCAGCAGAGGGGAGAGGGTCTGCTGGCTCCCCCCTCCCTTTCTCCCCCCTCCTTCCCCCACCACCCCCACCCCTCCCCTCCTCTCGTTCCCCCCTCCCCTCCTCTCCCCCTCCCCTCCCCTTCCCCTCCCCTCCCCCTCCCCCACCCCTCCCCCTCCCCCTCCCCTCCCCCCTCTCCCCCTCTGCTCCCCTCCTCTCCCCGCCTTCTCCCCCTCCCCTCCCCTCAACCCTCTCCCTCCCCTCCCCTCCCCCCCTCTCCCCCTCCCCCTCCCCTCCCCCCCTCTCCCCCTCCCCTCCCCCCCTCTCCCCCCTCTCCCCCTCCCCCCCTACCCCTCCCCTCCCCCTCTTCCCACTCTACCCCCACCCCCTCTCCCCCTCCCCCCTCCCCTCCCCCTCCCCCTTCCCCTATCTCCCCCCCTTACCCCTTCCTTCCCCCTTTCCTCCCCCTCCCCCCTTCCTCCCCCCCTTCCTCCCCCTCCCCCTTCCTCCCCCTCCACCCTTCCTCCCCCCTCCCCCCATCCTCCCCCCCTTCCTCCCCCTCCCCCTTCCTCACCTTCCCCCCTCCCCTCCCCTTCCCCCCTCCCATCCCCTTCCCCCCTCCCCTCCCCTTTCCCCCCTCTCCTTCCCCCCTCCCCTCCCCTTTCCCCTCCCCTTGCCCCCCTCTCCCCCTCCCCTCCCCATTCCCCCCTCCCTTCCACTTTCCCCCGCCCTCCGCTTCCCCCCCTCCGCTCCCCTTCCCCCCTCCCCTCCCCTTTCCTCCGCCCTCCCCTCCCCTTTCCTCCCCCCTCCCCTCCCCTTTCCCCCCTCCACCCCTCCCCTCCCATCTCCCCCCTCCCCTCCCCTTTCCCCCCTCCCCCCTCCCCTTCCCCCTCCCCTTCCCCCCCTCCCCTCCCCTTTCCCCCCCTTCCCCTACCCTTTCCCCCCCTCCCCCACTCCCCTCCCCTTCCTCCTCCCCCCCTCCCCTTTCCCTCCCTCCCCCCTCCCCTCTCCCCCTCCCCTTTCACCCCCCCTCCCCTCCCCTTTCACCCCCCTCCCCTTTCCCTCCCCCCTCCCCTTTCCCCCTCCCCTTCCCCCCTCCCCTCCACTCCCCTTTCCCCCCCTTCCCCCCCTTTCCTCCCCTTCCCTCCCCTTTCCCCCTTCCCTTTCCCCCTCTTCCCCCTTCCCCCTCCCCCCTTCCCCCCTCACCCCTTCCCCCCTCCCCTTTCCCGCCCTTTCCCCCCTCCCCTTCCCCCCCTTCCCCCTTTCCCCCCCTTTCCCCTTCCCCTCCTTCTCCCCAGTTGCTCTCTCTCTTCCCCCCAGTCGCTCTCTCTCTTCCCCCCAGTCGCTCTCTCTCTTCCCCCCGTCGCTCTCTCTCTTCCCCCCAGTCGCTCTCTCTCTTCCCCCCAATCGCTCTCTCTCTTCCCCCCAGTCGCTCTCTCTCTTCCCCCCAGTCGCTCTCTCTCTTCCCCCCAGTCGCTCTCTCTCTCTCTTCCAACAACAACATGCCCTGAAAAGACCCTCGGCACTGCCGGGCACTTCAGCTATTGTATATAAAGCCAGCCCCATGGTATGCACCGTGAAGATGCCCCGGCGTACAAAATGATTCCATATCAACCAGTGTAAGCTGTTTACAGCTGAAAGGGGAAAGCAGCCAGTTGGGGTAAGGTCTGAGCATAAAGATCCTCAGCCTGCAGCAAGAGCGAGTCCACAGACTGCACAGGCAGGCGCTGTGGCTTGCTTGAAGGGAGAGACCATCCCGCCCATCGATTGGGACAGTCCCCCACTCTTCTGGGATCCAGATGAAAGGGAGGGACCTGAGGGTGAAAACCCCGCCCCTAACCCAGGTGTAGAGAAGGAGGGACCTGATGTCGAAAACCCCGCCCCGGACCCAGCCATGGGACCTGGGGGCAGAGACTCTCAGCTTGCAGCAGCAGGCTGCCAAGAGTTACCTGACCCTAGCCCGGGTTCGGGAGAGGTCAAGCCTGGGGGAGCAGCGGTTCGGGTAAAAGGCCCATCGGCCAAGAAAGCCCCACCCATCAAGGCCCCCAGAAGGGCCCCACGGACGCCCCAGCCGAGAAAGCCATGGTCACCAGCCCTCCAGTTACCAAGGGCCGCCCCTTGAGTCAGGGAGAGTTCCAAGGACACAGGTCCTCATCCAGCAGCCACGGGCTGCGAGGGACCAACAGTGAAGAATGTTGCGGTCACGCTGTGGGTAGCAGCGAGCCGGAGTCCAACTAGGGATTAGCCTGGCCGCCCGGAGACGGGCGGCGGATGTATATAATTTTAGTTTAAGTTTTAGTTCAAGTAAAGTGTAATTATTTAGCTTAAGTTTGGGTGTTTTTGAATTAAGTTAAATATGGTGATGGGTAGTTTTAATTAAGTAGTCCATTAAGAGTGTATATTTGGGTCGAGGTCGCGGGGCCCGACCATGCTTCTCCAAGCCAGAGAATCTCTTGGGGACCTGGCTGCATGTTTTTACATTTTTGCAGAAAAACTTTTGGGATGGAAGAGATCGTGATCCTATTCGCCCTGATTGGGATGAGACGTGTGAAGGACACATTCCATAGTATAGGTGGTGGTTGCTCAGAAAGTTGAGCAAGGACAAGAGGAACCCCGAAGTCGAGTGGGAACGGTTGGGGAACAACACCCATTGGACGATTACAGGGACTCATGGAGGATTAAGCGTATGTTGGGACAAGTGGTGGGAACCGGAACAAGAGATTTATATCTGTATGTGGGGGTCAGAGAAGGTCTGCCCCGCAGGCATATTCATTATTTTCCAACAGCAGTGGCAAGACACCGGGGAGGGGATGAAGTGGGATACCAGCCTGAAGGTGTGTGCGGTCCCATACACACCGATCCCAGTCAATGCCACTGAGCTTGTGCCCCGCCCACGGCACAGGCGGCGAGGTTATCCAGGGAAAGTTGCCTCACCATCACCAAGGGACCAGGGAATGGGTTGGTACTAGTCCCCACAGATCAGATCCTGTACCAGGGGGAGCACTACGCAGTAGCCTCCGTGATTTTAAATCTCACCGAGGTACATTTACCGGAGTGGTGCCCAAAGAAACAGAGCAGCTATACCAGGCCCTATTAAAGGACATGTTCAAGAAGTTTTATGAGTTCGATTTTGCCCACGTGGACAAGACCGAACTGTACACCACACACCGAGAATTTTTGGGTAATGCAGGGAGACAAAGAAGGGGAGTATGGAATGATGTTTTTACTGTGTTTAATACTGGGTCCTCTGTCATCAACAGCTTGGATGACATAGATCTGCAGACCCAGATAAACGGTTTAAAAACAGAGTTAAAGAAAATATTACTGGATGAGAACAAGGTAGTGGGCTCGGAGTTGCATGAGAACCAGGCCATGACGGTCCATTTAAAGGAGATCATACCCGAGTTGGAAAAGCACGCAAAGATGGTAAATGCTTTCATAAGGGAGGACAGAAATGCTTCTGACCAGAATGCGCAGAATGAGGTGTGCGTGCTATACGGGGTGTGGTTACTGGGCGAGGGCTGCAGTAATCTGGAGGATTTAAAACAGGGTTTGGTCCCCTCCTGGATTAGTAACAAGCACCTCGCAGCCCTCCACCCTTTTGAGAATGCATTGAGCCTGTGCCAACTCCGGCTAGCCTCCGAAGCCTACCCAGTCCCCATGGATTGTGGGCGGTCCAACCACACAATCATGGGAGTAGTAGTTAGGATGCCGGTCATGGTTAGGACAGACCGACCCGCGCCGGTATACAGGGTTGAGAACATTGGAGTCATTCAAGGGGGAAGCACACATTCGGTTCACAGCAGTCCCGCATTATGTCATAAAGTGGGAGCACGCTATGACAGGTATTGACCTCTCAGGGTGCCGGAGCCAGGGAGCACACATAATCCTGTGTCCCCAGCACTTGAATGCCTATTGAAAACTGCAGTGTGGGTTCAGAGCTGCTGGCGCAAAGCTTATAAGTTGTACCATGGAGGCAATGGCACAAGGCCATGTTCCCCCACAGGTAGCATATATAGGGTGTGGGACATATTGTGTGACCACTGGCGCGTCCCATTACCGGCATGGACAGCATAGCTGGTGTCCGGTTAGTGACAGCAGTTTCTGTTTTAAACCCGAGGCAGAAGTTCAAGTGGCCCAGGAGCGAATTGTCCCCATTCCTGAACCCTCCACTGTTCACCTCACTGTGAAGGAGAATTTTATGAATTTGCAGAAGTACGTAGCACACTTTGGCTATGAAATTCCCCCTCTCCCTGAACACCTTACCAAAATACTCAAAGCCGTTACAGTTTCGCAGAAACATTTTTACACTCTAGAGCAGAAAACATTAGAGATAGGGACTAAGATATTGGATGTTGTGATTCCACCCTGGTGGGACATTTTCAATAACATAGAGGTTCCTTTGTGGATCAGACTGGCTTCCCACATTCTCGTGGTTTGTCAGTTAGGGATAGTGTTGTATTTAGTTTGCATTCAATATAAGGGAAAATGTCAGTTTGCAGAATTCTGAAACCAGAGGATCTGGAAGGAACATTATGTAAAGGTGGAGGGAGATACGCCGGTTTAGGTTTTTCCCTGTATTTTGAAAAGGGTTGTTGTTTCTTTGTGTTTGTTATTTTTAATAAAGGTTTTTCTGTTGTTTTTTGCGATGCGGTTTAATAAAGATATGTGTACCAAGTCGTGCAGAGGCCTTGGACCCCTCCATGCTTGAATGTGTGCAAAGTCTGTAATTTTACTCTCTCTATGCTGATGTATACTACATTTTCACGGAAAGGGAAGTGCATGTGTCGTGGGTATATTAGATAGGTAATTACAGGGGAAGGTTGACTATGGAGGGTCAGAAACATTTTGCTCACCTTAAAAGTATTATACTTCAAGCAAGTTTTATTATCACAGGGGGGAGTGTAAGTTTTCCAAATCTTAACATTTCCCCAAAGGTTATTATTAATAAAAGGGACCCTGCGTGGACATTTTAAATTAATAAAAAGGGTACCCATGATGGCGTCCGCTCCTCGTGGCAGAAAGCCTGTGAGATTTTAAACTTGGACTCTGCGACGCAGGCAGCTTGTGGAGAAACCGAAACCAAAGCTGCAGTTTCTGTGAAGAGAGACTTTGCATTTTGGAAACCAGACAGGACTTTGAATTATGTATTAGATCAAATTGGAGACAAATCTAAACCCAGTTAGGCCTATAGTTAAGGCCATCAAGCAGTTTGCATAAATAATCGGCAAAAGGTTAAGGAAGCCATCGAGACCGGACAGGCCCATCAAGGTGCATTCATAACAAAACAATCAATTATCGGGCTGGTAGATGCAATTACCAGCCATCTAAAAATAGTTAGTATAGATTGCTACCATTATTTAAAATAGCCCGCCAAGATTAAGACAAATAATTAACCTGATGTGGTGCGCAGATTAAGGTTTTCGAAAGGAGTATAATTGAAGGCCCCAGGTAGCAATCGCTCTCTTCTCTTCTCTCTGGCCTCTCCCTGCTCCTCGCCCTCGTGGCTGTCGCTCTTTCCCCGTCCCGCGCTTACCCCTGGCCTTTGCTCGTGCCTTTCCCCACTCCATCTGGAATCGCCCATGCACTGCATCGGACGGACACGGACAATTCAGGCCAGGCGAGGCGGGACGCGATGAGGCGAGGAGGCAAGATGAACTGAGGAAGACAACTGAGGAGATGAACTGAGGAGATGAACTGAGGAAGACGACTGAAGACAGGCTTCGAATCATCGGGCCTTCAGTCTCAGCTGATCTGCGACTATCTTTATGCAAACTCAAACTGTCGGCCGAGGAAGAGGAACCATCATCCCTGCAAGGTAAAGCACCCAAGCAGAGACTTTAACTTTGGGGTACTCGAACCTGGACAACGCCCTTGCAGGACCCGGAGACCACGTGACGACGACAGGCTCCAGAGATCACCAAGAGCTAACCCTGAACCCCACCGCTGTTTTGAGTCCAGCAGACCCTTTTGATTGGTGAGCATAAATTCTGGCCCCTCATAGCTTAATCTAGTTAGGTATAGGGGGTGGGTAAGGATAAGGGGATTGTTAAGATAGTTGTTTTCCCTCGATGTGCCGTGTGTTCCCCATTCCCTGTATAAGTATAGTTATTTGTATATGTCTGTAATTTTTATACTAGTAACTTCTCTTAAGACTGTGTTATTTTTCTGTTTAATAACATCTTGAGTTTGCTTACATCCAAACCATCTGTCTACTCGAGTCTTTTCTGTATTGCCACCTGTACCTAATCCGGTGTCTAGAACCCAGGGGCATGGGAGTGATTCGAACCACTCATAAACAATCAGAGGCATAACTGACTGGGCATACGCGCCAAACAACCACCACATGCCGCCCCCTACAGGGGACTTCTGCACTACCTGCCTGGTCCTCCTCTTCTGTCTAGCGGTCACCCATTCCCTCTCTGCCTGCGTACTATTAAGCTGCAGGGTGACCACCTCTAGAAACGTGCTATCCACGTAACTCTCAGCCTCGCGGATGCACCGCAGTGACTCCAGCTGCCGCTCAAGCTTCGACACCCGGAGCTCGAGTTGATGTAGCTGGCGACACTTCCCGCACATGTGGTCGTCCAGGCTCCGCGAATCATCCAAAACTTCCCACATGGCACAGGATGTGCACTCCATGGGACTGAGCTGCCCTGCGACACTTCTCGCACATGTGGTCGTCCAGGCTACGTGAAGCATCCAGGACTTCCCACATGGCACAGGATGTGCACTCCATGGGACTGAGCTGCCCTGCCATGCCTCTATTTAATAGACTAAGAACCAACCCAGCAGAAATAAACTTAAAACTTAACAAAAGACACTCCAAAGCTACTCACCAATCAGCTCTTTCTATCTATTTAATAACTTACTTAGCGGAAATAAACATAGAAACTTAAAAAAAAATACACTCACCAGCTACTCACCAATCAGCTTCTTCGTTTGTGCCGACGTCACTTTTTTTTACTCTGACGTCACTTTTTCAGAAACTGCCTCTGTTGAGTTGCTGCCTCTCGGGACTGCTCGTTTTAACTGCTCGCTCTTGCTGTGCTCCCACCAGGTCCGCTCTTTCCAGTCCTACTGATTCCCCTGCCATCACTATCACTGCATGTATCCCTAATTTGCAGGTGTCATTAAATCACAGAAATGCCACCAGACATTGCACTACCAGCCACTTGGGAATTTTCAAACAGCACATATTCTGTTGTCAACTGGAATTGGCTTACTTTATGTTTTCTTGATGGCTTAGAAGCTTCTTTGCATATTCAGGATAGTCATTACTATCCACTGAGGAAAATTGGGAAATAGGCACATTAGTAAGGCACTTTGGCCTTCTTATCATGCTGCATTGTACAAGAGTGGTGATGGTAATGTGATGGGTTCTAAAAGCGACGATGAACCTAAACATGATACTGATAAGGTTCCAGTTGACAACTGTAAAAAGTTATGAGGAAAATAATCAGAGTAAAAGTCTTCTCTACTTTTCTCGGTATCTATCACAGTCATCACAGTCATCCTTATAACTCCAGTGGCATCCTTCTAAGGAAAAGGTCAAGAACACAGATAAAAAAGCAATGGCCCCCAAATGCAGATTCTCTGTCAGTTATCCAGTTACAAACAAGATTACCCAGTTGATAGGGGAAATTACACCCAAGACTTTGTAAAGTAAATTATAAATAGAGTATCCAAGTCTCCAGATGACATGAAAAGATACCCACAGGCATTCAATGATTGGCCAGATGAATTGGAAATTGAGAAGTATTGTATATTAGTGATAAAAATATCAAATGCGATTACATTATGGGAGCATTTTGTCAAATAAAGTTTGGTAGAAAGAGGATTTGAGTCCAACAGTTGATCAAATGTCTACTATGTAATCAAATTAAATGAAAGCATCCACCAAATCCAACAGAAAGTTAGAGCACGAGTAGATAAATAAGTACACGAAAGTCATACAAGGAATCACGAGTATATAAAAGAGTGCGTGTAGTATGAAATTGGATACAAATTCACTTCAGCATCACCTCATCAGTGATGGGGGAATCAATCAAATGAATTTTGTTGAAGTTGCTTTTTTGAAAACTGAAGATACTGTCCTGAACTTTTTACAATGACATTACCTGGTACAGTAAATGCATTTTTCAGATGTCTTCATTTTCTGACCATTCACGTGGACAGAACGGGATGACCAAGACCAGGTTGGTGGAATTCCCATCCTAAGCCTACTTATAGAACCATGGAACCACAGAGGTTTACAGCACAGAAGAAGGCAATTCAGCCCATTGTGTCTGTGCCTGCTTTTGCCAGAAAAATTCAAAAGTAAAGCAATTGCTCTGCTGTCTCCCCAGAGCCTTGTATCTGCCTTTGATTCCAGTATTTAGGCAATTTTCCCTTAAAAAAGATGCAAATGATCTCTGCCTGAACCACTCTCTGTGGCAAATTATTCCAGGCTCCAACAATCATGTGCATAAATAAATATTTTCTAACCTCTCTACTCACTCTCTTAGTGATAATTTTAATTTGATGACCACTTGTCACTGATTCCTGAACCAGATGAAATAGTCTTTCCCTTCATAATTTTAAAACCTCTATTAAATCTTAGCCTTCTCTACTCCAAAATCTCAAGTCCATCCTTATAAGTATAATTTCCATTGATTGCATCATCCTGGCGAATCTCTGCTGTGAACTCTCTAAGGTTTTAATATCCTTTCTACAATTGGGTCCCCAAAAATGCACACAGTACTCCAAATGAGGCCAAATCAATACCAGTTCTGACGAAGGGTCGTCGACCTGAAGCATTAACTCTCTTTCTCTCTCCACAGATGCTGCCTGACCTGCTGAGTATTTCCAGGATTTTCTGTTTTTATTTCAGATTTCCAGCATCCGCAGTATTTTGCTTTTGTATTTGAGGCCAAATCAATGTTTGGCATAAATGCAACGTTACTTCTCGACTCTTGAACATTATGACCTTCTTTATCAAACCCAAAACTCTATTAGCCTTTTTATGGCTTTATCTACCTGTACTCGCACTTTCAAGGAATTGTGTATTTGTATCCCCTAGACCATTCTGTTCACCCACATCCTTCAGTACCTTTAAACATATACTCCTAATCATTGATTCCTCCCAAATATATTACCTCACATCTAACCACATTAAATTGCATCTGCCACCTATCTCCCATTCTGCTAACCTATCTACAGCTTCCTGAAGCAGTCTACGGTCCTCCTCACTGCTTGCCAAACCTTCTACTTTTGTGTCTGCTGTCAATATCGTAACTCGCACCAAGTTCTGTTCTCTTATCACCCCTGTGCTCATTGACTTACACTGGTTCCTGGTCCAGAAATGCCTCAAATTTAACATCCTAACCCTTGTATTCAAATTCCTCCATGGCCTCGCACCATCTGCCCCCCACCTCCTCTCCACCCCCCATCTCTGTAACCTACTCCACCAGCCCTACAACACCATGAGAACTATGCGTTCCTCCAATTCTGGCCTCTTGTGCATCCCCAATTTCCTTTGCCCCAACATTGGCAGCTGTACCTTCAGCTGTCTAGTCCCCAAGCACTGGAATTCTCTCCCTAAACCTCTCTGCCTCTCCACCTCTCTCTCTCCTCCTTTAAGACACTCCTTAAACTACCTCTTTGACCAAGCCTGTCCTAATATCTTCTTATGTGGCTTGGCATCAAATTTTGTCTGACAACACTCCTATGAAGCACCTTGGGATGTTTTACTACATTAAAGATGTTATATAAATGCAAAAGCTGTTTATATAAATGCAAGTTGTTGTTGTGTCATCACCAAATGTTTAGATTGTGTTCCCTATTCGCCAGTCCAAATCATCTGTATTTACGGAGAAAGAAATGTACTGAGCACTGACCCTGGGGGGTTTACGCCACTTCGAACCCTTATCCAGTCTGCGCAACACCTAACTCTTGTTTTCCGTCCATCAACCGACGCTGCCACATTTCTTCTTATACCATATGCCTGAATTTTGCTAACAAGCCTTTTGTGAGACATATTATTAAATGTCTTCTGAAAGATCATATGCTACATTCTACTATATCTACTACACTTCTTTTATCTATCGAATTAGTCAACTCTTCAAAAAACTTTATTAAATTTGGCAGACACTGGCCTTTACTAAATTCATGCTGGGTACCCTTGATTAACCCACACATTTATAATTGATCTTGAATTATGGATTCTAAGAGGTTACTCACAACTGATGTTAGATTAACTGGTCTATAGTTACTCAATTTATCCTTCTCTCCTTCTGGAACCAAGCTGTTACATTGGCAGCTCTTGAATCCCAGAGCGCAATTTGCATATTTAAGAAGGATTAAAAAATTGTGGCCATAGCCTCCACTACCTTCTCTCTGACTTGTATCAATAGCCTAGTGTACATAGCATCAGGGCCCAGTGTGTCATGCACCTTGAATTCTCCTACTTTTTTAAGAACCAATTCTTTTCCTGCAGTTACATTATATATTCTCCTGTCATACACCTCTATTCTCACTTCCACTACCACTTGCAAAAGACGATGCAAAATATCTGTTTAATATCTGTCATACTTTCATCTTCTGCAATTAGACTCTCTCCTTTATCCCTGAGTGGGCCTGCCCTCTACTTGAGAACTATTTGCTTTTTATATGCTTGGAAAGGCTCTTTTGAGTTCCATTTATATTATCCGTTAGTCTATTTTTCACATTTTCTTTTAGTACTTCTAATCTGCCATTTTTACTCCCTACTATAATTTTTATATTCCTCATGATTATCTTTATTATTGTTCTGTACATTATCCTATGCCCTTACTTTATCAAGTGCTTCTCCTTTAAGTTCCAGTTTAATTTTAGTTCCTGTTTATCCACAGAACACTATTCTTTTATGCACCTTTTTTGCCTTATTGGACTTTGCATCTCATACTTCAAGTTGATCTGTCAACCTGTTTTCTCCCCAGTTAATTTGAGACAAATTATTTTTTTTATCTCACTGAACTTTGCTTTTTCCAGTACAGTACCCCGTTCTTGGACTGTTTGGGTTAAAAGACTGAATCCCGACCCCAACCTGCCTCCGATCCGCCTACTTTCGGTTTCAACCGAGGTGGGACCGAGGAGGTGAGGGGGGCGGGGTGGAATGCAACAAGACATCATCACAATGTTGTGCGACATCAACGCATCCATGCCTGAGGCGGACTCCTCCATTCTCTCTGCAATCGTGGTCAGTGTGCTTGGAAAGCGTATCAGCAACATTCCACCTAAGGTGTGCAGGCACGTGGCTGCGCATCAATCGGGAGGTCCCGCACAGGTCGCTCACAAGCTGTTGCCGCTGGAAGAGATACTTTGCGCAGCTAATTTAAAGGGAGCGTGCTTGAAAAACAAATTAGAGGGAACATTGTCTCTCAGTACATCGCAAATTCTCTGCTGCTGCTGCTCAATGATTTTCCTTTTCATCGACAGCCCCCGGGGTACAAGCATCTTTGTCTAGCCGAGCAGAGCTTGGCGAGATCTGTGTCCTCGGACGCGGACTCTCCACTGCTCTCCCTGCCACCACCATCTGCTCTGGCTCACTGGTGAAGTGTGAGTCACCAGGTGAAAACCCAACTATCTAACTTACTGGTCCCACCGAAGTGCGGGTAACTGAGCTGGTGCATGGTCTGCATGAATCCTGTCATGGTGTATCCTCTGAGGGATTTAGCTCCTCTGCGGATTCATTGTACGGGAGCTCCACCGGCTGTTGCTGCATGCATGAAGGCCCTGGCAGAGAGAAAATATATGAATTAGTCCTGGCAAGATAAGAATTTTGCAACTTATCATTATGAAGATGATCATATTTCACTCGCTGTTGAAATCAAATCAACATGACTGAGTGTTGCATGATGTGGTTCACTGATATTTAATTGTGTCACCAGGTAGCTGGGAGCTCCCCACCTCTGATGGCAAGGGACGCCGAAAATGCCACTGATCTCCAGTGGCTCCTCTGCTGCAGTTGTGAGCTGCAAGATCCGTGGAGGCCCACTTCCAGTTCTCTGCCTCGTGTTCTGCGCTCTCTTCTCTTGCAATGGGAGAGAGAACAGGCCTATGAGTGAGTGTAATGGCATGTGTTCACCCAATGGATGGAGTGCATTTGGTGAGGGTGACGTAGAGGAAGAGGCATGAAATTGCATAAGGATGAGGGTGAGTGACAGTGGTGGATGGATAGATGGGGATGTGAGGAAATGCATAGAAAGAGATGGATGGGTGGGCGTGCAATCTAAGTGGGTGTGAGGAGTGATGTGATGGAGTAGACTTAAGAACGCAAAGTGAGGAGGCGGGGTGATGCGCAAAGCAGGATGTAGGTGAATGTGCCACTGTACTCACCTTTCCTGACCTGGTTAGTGTAGTGTATGTGCCTTTAAGTCAGAACTACTTTTACAGCTCCTGTATACTGTAGTACCGGCAGTGACCACACCGGTATATAAGCTTTGCGCATGCCTCTGTACCCCCAGTCTAGAGATTACCCTCCTCCAGTAAAGACCTGTTATTTGTTAATGTACAGCATCCGTGTGATTATTTATCCATTGAACCACGGGTCTAACAGTGGCTATGAGTGTCGATTCGAATCTACCTGCAACATAAAAGAAAAAGAAAAAATAGTCAAGGCCAGGAACACGGGCATCGACCACGAGCAACCGCCCAGCAGTCAGGCAGAGATCCAACTTCGCAGGGGAGGCTGTGGAGAGCCGGGCTTGGTTCCCCAGCCACAATGATCAGTAAGAGACCAACGACAGGTCCAGCGCAGACTCTTCCCAAGCAGCGGCGGCTGGAGACGACCGACGGTGGAGAGAGAGCCGAGCAGCGTCAACGGGGTAAGACAGAGGGTGAAGAGTGCAGGGCGCAGCCGGGGGTTGAACACCGAGCGGCGTCGAGGAAAATAAAACAAACCGGAGAGAGAGAAGGTAAGAAACAGCCGGGTTCTAGACTGAGCGGCGTCGAAAAATATCAAAAGAAGAACGCGCAGAGCACAGCCAGGGATCACGGGCTGAATAGGGTCCGCGGGGCAAAGAAAGGGGAGACGCCATTGAGCCGCGGACAAGAAGGGAGAGCGCGGGAGACGTCATTGAGCCGCGGAGAAGCAGGGAGAGCGCGGGAGACACCATTGAGCCACGGAGAAGAAGGAAGAGCGCGGGAGGCGCCAATTTGAGAAGCCGCAGCGGAGAAGAAGGGCGAGCGCGGGAAGGAAGGAAAGCACTGGAGACGCCATTTTTGCCAGCGGAGAAGAAGGGGAAGCGCGGGAGGCGCCATTGGGGATAGTTAACGCAAACCCAAGGATGCCGAAGAGTGGCAGTGCCTCTACGTTCGACAATGAAGTCGAAGATTGGGCGACATATGTGGAACGTATTGAGGTGTACTGCAGGGCGAATGAAGTGCCAGATGCTAATAAAGCACTGGTTCTGTTAAATTCCATGGGTGCAAAAACTTATGGGTTACTGCGAAACTAATAACCCCAGAGAAGCCGGTAAACAATAATTTTGAAAGCATAGTAGAAATCCTACAGGACCACTTAAACCCCACACCGCTGCTGATAGCAGAATGATTTAAGTTCCATAAAAGGAACCAACACAAAGACGAAAGCAATGCTGAGTACCTAACGGAACTGCACAAGCTATCAAAACACTGCCAGTTTGGAGCGGGACTAGCAGATACGTTAAGGGACAAGTTTGTGTGTGGGCTACAAAGTGAAGGAACCCAGAAACGGATTCTATCAGAAAAGGACCTTAAGCTTGACAAAGCTTTGAGTATGGCAGTATCACACGAAGCAGCCGCAAGGGGCGCTGCAGAGATACAACGGAAACCGCAAGAATATGGCACCAATGAAATGTCCTATGGAACAGGGAAGTGCTATTGCTGCGGCAGAACAACACATGACCAGAAAGATTGTTGGTTCAAGGACCAAGTGTGCAGACAGTGTGGGAAAGCAGGACACATAGCAAGAGTCTGCAGGTCTGGGAAGAAAACCAACAGTAAGAAATCTCCACAGGAGAAGTACAAAAAGGTACACCAGGTGATGGACAGTGGTTCAGACAAACAGAAAAGTGACACAGACTCCGGAAGCAAGGAGCTGGGTTGTCTGAAACTACATAATGTAACCGAAATAGAGGATCACCAGACTATCTGGGTTACACTCAAGATAGACGGAGTCCAAGTGAAAATGGAATCGGACACAGGGTCAGCTCTAACAGTCATAAATCAAAGAGACTACAAGCGGCTATTTTCACACATACCCTTGAAAGCTACAGAGATGGTCTTGAAGACATATACGGGGCAAAAAGTCTACCCCAAAGGAAAAATAAGGGTGAAAGTGACATATAAAGGCCAGGAAATACCTAAAATGGATGTATATATATTGCCAGATGGAGGACCACCACTGCTAGGACGTGAATGGATCCGGAAGATACAATTAAATTGGCATTCCATACAGGCACTGAAGGTTGAGGCCAAAAAGGATGACGACGTCACACCTGGCTGACTGTCAAAAATGCTAACTGACGCAAAAGAAGTGTTCCAGGAAGCACTAGGAACATGAAAAGGAATAACAGCAATGATTAAAATAGAGGAAAATGCAAGCCCAAAGTTTCTGAAGGCCAGACCAGTGCCTTATGCGATCAGACCAGCTGTTGAAGCAGAGCTAGAAGGGTTGGAACATTCAGGACTTCTGTCCAAAGTGGACTGGAGCGAGTGGGCTACACCCATCGTTCCTATAATGAAGAGGTCGTTGAGTAATACGCCTGGGGAACCAAAGAAGGTCAGCATCTGTGGGTATTTTAAGGTGACAGTGAACACAGTCCTTCACACGGTACAATATCCGCTTCCACGAATTGAGGATATTTTCGCCTCGCTGTCTGGGGGTAAACGCTAAACCAAAATTGATCTAGCCCAGCTGTACTTGCAAATGGAGGTAGAAGAAGCTTCGAAACAATATCTTACGATCAACACTCATAAAGGTCTCTATCAATACAACCGGCTGGTGTTTGGAGTAGCCTCGGCTCCGGCTATCTGGCAAAGGGTGATGGATCAGGTCCTGCAAAGGATTCCAGGGACCCAGTGTTATTTGGGCGACATCTTGGTCACGGGCGAAAATGACGGTGATCACCTCGCCAACTTGGAGAAGGTGCTCACCAGATTAAAGGAGTATGGGCTACGAGCTAATCGCCACAAGTGCGAGTTTTCCAGAAACAGATCTCGTATTGTGGCCACGTCATCGATGAAGAGGGGTTACATAAGTCCCCTGACAAGATTGAGGCAGTAGTCAAGGCTCCAGCACCGGAAAATCTTTCACAACTGAGGTCGTTCCTCGGGCTGGTAAACTACTACCACAAGTTCTTACCAAATTTGTCTACGGTATTACACCCACTGAACACCCTACTGCAAACACGGGTACCATGGAAGTGGGATGACAAATGTAGACGAGCTTTCCAGAAGTGTAAAGAATTGATCACATCAAAAGAGGTTTTGGCCATTTCAACCCAGCACTACCAATTCATTTGGCATGTGATGCATCACCCTATGGTATTGGAGCGGTGCTGTCGCACAAATTCCCAGACGGGTTGGAGAGGCCAGTAGCCTTTGCGTCTCGGTCACTAACCTCAGCCGAGCGCAACTACGCCCAGATTGACAGGGAGGCCCTCAGCCTAGTATGGGGAGTAAAAGAATTCAACCACTATCTGCATGGGCAGAAGTTCACCTTGCTGACTGACCACCAATCACTTGTCTCCATCTTTAATCCTAAGAAGGGCGTTCCAGTGATGACTGCACAGCGGTTACAAAGATGGTCCCTGTTTCTAGGGGCGAATCAATATGAAATAGAATATAAAGGCACAAAACAGCATGGGAACGCTGATGGGCTATCGCGCCTGCCACTGCCTACTGTGGAGGAAGCACCAGCAGTGGACCCTATCGAGATATTTTATTCGTCAATAATTGAACGATTGCCAGTAACAAACGCGGATATAGAGAAGGAGACCCGCAAGTATCCGACGCTGTCGCGGGTATATGAATTGACGGTGAGGGGATGGCCAACACATGGCGACTCACTGTTGCCAGCATTCTCATCCAGAAGAGAACAGCTGTCAGTATGCCAGGGGACAGTGATGTGTGGATCCAGAGTGGTGATTCCACCCAAGTTAAGGGAGAGAGTGCTAAATGAGCTACATGAAGGTCATCTGGGGGGAGTGAAAATGAAAAGCCTTGCTAGGGCTTACGTGTGGTGGCCGGGAATCAATCAACAAATTGAAGACCTAACTAAGAGCTGCTTAGGATGCCAGAAGGTCCAAAATGCACCACCACATGCCCCTCTACACCCATGGGAGTGGCACTCCTCTCCATGGCAACGGGTGCATATTGATTTCGCTGGTCCATTCATGGACTCAATGTTCTTAATAGCAGTGGATGCTCATTCAAAGTGGCCTGAGGTGATAAAAATGTCTTCAACCACTACAGAGAAAACGATTGCAGTCCTACGGGCCATATTTACCAGAAACGGTTTGCCAGAGCAGATTTGCTCTGATAATGGACCACAGTTTGTGTCCGATGAGTTCCAAAAATTTATGAGAAGGAATGGGGTAAGGCATTACACATCCACCCCGTATCATCCAGCCACAAATGGATTGGCTGAGAGGTTCGTACAAACCTTTAAGAAGGCGATAAAGGCCATGTGCGACGATGAAATTCCACTACAGCATAAGATGTGCAATTTCTTATTAGCCTACCGAAACGCGACACATGCAGTTACCAACCAGACCCCGGCCATGATGTTCTTTAACCGAAGGTTGAGATCTCGTCTGGATTTGCTCAGACCAAATGTGCTAAGAAATGTTGAGGACAAACAATTCCAGCACATCAATGAGAAGCCGACAAGGGGCTTCAATGTAGGGCAACCCGTCTTGGCCCGTGACTATCGAACAGAAAAATGGCAACCCAGAACGATATGTACAAGGCAGGGGCCATTAATGTACACAGTGGTTGTCGGGGAGAACATTGTGAGACGCCACGTCGATCAGATATTAGCATCACAGGAACGCGTCAACCCCATGTCTCGAGTACCTGGGGATGAACCCGACATACCGGTAGCATCTACTTCAGACCCAGTAGCAGTGGAACCCGATGAACTACCCGATGAACAGGGGTCAGAATCGTCTCTGCACCAAGAACAAGAACCTCCGGAAAG
Organism: Somniosus microcephalus; assembly: GCF_052327205.1. Classification (NCBI taxonomy): domain Eukaryota; kingdom Metazoa; phylum Chordata; class Chondrichthyes; order Squaliformes; family Somniosidae; genus Somniosus; species Somniosus microcephalus. Next base: position 236,436,559 of record NC_140987.1, read on the forward strand.
GCGCTGTCCCGAAAGGGTCAGGAAGCCGCCCCAAAGACTGAATCTATAAATGGACTTTTGTTGTTTAATGTACATGTTGAAATGTAAATTGTTATTTGAATATTAGGGGTACTACTAATCTAAAAGGGGAGGAATTTTAGTGTATGTGCCTTTAATTCAGAACTACTTTTACAGCTCCTGTATACTGTAGTACCGGCAGTGACCACACCGGTATATAAGCTTTGCGCATGCCTCTGTATCCCCAGTCTTGAGACTACCCTCCTCCAGTAAAGACCTGTCTATTGTTAATGTACAGCATCCGTGTGATTATTTTATAACAGCATATCCACTGAACCACGGATCCAACAATGACCATCAAAGTGCTCAATGCATATATGAGTTTCCCATCCTGGAGCTGGTAATCTTGCACCATGAACACTCATCTGGCCCCCTGCTTAAAAGAAAAGAAAACATACAACCCATTGCAGCTTTCCTAACAGCCAAATGGGTTAATTCATCAATTTCTGATTCGCTTCTGTCAATGTCGGGAAACATCCACTCAAGTTTAAAAACTTCAACAGTTAACAATGCCCAAAATGTTTACAAAACCCACATCTGGTTGTGGAGTTAAAAACAGAGTTCACAGCTGCTTGTGAAAAGAGTTAACTTCTTTCTTTTGCATTTCAAAAGAACACAAACACAGACAGCACTCGCTGTCAGGTTTGGTCACACAACTTCTCACAGCTTTCAAGTAAATCTTTACTTTTTACCAAGACTCTGGGGGAAAAATTCAGTATCGGCCCGTTTGGGGCACGATTATCGGCCATGCGCAAAGTTTAGCGCCTGGCGCTAATTATCGCCTCCAACTGCAAACTTGGCTTTTATCGCCCTCGGAGTTGATTGGAGTGCTAAATGAGGCACTACACACCTCTCTTAAAGTGCAAAGGCCGAGGAGCGAGGTGCTAACTCTGAACGCTGGCGAAGCTCATGTGATATCAGTCAGCAATGGAACAGACACAATGGCGCCGGACAGTTCTTAAAGGGGAGGGTTGATCTTGCTCTCCATCCACATCCTGCTCATTGCAGCCTTGAATCTCGGCCTGGAGAGACCTGTACATCAAATCTGCTGGAAAGAACAATGGAGAGGCCCAGGGAAAGAGCTCAGATTGCAGCCCACACTGTCTCTTCTAAATCGATACAAGGAAGGGCAAATCAAAATGAACCTGCAAAGTGCTGCTCAGCACCCAAAACTTCTTCACACAGCGGTGAATCTCTCCAGAAGTCTCTCTCTCTCTCTCTCTCTCTCAGAATGCGTGGTGCAAAAATGTCACCAACAAAAAAAGGCAGGAAGTGGTCACCTTTAAATAGCGCTCCCCCAGTCCCATCCTGACTGCAAAACGCTCCCCTCAACCTGTCGTTGCTGGCGGCAGGCGGTAAGGCAGGGAGCGCCACTTAATATCTGGTCCGGGGAGCTACCGGGGTGTTGCACACTCAACTGACGTCACGATATGCCGGTGCAGGAGATCGTGGCAGTCGTGTTTAGTGCCACCACAAAAAGTCTAGTTAATTTTGTGAGCGGCGCAAACATCGCCGCGCACGGGCGCCAGTTGCTTTGCGCCCAATTAACGCCCTCTTAAGGCGCTAATGGGAAGCACAAACCAACCGAATCTTTGTTAAGATCCTGATCAATTCACTTTAGCAGGTAAAAAATCATGAGACATCCTAAACATTCTGTGAAGCAACTCCACACAATAGCATCTTTTTTTCCCCTGGTCACCCATACTTGCAATTGGTCAAAAATTTCCAAAAATTGTTGATGTGTTTTTGCATCATGTCCGGAACTACAGTCTTTCACACAAATTTACACTAACCAGAATTTCACCATGGCCACAATGAAAGTCTGGTTTTAATTAGTTAATTAACCTTAATAACTCCAATACAATTCAAACCAATATTTTTAAACTAACCGGTATCACTTGAAAAACAAAGGAAGAAGCCACACTAACAAAGAAACATTCACACATGCTTTGTAAACATTCAAATTCATTTTATTTCAGGCACATTAACTTAAAGGATGAAGCTTATCTTTTGTCAAACAATTAACAAACTTATAATAGCACACACTTGTTCATCATTCAAGACAAAACTACAAAGGATTAAACAGCTTTTAACTCTCAGTACAGAAAAGTAGGTGAAGCTGAAACAAACAGAAAACTTCTAAACTTTTAACACACATTTTCACTCAAGCTGAAATTCCAGCATTCTTTCTGATTCTTACACTCAGCAAACCTTGTGCTTTATTAGCTCTTACCCTCTCTAGATCTTTTCATCACTAACTGCCGCCGTGACATCGGCCGTCTCCATTTCTCTGCTCCCCTCACTCACTCCAACCTACCTCCCTCTGAACTTACAGCACTCCATTCTCTTAGATCCATTGTCATTAAACCTGCTGACAAGGGTGGTGCTGTTGTTGTTTGGCGCACTGACCTCTACCTAGCGGAAGCTGAACGGCAACCCTCCGGCACCTCCTCCTACCTCCACCTGGACCATGACCCCACTACCGAACATCAAACCACCGTTTCCAAGACTGTCACTGACCTCATCTCCTCTGGAGATCTTCCCCCCGCTGCCAGCAACCTCAAAATTCCCCAACCCCGCACAGCCCGCTTCTACCTCCTTCCCAAGATCCACAAACAGGACTGCCCTGGTAGACCCATCGTTTCAGCCTGTTCTTGCCCCACGGAACTTATCTCTTCCTATCTTGACTCTATCTTTTCTCCCCTTGTCCAGTCTCTTCCCACCTACATCCGTGACTCTTCGGACGCCCTCCGCCACTTTAACAGTTTCCAGTTTCCTGGCTCCAACCGCTTCCTTTTCACCATGGATGTACAATCCCTCTACACCTCCATCCCCCACCCGGATGGCCTGAGGGCGCTCCGCTTCTTCCTTGAACAGAGGCCCGACCAGTCCCCATCCACCACCACCCTCCTCCGCCTGGCTGAACTTGTTCTCACATTGAACAACTTCTCCTTTAACTCCACTCATTTCCTCCAAATCAAAGGTGTTGCCATGGGTACCCGCATGGGTCCTAGCTATGCCTGCCTTTTCGTGGGCTAAGTGGAACAATCTTTGTTCCAATCCTACTCGGGTCCCCTCCCTCACCTCTTTTTCCGATACATTGATGACTGTATTGGTGCCGTTTCCTGCTCTCATCCCGAACTTGACAATTTCATTCACTTTGCCTCCAATTTCCACCCTTCCCTCACCTTCACATGGTCCATCTCTGACTCTTCCCTTCCCTTCCTCAACTTCTCCGTCTCCATCTCTGGAGATAGGTTATCGACCAATATTCACTACAAGCCCACTGACTCCCACAGCTATCTGGACTACACTTCCTCCCACCCCACTTCCTGTAAGGACTCTATACCATTCTCCCAGTTTCTCCGTCTCCGCCGTATCTGCTCTGACGATGCCACCTTCCACACCAGTGCTTCAGACATGTCTTCCTTTTTCCGCAACTGGGAATTCCCCTCTCCCGTGATTGACACTGCCCTCGACCGTGTCAGTTCTATCTCCCGCACTTCTGCCCTCACCCCTGCCCCTCCCTCCCGGAACCACGATAGGGTTCCCCTTGTCCTCACCTTTCACCCCACCAGCCTCCTCATTCAACGGGTCATCCTCCGGCATTTCCGCTACCTCCAAAGTGATCCCACCACCAAATGTATCTTCCCCTCCCCTCCCCTTTCAGCATTCCACAGGGACCGCTCCCTCCGAGACACCCTCGTCCACTCCTCTATCACCCCAAACAGCCCTTCCCCTTCGCCTGACACCTTCCCGTGCAAGCGGAGGAGATGTAACACCTGCCCCTATACCTCCCCCCTTCCCACTGTCCAGGGCCCCAAACACCCCTTCCAGGTGAAACAGCAATTTACTTGTACTTCTCGCAAACTAGTATACTGTATTCGCTGCTCACGATGCGGTCTCCTCTACATTGGGGAGACCAAACGCAGATTGGGTGACCGCTTTGCGGAACACCTCCGTTCAGTCCATAAGGGTGACCCCGAGCTTCCGGTCGCCTGTCATTTTAATTCACCGCTCCATTCCCACTCGGACCTCACCGTCCTTGGCCTCTTGTATTGTTCCATGGAAGCTCAACGTAAACTTGAGGAACAGCACCTCATCTTCCGATTAGGCACTCTGTAGCCTTCCGGACTCAATATCGAGTTCAACAATTTCAGATCATAACCTCGGCCCCTATTTCATTTTTCTTGTAATTTTTCCACTCCTTCCCCCCCGCCTTTCCTTTTGTTTCTCTCTCACACCTGGCAGCTATCTCTTGCCCTGCCAGTACACTTTACACCTAATCTCAGTCTATTACCATGTCGTCTAGCTTCTAATACCTTTTATTGTCTCTTTTTTACTTCTTTTGTTTCTTTTATTCTTTTGTCCGATCGCAGCCCTGCCTCCGATCTATCTTTTCTTTCCAGTTTTGAAGAAGGGTTCGACCCGAAACATCAACTCAAATTTCTGTCCATGGATGTTGCCTGACCTGCTGAGTTTTTCCAGCATTTTCTGTTGTTATTTCGGATTTCCAACATCCGCAGTATTTTGCTATCGTACTTGTGTTTTATTTGTTTTGGACAGAAACTAACAGCTTTGTGTCGGTAAAACTTTAATTTTTCCCATCTTTTTCCTTCTCTTAAATTGCCTCACCAACTTATTCTGTCTCCCCTCCTTTTCTGGCGGGGTTAACTTAATTTTTCCATCTTCATCCATTTCACTTACACCTGCCCTTTGTTCGACTGCAATGAAATGTCCTTGGGGTTCACCTCCCATTTCTAGTTTCACTAAATCACCCACCATTTCCTTCAATGGCCAATACAGTATGGTATAATCACATTCTAACACTCCTCTATTCTGTCTGCTGACAGGGGAACCAAATTTCTGCTGCCTGTAAGATTCGAAAATTTTCATTAACTAATCACGCAAGAAAACAGGATTAATAATGCAGCTTTATTGACCAAAAGAAGCTTATACAGAAAACCCTTTGATAAAAAGGGGCATACAAAATGGCCGCCGGACCTCGTGATCAGTTTCTGGGACCATTTGATTTCTGTTACTGCAAGCCAGACAGGCTTGTGGATTGAGGACAGTAAGCCCGCGAAAGCCAGTATCGGGAAACTGAAACTCAGGGAAATGGGCATACATATTCAATTGGATTCTAAGTACAAGACAGTTTCAGGTAACAGGATGGGGCCCATCAAGATATGGGTGGACAATTGAATGAACACTTAAACCCATTTACTGTACAAAGGAAGAACCGTTTAACAGCCATCAAGGGCAATCTCCAGACCGATCAATATGCGAACCGAGTTACGGTGACAAAGTAAAAGACATTATCGGCCAGGAAGGCCAGTTAAGCTATCACCGGCTCCCGTTACAAGACAAAGCGCCCCTGCAGAGATTTCTGCCCGCCAAAAATATTACAAAGACTGGACTATGATCTGGCGGGAGATAAGACTGTCCCAAAAGAGTATAATTATGGATTTGAAAGTCCATCAAAAAGGACACACACACTGGAGGCAACGCTTCACCTCAACGGCTACGCTTCATTCGTAGGACGATTCACTTCTTCGGTACAATTCGTAACTTCGGTGACGACGAGAAGACTTTGGCTGGGAAGCCAGCTTGGCCAGGCAAGGCTCGACTACGATGGGAAGACGAAGGAGGGTGGCCCGGGTACTTTTGTCGGGAGATCATCGACGACTCAGGCCGAAGGAGAAGACACCCTCTGGAAAACCGCCGAGCCAGGCGGGAGCGAGAAATAAATAAAAAGACATTCCAGGCCTAGCCAGTCAGGGCCTCGACATACCATTCGGCCAGAAACTCTTGGATTCTCCCATGTGTATCCAGTTCTTCAACGACTTGTTAACAGATTCAACCATGACGAGCGCTCATAAAGGCTGTGTCCACTGCCTCATCGCCTGAGAGAGAGAGAAAAACAAGCTGCGCCAGAAGTTTCCAAATCCACTTGACGACGGAAAGCTGTACCAAAAGGCTACGAACCCCCTCTTTTGCGAATCTGAAAGTGGTGAGCATGATTCCGAGTTCCTCAGGTCGAAACTTAGTCTAGGTCTAGGGGAGGGGGTAAGGGTAATCGTAATGTGTTTCCCCTTTTGCGATGTGCCGTGTGTTTCCCATTTCCATGGAATTAAGTTTATAGATATGTGCATGCTTGTAGTCGCTTTAATTTATGCTTATGACATGTATTTTATAATGCTGCAAACTGTTTAATAATAAAAGCATCCATTTCGTGCTATTCAACCTGGTCTATTGAGCCTTTCTCTGCACTACAGTTCCCTGCACCTAAGTCCAAGGTCTAGAACCGTAGGGGAGAGTGGGTCGAACCACTCAAGGGTAATTATTGCACGAAGCCTGGTAGGAGACCAGAACGAGCAAGAGAAACCCCCTGCATGCCTCATAGGATTCATCGGCAGTAGGACCAGGGGTTCTAGTACTTATTGCGGGGTTCGCAATTCCCCATATTGTTGTCCCTCATCAGACCACTTTCCTTCCCCCTCTACTTCCCCCTCCATATCCCCTTCCTCTGAGGTTGTTAAGCATATTATCCCCTACTCTTCTAATAGCTGAGCTTCCAATCGCTCAATTTCCTTTTGGCATTTAGAGTGATCAGCTTCTCCCTCTCTTTGTTGCTGCAACACCTTAAATGCTGTTTTTACATTGCTTTACTCTTCCTCAGCTGAGGCTGCCTGCCGATGTTGCTTATGGCTTTCTTTGTGCCATTCCTCAGCTCTTCACGAACACTCCTTCACCTGAGACTGCAAGTATTCCATGTTACTTTCCCCTTTCACTTTTTCAGCTTGTCTCTGTTCTTTTAATTCCTCTAACTCTCTTGACTGGTGGCCCATCACCGCTTCCCTGTCACTCGCCTTTCATTTCAGTTGCTCAATCTCTCTGGATTGTTCATCCATCACTTTCTTATTTTGAATGAATTGTCTTTGATAGGCTGACAGCCATATCGCTTTATACCAGGGCACCTTTCCTAATGGACCTTCCATCCATTCCTTTGCCTTTTGTACAGGGTCATTGTTCTGCACAGTAGCTCTAACCCATGGTTTATCTCTATCGATTTTTCCATGAATATATTTTGCTACCAAATCCTCCATACTTCTCACTTTCTTGTCCGGCATTGTTATAAAACAATCCTTTTTCCCCTCGGGGTCCCTTTGTGGTAGCCAATTATGTAAGCCTTTCTCTTACTATTGTACAGACCTCGAGAATCACGAATAAGCGAATGACAGACAAGTATGTGATCAAAAAAATTGGTCTTTATTTACACTACAGTTCAAAATTCAAGTGTACAATTGCAATCAATATGTGTCCAATTTACCCGTACATAAAAGTACTTCCCAGCAATTTACACGCTACCTCTGGGCGATTTATATTCCAAGTCAGCCGTACATGAAAGTGCCCCTTTTCTAAGCTCTATGACCGACTTTCATACATGCTCCTTTATCACTAGATGTTCGGTCCAGGGAGAGTTGTAAGTCGAAACATAGACTGGCCAGCTTTCTCTGTTTGTCTGTTCTTCCGTTCTATCTCCTTTGTTCCTTCTGTGTTCTGAATTTCCCACCCCTGGGTCACTTCTGTTATAGGGCCTTTCTGCCAGCCCCCCTCATATAGCACTGTCTGCTTACCTCTGATAGGTCAGTTTCACTCCAAACCTTCCCTGATTGGAGTTCCTTCTGCATGACGTGTTCATGTTCTTGTGAGGTGTGTGGGGGTGGGACTTCCTTGTCAGTGGTGCTTCTTCTTCCTGTCCATGTGGCCTTTCAAATAAAGGACCATGCTGACCACCAAGCAAAGGACCCCCTGCTGACTTCCACCATTTTGTGTCTTCACAAACAAAGAACAGATGCTGATTTCCTACAGGTTGAATCCGTCTGTAACCATTTCACAATTCATTCTGAACTTCGATCTCCACATGGTAGCAGTGGTTTTATTACAATTTTTAGAATCTTACACACCTGACGTGACAACCTGAGCCTCCTGAGACACTGGTGTTCAAACATGTTAAGGAAGCTTATCCTCTGCCTGTAGACCCTGTGCGCCGGGTATGGTCTCCTGTGAGCTGCTCCCCTCTCTCCTGTGGAGCTACAGGTCTGTGACCAGCAGGCTACTGCTGCTGCTGCTGTTGCTCATGCTGGTGCTGTTGGTGGTTATCTTGATCCTCATCCGACGTCCATTCTAAGGCAGCATAAGCAACACCCATGTTAATCTGACAGAGCAAAGCTCCAAAGTGCAGGTCAGACCTTCAAATCTCCAAGGTGTTTATGACACCTCCAAATTGTTGAAGAAACCTCCAAATTGTGTAAATTAACCTCTGAGCACAAGTACTGTGAACAAACCTGTTGTGTATGTACCTTTAAGGGAATAACTGGTCTCAGACTGCAGTACCGGCAGTGACCACCCCTGTATAAAAGGCCCCAGCAGGCTTCTGTAGTTTCAGTTTCCAGGTTGTCTCCATTCAGTAAAGACTTGTTATAATCAACTTCTGCAGTCCGTGTCTCAATTATACACGGACGTAATACTGGCGACGGGTAAGAAACAAACTTACCTGCAACTCGGCAGCACCTCAGATGACATTATTGAAGGTCGAAGACAGAAGAAAGAAAAAAATAATAATCCAAAGAAACTCGAGAAACAGGCGTCGACCGTGGGCAACCGCCCTCCAAATCATCGAATTGAAAAGTGCAGGAGAGACTGTCGAGAGCTAGGCTTGGTCTCCAGTCTGTGGTTTCCCAGCTAATTGGGCTGGTGGCAGGTAGTGCACTGATCCTTCCTGGGCTGCGGCGGGTGGCTCTCCAACGGGGCCGGGCAGTGTGTCGGTAGGCAAAGAGAGAGAAAGAGGGTGGAGCACAAAGGGCGCGGCCGGTGCTTCGCAGCCGGGCAGCGTTCGGACCTAAGAAGAGGGAGGGAAGTGTCCCAGAGGGACCGCTCCATGACGGGAATGGTTGTTCACTTAACGGAGCAAATATTGAAGCGCGATAGAAAAATAAAAATACCGTGGAAAGCGGCGTTGGCAGCAGCGGCAGCGGCAGGAAAGCGCGGGAGGCGCCATCTTAACTCAGCGGGGAAGAAGGAAAAGCGCGGGAGTCGCCATTTTGATCCATCGGGGACGAAGGCAAAGTGCGGGAGGCGCCATCTTAGATTTTCAAAATGCCAAAGACTGCCGATATCACTGCCTTCGCTAATGCAATAGAAGACTGGACCACGTATGTGGAAAGATTCGAGGTATATTGCGAGGCAAACTAAATAGCCGATGAGAAAAAGGCATCGGTATTGCTAAATTTAATGGGCGCAAGAACGTACGGCCTATTGCGGGACCTGATTACTCCAGCCAAACCAAAGGCGAAGAGTTTTAACGAAATTGTTGCTATCCTACAGGATCACCTAAATCCGACACCGCTGCTGATAGCAGAAAGATTTAAATTCCACAGGAGAAATCAGCATAAAAATGAGAGCAATGCTGATTACCTTACGGAACTACGCAAGCTATCAAAGCACTGTCAGTTCGGAGCAGGACTGGCGGATACCTTACGGGACAAATTTGTCTGTGGACTCCTGAGTGAAGGAACCCAGAAGAGGTTACTTTCAGAGAAAGAGCTGACGCTAGATAAGGCTTTCAGCGTGGCAGTATCATACGAAGCAGCAGCAAGGGGAGCTGCGGAAATACAACAAAAGCCACAGGAATACGGCACCCACGAAATGACATGGGGATTTGCAAAATGTTATCGCTGCGGCAGAACAAATCATGACCAGAAGGACTGCTGGTCCAAGGACAAAATATGCGGGCAATGCGGAAAGATGGGACACATTGCACGAGTTTGCAGGTCTGGGAAGAAGACCAACGACAACAAAAAGGCTACTAAGGAACCGTACAGGAAAGTACAAAAGATGACGGACAGTAGTTCCGAAGATCAGATGAGCGATAGTGAATCCGGGAACAAGAGACTAAGCTGTCTCAAACTTCACAACGTAATCGCAAAAGAGAATCACCGAACCATTTGGGTCATCCTCACGATAGCAGGGTCCCAAGTCAAAATGGAATTGGATACAGGATCAGCTCTAACCGTCATGAATCGATGAGACTATGAGCGGCTATTCTCACACATACCCTTGAGAGAGACATCCATTGTCTTGAGGACGTATATGGGGCAAAAAGTATACCCCAGAGGAAAATTACGGGTGCCTGTCGAATACAACGACAAGAAAATACGGAAATTGTATCTCTACATTCTGCAATATGGTGGACCACCGTTATTGGGACGTGAATGGATCAGAAAGATAAGTTTAGACTGGCACTCCATTCAGGCACTTACGGTGGCTGGTAAAAAGGATGACGACGTCACTCCTGGACGATTGTCAATAATCTTAGCTGATGCCAAAGAGGTATTTCAACAAGAACTGGGCACTCTTAAAGACGTAACCACCTCAATAAAAATAGAGGAGAATGCAATTCCCAAGTTTTTCAAAGCAAGACCGGTACCATATGCAATTCGCCCAGCCGTCGAGGCAGAGCTGGAGAATCTGGAGAATGCAGGTGTGTTATCTAAGGTAGACTGGAGCGAGTGGGCGACACCCATCATTCCTGTCATGAAGAAAACGTTAAACAATAATTTTGAGGAGCCAAGGAATGTTCACATCTGTGGGGACTTCAAGGTGATGGTGAACCCAGTCCTTCACACAGTACAATATCCTCTTCCAAGGATAGTAGATATCTTCGCCTCACTATCTGGAGGGAAGCATTTTACAAAAATTGACCTAGCACAAGCATATTTGCAGATGGAGGTTGAAGAATCCTGTAGGAAGAATCTCACGATAAACACTCACAAAGGTATTTACCAGTATAATCGACTGGTATTCGGAGTTGCATCAGCTCCGGCGATATGGCAAAGAGCGATGGAACAAGTCCTGCAAGGGATTCCGGGGACTCAGTGTTACTTGGACGACATCCTAGTGACAGGTGAAGATGAGAGTGAACACCTTGCCAACCTAGAGCAGGTGCTCTCTAGACTACGTGAACATGGGCTACGAGCCAATCGCCCTAAGTGCGAGTTTTTTAAGAAACAGATATCGTATTGTGGCCACGTGATTGATGAAGAGGGGTTGCATAAGTCCCCTGACAAAATTGAAGCGGTAGTTAAGGCTCCAGCGCCTGAAAATGTGTCGCAACTGAGGTCATTCCTCAGATTGGTGAATTGCTACCATAAGTTTTTGCCGAATTTGTCCACAATTCTGCATCCACTGAACGCCCTACTACGAACGGGAGTAGCATGGAAAAGGAGCGATGAATGTAAGCGGGCCATTCAGAAGAGTAAGGACCTAATCACTTCAAGAGAAGTATTGGCTCACTACAACCCATCACTACCGATAAGACTGGTGTGTGATTCGTCTCCCTACGGTGTTGGGGTGGTACTGTCATGTAAATTCCTTGATGGTTCAGAGAGGCCGATAGCTTTTGCGTCACGCTCGTTAACTACAGCCGAGCGTAACTACGCCCTGATTGACAGAGAGGTCCTCAGCCTGGTGTGGGGGGTGAAGAAGTTCAATCACTACCTGCACGGTCAGAAATCTACTCTACTAACTGATCATCAACCTCTCGTCTCCATTTTCAACCCTCAGAAGGGTGTACCGATAATGATGGCACAACGGCTACAGAGGTGGTCCCTTTTCCTAGGGGCACACCAATATGACATCGAGTACAAAGGAACTAAACAGCATGGGAATGCTGATGGATTGTCGCGTCTACCATTGCCGATGGTGGAAGAAGAACTGGCAGTGGATCCAGTGGAGTTATTCCACTCGACTATAGTCGAATGTCTCCCTGTGACGAATGCAAACATAGAAAAGGAAACACGAAATGACCCGACACTCTCCTGGGTCTATGATTTAACGGTGAAGGGATGGCCAGCACATGGTGAACCATTGCTGCCAGCATTCTCGCCGAGAAGAGAAAAGCTGTCAGTGTGCAGAGGAACCTTGATGTGTGGATCCAGAGTAGTAATTCCACCCAAATTGAAGGATAGAGTGCTCAATGAGCTTCATGAGGGTCATCTGGGAGGGGTAAAAATGAAAAACTTAGCCAGAGCGTTTGTGTGGTGGCCGGGAATCGATAGAGAAATCGAAGAGATGACCAAGAGCTGTACAGGATGCCAGGAGGTCCAAAACGCCCCACCACAAACCCCTCTACATCCATGGGAGTGGCCCTCATCTCCATGGCAAAGGGTACACATTGATTTTGCTGATCCATTTATGGACTCGATGTTTTTAATTGCGGTGGATGCACATTCAAAGTGGCCAGAGGTAATAAAAATGTCCTCAACCACCACAGAATAAACTATCACAGTCTTATGAACCATATTCGCCAGGAATGGGCTGCCTGAACAGATTTGCTCTGACAATGGACCACAGTTTGTGTCTGAAGAGTTCCGGAGGTTCTTAAAGAACAATGGTGTTAAGCAATACACATCCGCCCCATATCATCCAGCCACTAATGGATTGGCCGAGAGGTTTGTTCAAACATTCAAGAAGGCTATCAAGGCAATGTGTAATGAAGATATACCCCTACAACACAAGGTGGATAACTTCTTGTTTGCCTACCGGAATGCGACACATGCGGTTACCAACCAAACGGCAGCCATGATGTTACTCAATCGAAGACTACGATGCCGCTTGGATTTGGTTAAGCCAAATGTCAGAAGGGATGTAGAGAACAGGCATTTTCAGAATATGAATGAAAGGCCGACCAGGAGTTTTAAGATAGGTCAACCAGTTTTGGCCCGGGACTACCGCACAGAGAAATGGCAGCCAGGAATGATCTGTACACGGCAAGGACCTCTAATGTATACCGTGGACGTTGGAGAGAGCATTGTAAGACGCCATGCTGACCAGATTCTAGAGTCACTGGAAAACGTCAATTCCACACCACGATCTGATACACCTGGCGATGAAACCGAAGTACCAATTGCATCTACCGCAGAATCGGTGATATTGGAAGCAGACGAACCAAACAACGACATTGATCCCAACTCAACCTTGCCAGAAGAACCTGATATCCCAAAGAGGCATTATCCAGACAGAATCAGGAAGCCTCCTCAAAGACTGAACTTATAATTGCTTAACTTCAACCAATGTATCTAGCAACCGTAATTGTAATTAGTTATTATTTAGTTGTTAAATGAATGTTATGTACTGTTTATCTAAAATGGGAGGAATTGTTGTGTATGTACCTTTAAGGGAATAACTGGTCTCAGACTGCAGTACCGGCAGTGACCACCCCTGTATAAAAGGCCCTAGCAGGCTTCTGTAGTTTCAGTTTCCAGGTTGTCTCCATTCAGTAAAGACTTGTTATAATCAACTTCTGCAGTCCGTGTCTCAATTATACACGGACATAATACTGGCGACGAGTAAGAAACAAACTTACCTGCAACTCGGCAGCACCTCAGATGACGTTATTGAAGGTCGAAGCCTGAAGAAAGAAAAAAATAATAATCCAAAGAAACACGAGAAACAGGCGTCGACCGTGGGCAACCGCCCTCCAAATCATCGAATTGAAAAGTGCGGGAGAGAATGTCGAGAGCCAGGCTTGGTCTCCAGTCTGTGGTTTCCCAGCTAATTGGGCTGGTGGCAGGTAGTGCACTGATCCTTCCTGGGCTGCGGCGGGTGGCTCTCCAACGGGGCCGGGTAGCGAGTCGGTAGGCAAAGAGAGAGAAAGAGGGTGGAGCACAAAGGGCGCGGCCGGTGCTTCGCAGCCGGGCAGCGTTCAGACCTAAGAAGAGGGAGGGAAGTGCCCCAGAGGGTCCGCTCCATGACGGGAATGGTTCTTCAATTAACGGAGCAAATATTGAAGCGCGATAGAAAAATAAAAATACAGTGGAAAGCGGCGTTGGCAGCAGCGGCAGCGGCGGGAAAGCGCGGGAGGCGCCATCTTAACTCGGCGGGGAAGAAGGAAAAGTGCGGGAGGCGCCATTTTGATCCATCGGGGACGAAGGCAAAGCGACGGAGGCGCCATCTTAGATTTTCAAAATGCCAAAGACTGGTGATATCACTGCCTTCGATAATGCAATAGAAGACTGGACCACGTATGTGGAAAGATTCGAGGTATATTGCGAGGCAAACTAAATAGCCAATGAGAAAAAGGCATCGGTATTGCTAAATTTAATGGGCGCAAGAACATACGGCCTATTGCGGGACCTGATTACTCCAGCCAAACCAAAGGCGAAGAGTTTTAACGAAATTGTTGCTATCCTACAGGAACACCTAAATCCTACACCGCTGCTGATAGCAGAAAGATTTAAATTCCACAGGAGAAGTCAGCATAAAAATGAGAGCAATGCTGATTACCTTACGGAACTACGCAAGCTATCAAAGCACTGCCAGTTCGGAGCAGGGCTGGCGGATACCTTACGGGACAAATTTGTCTGTGGACTCCTGAGTGAAGGAACCCAGAAGAGGTTACTTTCAGAGAAAGAGCTGACACTAGATAAGGCTTTCAGTGTGGCAGTATCATACGAAGCAGCAGCAAGGGGAGCTGTGGAAATACAACAAAAGCCACAGGAATACGGCACCCACGAAATGACATGGGGATTTGCAAAATGTTATCGCTGCGGCAGAACAAACCATGACAAGAAGGACTGCTGGTCCAAGGACAAAATTTGCGGGCAATGCGGAAAGATGGGACACATTGCACGAGTTTGCAGGTCTGGGAAGAAGACCAACGACAACAAAAAGCTTACTAAGGAACCGTACAGGAAAGTACAAAAGATGACGGACAGTAGTTCCGAAGACCAGATGAGCGATAGTGAATCCGGGAACAAGAGACTAAGCTGTCTCAAACTTCACAACGTAATCACAAAAGAGGATCACCGAACCATTTGGGTCACCCTCACGATAGCAGGGTCCCAAGTCAAAATGGAATTGGATACAGGATCAGCTCTAACCGTCATGAATCGATGAGACTACGAGCGGCTATTCTCACACATACCCTTGAGAGAGACATCCATTGTCTTGAGGACGTATATGGGGAAAAAGTATACCCCAGAGGAAAATTAAGGGTGCCTGTCGAATACAACGACAAGAAAATACGGAAATTGTATCTCTACATTCTGCAATATGGTGGACCACCGTTATTGGGATGTGAATGGATCAGAAAGATAAGTTTAGACTGGCACTCCACTCAGGCACTGACGTTGGCTGGTAAAAAGGATGACGACGTCACTCCTGGACGATTGTCAACAATCTTAGCTGACGCCAAAGAGGTATTTCAACAAGAACTGGGCACCCTTAAAGGCGTAACCGCCTTGATAAAAATAGAGGAGAATGCAATTCCCAAGTTTTTCAAAGCAAGACCGGTACCATATGCAATTCGCCCAGCCGTCGAGGCAGAGCTGGAGAATCTGGAGAATGCAGGCGTGTTATCTAAGGTAGACTGGAGCGAGTGGGCGACACCCATCATTCCTGTCATGAAGAAAACATTAAACAATAAGTCTGAGGAGCCAAGGAATGTTCACATCTGTGGGGACTTCAAGGTGACGGTGAACCCAGTCCTTCACACAGTACAATATCCTCTTCCAAGGATAGTAGATATCTTCGCCTCACTATCTGGAGGGAAGCGTTTTACAAAAATTGACCTAGCACAAGCATATATGCAGATGGAGGTTGAAGAATCCTCTAGGAACTATCTCACGATAAACATGCACAAAGGTATTTACCAGTATAATCGACTGGTATTCGGAGTTGCATCAGCTCCGGCGATATGCCAAAGAGCGATGGAACAAGTCCTGCAAGGGATTGCGGGGACTCAGTGTTACTTGGACGACATCCTAGTGACAGGTGAAGATGACAGTGAACACCTTGCCAACCTAGAGCAGGTGCTCACTAGACTACGTGAACATGGGCTACGAGCCAATCGCCCTAAGTGCGAGTTTTTTAAGAAACAGATATCGTATTGTGGCCAAGTGATTGATGAAGAGGGGTTGCATAAGTCCCCTGACAAAATTGAAGCGGTAGTTAAGGCTCCAGCGCCTGAAAATGTGTCGCAACTGTGGTCATTCCTCAGATTGGTGAATTACTACCATAAGTTTTTGCCGAATTTGTCCACAATTCTGCATCCACTGAACGCCCTACTACGAACGGGAGTAGCATGGAAAAGGAGTGATGAATGTAAGCGGGCCTTTCAGAAGAGTAAGGACCTAATCACTTCAAGAGAAGTATTGGCTCACTACAACCCATCACTACCGATAAGACTGGTGTGTGATGCGTCTCACTACGGTGTTGGGGCGGTACTGTCACGTAAATTCCTTGATGGTTCAGAGAGGCCGATAGCTTTTGCGTCACGCTCGTTAACTACAGCCGAGCGTAACTACGCCCAGATTGACAGAGAGGCCCTCAGCCTGGTGTGGGGGGTGAAGAAGTTCAATCACTACCTGCACGGTCAGAAATTAACTCTACTAACTGATCATCAACCTCTCGTCTTCATTTTCAACCCCCAGAAGGGCGTACCGATAATGATGGCACAACGGCTACAGAGGTGGTCCCTTTTCCTAGGGGCACACCAATATGACATCGAGTACAAAGAAACGAAACAGCATGGGAATGCTGATGGATTGTCGCGCCTACCGTTGCCGATGGTGGAAGAAGAACTGGCAGTGGATCCAGTGGAGTTATTCCACTCGACTATAGTCGACTGTCTCCCTGTGACGAATGCAAACATAGAAAAGGAAACACGAAATGACCCGACACTCTCCTGGGTCTATGATTTAACGGTGAAGGGATGGCCAGCACATGGCGAACCATTGCTGCCAGCATTCTCGCCGAGAAGAGAAAAGCTGTCAGTGTGCAGAGGAACCTTGATGTGTGGATCCAGAGTAGTAATTCCACCCAAATTGAAGGACACAGTGCTCAATGAGCTTCATGAGGGTCATCTGGGAGGGGTAAAAATGAAGAACTTAGCCAGAGCGTTTGTGTGGTGGCCGGGAATCGATAGAGAAATCGAAGAGATGACCAAGAGCTGTACAGGATGCCAGAAGGTCCAAAACGCCCCACCACAAGCCCCTCTACATCCACAGGAGTGGCCCTCATCTCCATGGCAAAGGGTACACATTGATTTTGCTGGTCCATTTATGGACTCGATGTTTTTAACTGCGGTGGATGCACATTCAAAGTGGCCAGAGGTAATAAAAATGTCCTCAACCACCACAGAATAAACTATCACAGTCTTACGAACCATATTCGCCAGGAATGGGCTGCCTGAACAGATTTGCTCTGACAATGGACCACAGTTTGTGTCTGAAGAGTTCCGGAGGTTCTTAAAGAACAATGGTGTTAAGCATTACACATCCGCCCCATATCATCCAGCCACGAATGGATTGGCTGAGAGGTTTGTTCAAACATTCAAGAAGGCTATCAAGGCAATGTGTAATGAAGATATACCCCTACAACACAAGGTGGATAACTTCTTGTTTGCCTACCGGAATGCGACACATGCGGTTACCAACCAAACTCCAGCCATGATGTTCTTCAATCGAAGACGACGATGCCGCTTGGATTTGGTTAAGCCAAACATCAGAAGGGATGTGGAGAACAGGCATTTTCAGAATATGAATGAAAGGCCGACCAGGAGTTTTAAGATAGGTCAACCAGTTTTGGCCCGGGACTACCGCACAGAGAAATGGCAGCCAGGAACGATCTGTACACGGCAAGGACCTCTAATGTATACCGTGGACTTTGGAGCGAGCATTGTAAGACGCCATGCTGACCAGATTCTAGAGTCACTGGAAAACGTCAATTCCACACCACGATCTGATACACCTGGCGATGAAACCGAAGTATCAATTGCATCTACCGCAGAATCGGTGATATTGGAAGCAGACGAACCAAACAACGACATTGATCCCGACTCAACCTTGCCAGAAGAACCTGATATCCCAAAGAGGCGTTATCCAGACAAAATCAGGAAGCCTCCTCAAAGACTGAACTTATAATTGCATAACTTCAACCAATGTATCTAGCAACCGTAATTGTAATTAGTTATTATTTAGTTGTTAAATGAATGTTATGCACTGTTTATCTAAAATGGGAGGAATTGTTGTGTATGTACCTTTAAGGGAATAACTGGTCTCAGACTGCAGTACCGGCAGTGACCACCCCTGTATAAAAGGCCCTAGCAGGCTTCTGCAGTTTCAGTTTCCAGGTTGTCTCCATTCAGTAAAGACTTGTTTTAATCAATTCCTGCTGTCCGTGTCTCAATTATACACGGACATAATAAAACCCTTTCCTATAAGCAGTTAAAAAAGCAGCTGTGGGAACTGAATACTTATTAGCATATTTCCCTGAGATTGCTTCAGCCCCCTCAATTGCCATTGCCTTCTCACCTTATTTTCACTGACGAGTTCCAGGAAGCCCGGGAAATCCATGGACCCAAAGTTAAAGTTAAAAATCCATGTCAATATTGCTCTAATTGTGTGAGTAACATATGTTCAGTGGCAACCTGCCTCTCGCGAGGGGATTGCTCACACACAACCTAACGCACTGCAGTAAAACCTGTAAAAGGCGGGTTGGAGCCAGCCTCCCAATGTGCTGTCCATTTCATTGGCTTTAACCACTCCTCCCCCCCCTCCCACTCCCAAACCCACACGCTCGTGCTCATTAAAATCTAGCCATGACATTTCATTGTTGCAAGGTGACAGAATGAATCTCTCTGACCCACACATCCGACAAGACTGAGGCCTAGAAATTTGTCTTGGGCGGTGGCGTAAAGCGGGCAGTATCAGATCGGCCACCCGTTATACACAGCGCCTGATATTCAGTTCCATTGACTGCAATAGACTGAATATCAGATGCTACATATGATGCGATATCGCCCGGTTTGCGCCACAGCCTGAGGCGAATTTTGAGTCCTAAGTCTTCTTGATTGAATTCATCACCAAGTGAAATGTGATCATCTTAATCATGCAGAGTTACAACATTTTTACATTCCCATGACTAAATCATATTTGTCTCCTCTCCTCCAGTGCCATCACATGAAGAACATGAGCCTTTGCCTATAGATGACAAGGATTCCTCAGAGGAGCTCATTCCTTAAGAGGGTACAGCATCACAGGACACTTGCTAACTGGGCATATGCGCAGATGCAAACACTTTGGTGTGTCCTATTAGAGAGTTAGGTGGGATGTCACCTGATGAATCACCTTTCACAAGTGAGCACGAACAGGGAGCGTTGGCAGGGAGATCTGTGTTGGGGGGCACAGCCCTCTCCAAGCTCTGCTCAGCTGGACACAGATGCTGAACCCTGGGGGGCATTATTGAAAAGGAAAGTGATAGAAGGACAGCAGAAATTTTGCGAGGTACTGGCAGATGTGCCCGGCACATTATTCACAATCGCACAGATGATGCAGGAGTGTACCTCATGCATTTGTGGATTGATGTCACAGGCCATTATGAAGATGCCTTCCAGGGATAGACTGGCATCCTCAATAGAACTTCAGTCGCAGCAATCTAATCAGTCCATGCAGGCCCTGACCAAGGCCGTGCGTCTATGGATGGTAGCATGTCTGCCACTTTAAATAGGATGACAGATACATTAGACGTGGCATTATAAGGCTTCACTGATCTGCTCAAAGCTGCACCCCACGGAGAGGCAGGAGTTATGTGCCACTGGCCTAGGAGAGGGATGATGTCGAAAGAAGACATGGGAGTGGGAACTCCACTCAAAGCATTTCCACATCTCACCTGTTGACCACCATAGTGCCCCACATGCTGCCTTGTGTCCTGATGGTCAAGTCTGCCCCTGCAGGTGCAGGTGGAGCAATCTTTGGTAGGGCCCTCACGGGCTCCAACACCCAGAGGTCAGCCAAGGGAATCTTGGCAGTCAGAGCAGGGATCTGAGCAGCCTGCCTCTACCTCTGCTGAAGCAGCAGAGGTGGCATCATGTAGGAGTGGTAGGGAAAGGAAGAGAAAAGCTTTGTAGTTCACCAAGAGCATGCAAATATGAGTTTATAAAAATGTTGTGTTATTAAGTTTCATTTATTTACTTATTCACTTAAAATTTATTAATTTGAACCACTTTCCTGTGTTCCCCATTCTCAGGTTTACAGTTGCTTGGTGACAAATGACGAATGTGAAGACATGAATTGATTGAGACCAATTGGTGCATGTGCAATAGGTGGATGATTACTTACAGGCCTGCTTTGTGTCAGTGGGGAGGGGGTGGGGGATGTGATAGTTACTTTGGTCCAGCTTTAATGAATAACTGAACCTTCGAGCGATTAGAAAATCCCTGGCATTCCAAGCAGCAATGTGAGCAGCTGGTCTGATGTTGGGGGCCCATCTTCTCTTCCTCCTCTTCCTCTTCCTCATCCTTCTCCTCTTCCTTTCCATTGGAATCCTCATCAGATGAAGAGTCTGGAATGACTTGTTCCTCCTGTACCTCTAGTCCTCACTGCAGCGTGTGTTGCGAGTACTAAAGTGTGCCTCCAGACCTGTCCAGGCGCCGGAAGAGCATCTTGAGCATGCTGATGGCTTGCTTGATGACACATCTGGTTGTCAAATGCCTCATGTTGTCATCTTGGGGTTCATTGGTGGGGATCCTCAGAGGTATCATCAGCCAGGTTTGACTAGCAACCACCCTTTAAGGATGGTTCCAGGTAAGAACAGGTCAGGGATGTGGGACTGCCGCAGTATGAAAGTATCATGGCAGCTCCCAGGGATTCTGGCACAGACCTGTGTGAACCTTTCCTTGTGGTTGCACACCAGCTGAACTTTGAAGGAATGAAACTCCTTGAGGTTGATGAATGCTTCTGGTTGATTTGGTGGTGCTCGGATTGCCATGTGTGTGCAATCAATGGCATCCTGTACCTGTGGGAAGCCAGCTATAGCTATGAATCTGAGCTGCCGCTTATTATGGCTATTATCATCACAGGGGAAGTTTACATACCTCTCAGTCCTGGCAAACAATCCATCCATTACCTGCCTTATGCACTTTTGTGCAGCTGACTGGGAGATCCTGGATATGTCGCTGGTAGCGCCCTGGATGGAACCAGAGGCAAAAAAATTGAGGACGGTGGTCATTTTCCCAATCATTGGTAATGTCCCCCCCACTTATCTTTGGCTCATATTTTGGTCAGCAGTATCTCTTTTGCAACTTTACAGGCTGTTAGAAGCAAATCAAGACATTCCTGTTGCAGACACTGACCTTCGCACCGTTGTCCACCAATGAACCAAAGCTGACTGGTATCATGTACTGGCAGTTTGACTGACACTGTTTTACCAGGTGAATAAATAACTGTCAATGCTTTTACTGGAGATTCCCTTGGGTTTGCCAATTGCTGTAAGTGTAACACAGAATGACAGATGGCTTCATTTTACATCGGAACACCATAAAGAACCCCAACGAGGTTATTTTATATAGTAGAAAATGAGAGGGGAGAAGAGACATTGGACTCGATTGGAGTGTACTATAACAGAAAAAGCTTTCATTTCAAACATTTAAAATATGATACAGTAGCTGAATATTAAAATGATCTCCTCACCCTCCCAAAGCTGGCCCAATCAATAGTGTAGTCAGTGATAGGTAGCAGCAAATTTGAAACCTTACACTGAATGGCCCCGATATTTACAGGTAGTGGGGAGGGTGTGGGTGAGGCCAAAAATTGCCGAAGAACCCGGCAAAGCCCGGCAGAGGTCAGACCAATCTTAACGGCAGGGCCTCATTTTCATCTTATAAATCCGCCTCCCACCCAGCAACCGGCCAAATGGACAGCCTGGCCAGCGGATGGGAGGGAATGCCAACGGCCTCACCCGCACCCTCCCCGCCTCGCTATAAATATCAGGGCCATTTTTGTTTCTGGCGTTTCAAACCTACCTGCCTTTACTGATCAGCACCTAGTAATCTTGAACATGAGCATCTTTTAAAAGCAGCAAGTTTGAAATATAGAGCCAGGAGGCACTACAAAGATACTGACGAAAGGTCATCAACCTGAAACGTTAACTCTGGGCTGGATTTTCATTCAGAAGTCGGGTTGGAGGCGGGACTACAACTTTCAGGGTTGTAGTCCCGCCTCCATCGAGATGCGGCCAATCCACACGATTTTAACTTGATTGACCATGTTGAGCCCGCCCAGCGGGCTCAGCAGGCCAATTAAGGGTCAGCCGGCAACAGGTGACATCACAGACTGAAATTTCATCTGTCAAGATGTTTTGACAGATGAAATCTCAGCGTTTCACAGCTGTTTGAAGCTGTCAAACACTGACAGTCTTACTTCAAACATGAGTCCTTCTCCACAGACTCAGTTAGAAATCTCTCCTGCACAGAATGCTGGAGGCTGTCACTTTTGACAGATCGCAGCCATTCTGCTTTCTGTGCCGGTGAGATGAGGGACTCCCTGAACCTAAAGGAAGGAAGGCTGAAAAGGTAAGAAAATGCCTGTAAAACTTATTTAATCACTTTAGACACACCAAACACAATTACCTTTGCACTCATGCATACATCACTCACCTGAACACTGACATCTCGACCCCTCCAAGTCCTTCAACCCGACGGCCCATCCCCTCCAACTTGGCGTGGTTTGGAGCCGTCAGGATTCCCACAGTTCAAACTTAAAAATAGGGATTAGGCTAAAAACTGCCTGTTAACTACCTGTTACAGGGAGTTAATTGGCACTAATCCCTTCCAACCTCGGGTAGGTAGGTCCCAGTGCGGGGTGGGTACCCGCCTCCTTTGAAATTGGCATGGAGGCGGGTTGGGGGCGGGATGGGGTCGGGACCCCCGATTTCGGGAATTTAACCCCCCGCACGCCTCCAAACCCGACTCCACGGCACACTGAAAATCGCGCCCTCTGTTTCTCTCTCCACAGATGCTGCCTGGCCTGCTGAGTATTTCCAGCATTTTCTGTATTCACCACAAAGGAGTAATGTGTTATTTGCATATGTTAATGACCTTCCATCAATTTTTGATGGGAGTTTCCTCTGCCTGCTGTCACCATCCAGGAGCCGAGAAACCAGCAGTGAAAGGGAAGTGCGAGCGGTTGGCTCCACAAGGTAAGTGCCTTTTGTAGCTCTCCTTGTGGGCCGGGAGTGCTCCCTTCGGCCACCCAAGGAAGCTTTCAGACTCCCCCAGCCCCAATCGGCAGACTACCCCCACCCAGCCCTCTCAATTGCTGACCTCCATCCCCCTTCCCAATCATTGGCTCACTTCCCCTGCACCCACCACTCCCCCACCCCCGGCCCCAACTTGCCGACCTCTCCTCTCCTCTCCTGATCGCGTGCTCATTCCCCTCCCAATTGCCAGGCTCTCGCCAACCTCCCAGTTGTCAGGAACCATCCTCAAGGGTCCCCAGCTATAGCCTCCTGCTGCTGGTGTTCCTTCCCAGCCGCCAGTCAGGCTGTCCATTTGCCCAGCTGCTGGGCAGAAAACAGAGCTAAAAATATTAATGAAGTCCTGTTGTTAAGGTCGGCAAGGACTCTGCAACTCTAGCCTTGCTGGGTTCTTCGGCAGTTTACGGTCTCAACTGTCCCCTCCCTGTCTTCCCATAACTATCAGCGCCCTTGTGTCTAACGCCAAAACCAAACCTACATATCAAATGTTAAGACACTTGAGGGGAGAAATTTGGTATCACCCCGGCGCTAATTATCGCCTCCAACTGCAAACTTGGCTTCTATCGCCCCTGGAGGTGATTGGAGTGCTAAATGCACACCCAGGGCCTGATAATCTACATCCTAGGGTACTTAAGGGAGTGGCCCTAGAAATAGTAGATGCATTGCTGGTCATCTTCCAAAATTCGATGGAATCTGAAACAGTACCCATGGATTGGAGGGTAGCTAATGTTACCCCACTATTCAAAAAAGGTGGTAGAGAGAAAATGGGGAATTACAGACCGGTAAGCCTGACATCGGTATTGGGGAAAATGCTAGAGTCCATTATAAAAGATGTAATAGCAGAGCACTTGGAAAACAGTGACAAGATCGGACAAAGTCAACATGGATTAACAAAAGGTAAATCGTGCTTGACTAATCTACTGGAATTCTTTGAGAATGTAACCAGTAAAATAGATAAGGGAGAACCAGTGGATGTGGTGTATTGAACTTTCAGAAAGCTTTCGATAAGGTCCCGCATAAGAGATTAGCGTGTAACTTTAAGGCACATGGGATTGGGGGCAAGGTATTGACTTGGATAGAGAATTGGTTGGCAGGCAGAAAGCAAAGAGTTGGAATAAACGGGTCTTTTTCCGAGTGGCAGGCAGTGACTAGTGGGGTACCGCAGGGATTGGTCCTTGGACCCCAGCTATTCACAATATATATTAATGATCTAGACAAGGGAACTGGATGTAATATCTCCAAGTTTGCAGACGACACAAAGCTGGGTGGGCATGTGTGCTGTGAGGAGGATGCCGAGAAACTACAGGATGATTTGGACAGGTTGGGTGATTGAGCAGAAGCATGGCAGATGCAATATAACGTGGATAAATGTGAGGTTATCCACTTTGGTGGCAAAAACAGGAAGGCAGATTATTATCTGAATGGCAATAGATTGGGAGAAGGGGAAGTGCAACGAGACCTGGGTGTCCTTGTGCACCAGTTGCTGAAGGTAAGCATGCAGGTGCAGCAGGCGGTTAAGAAGGCAAATGGTATGTTGGCCTTCGTAGCAAGAGGGTTTGAGTACAGGAACAAGGATGTCTTGCTGCAGTTGTACAGGGCCTTGCTGAGACCACATCTTGAGTATTGTGTGCAGTTTTGGTCGCCTTATCTGAGGAAGGATGTTCTTGCCATGGAAGGAGTTCAGCGAAGATTCACCAGGCTGATACCTGGGATGGCAGGAATGATGTATGAGGAGAGATTGGGGCGATTGGCCTTGTACTCGCTGGTGTAATGTATGTAGCTTTAAGGGGGGAACTACTTTGTACAGCTCATGTATACTGTAGTACCGGCAGTGACCACAACTGTATATAACACTGAGTAGTAATCTGTACAGTTCAGTTGCAGTTTGAACCACGTTGAGTAAACACCTGTTGTACCGTTCTCCGCAGTCCATTTCTTATTGTACATGGACGTAACATTGGCGACGAGGCAGGTTCGAAACTACCTGCAACTCTGCATCACCTCCCGGGGATTCGTTCCTGGAGATCAGTGGATTGGAGGTCAAGGCCAGAGACTCGGGCGTCGACCACGGGCAACCACCCAGCCATCCAGCAGAGACTCGAAAATTGCGGGGTGGCTGTCGAGAGCCAGGCTTGGCTTTCCAGTCGAGGTGGTCCAGCGAAACGGGCTGGCAATAGGTAGTGCGCAGACCCTTCCCGGACGGCGGCGGGCTAGAGCTCGACCGAGCGGCACAGCAAAGGGCCGAGCAGCGTCGATGGGGAGAGAGAGAGAGTGCAGAGCGCACAGGGTGCAGCCGGTGTTCAGGGGCCGAGCAGCGTCGGAGAGGGAGAGAGAGAAGCGCGCAAAACCTACAGGGTGCCGCCATTGCCACGAGAACCACCAGGAGCAGCGTCGGCAGCAGCGTGGGAGGAAGGAAAGCGCGGGACATGCCATTTTAAGCCATTGGGAGACGCCATTTTAAACCACACTCAAAATGCCGAAGAGCGGCAGTATCACCGCATTTGACAATGAAGTCGAAGATTGGACTACATATGTCGAACGAATAGAGGTGTACTGCAAGGCAAATGAGTTGTTAGTTGACAAGAAAGCATCGGTGTTGTTAAATTTAATGGGTGCAAAGACGTATGGTTTATTACGAAATCTAGTAACCCCAACGAAGCCAATGGAAAAGAGTTTTGAAGACATAGTAACGATACAAAAGGAACATTTAAACCCCACACCGTTGCTGATAGCAGAAAGATTCAAGTTTCACAAACGGAACCAGCATAAGGATGAAAGCAATGCTGATTATTTAACAGAACTGCGCAAACTATCGAAACACTGCCAGTTTGGAGCAGGACTGGCAGATACCTTAAGGGACAAGTTTGTGTGTGGGCTTCAAAGTGAAGGAACCCAGAAATGGCCTTTATCTGAAAAGGACCTTAAGCTGGAAAAGGCTTTCAGCATTGCGGTATCATATGAAGCAGCAGCACGGGGCGCTGCAGAGATACAACAGAGACCGCAAGAATATGGCACAAACGAAATGTCATATGGAACAGAGAACTGCTATTGCTGCGGCAGAACAACACATGACCAGAATGATTGCTGGTTCAAGGACAAAGTGTGCAGACAGTGTGGAAAAGTAGGACACATAGCACGAGTCTGCAGGTCAGGAAGGAAAACCAGCAATAACAAACCGACCAAAGGGAAGTACAAGAAGGTACATAAGATAACGGAGAATAGTTCAGATGAACAAAAGAGTGATAATGACTCCGAAAGCAGGGAATTGAGTTGTATGAAACAACATAATGTGATCACAACGGAGGATCACCGAACCATTTGGGTCACTCTCAAGATAGCAGGAGTCAAGGTAAAGATGGAATTGAACACAGGATCAGCTCTAACACTCATAAACCGAAGGGACTATGAGCGGCTATTCTCACACATACCCTTGAGAGACACAAAAATTATTTTGAAGACGTACACGGGGCAAAAAGACTACCCCAAAGGAAAAATAAGGGTGACCGTTATATATAACGGTAAGGAAACACCAAAACTAGACCTGTATGTATTGCAAGATGGAGGACCACCATTACTGGGACTTGATTGGATCCGAAAAATACAACTGGATTGGCATTCCATAAAGGCACTGACTGTGGCTGACAAAAAGGATGACGACGTCACACCTGGGCGACTGTCAAAGATCCTAACTGATGCGAAAGAAGTGTTCCAGCAAGGACTCGGAATACTAAAAGGCATGACAGCGACGATTAAAATAGAAGAAAACGCAAGCCCAAAATTTTTTAAGGCCAGACCGGTACCTTATGCGATCCGCCCAGCCGTCGAAGCAGAGCTGGAGAGTCTGGAACATTCAGGTGTACTGTCCAAGGTAGACTGGAGCGAGTGGGCTACACCCATCGTCCCTGTGATGAAAAAGTCATTGAGCAGCATGCCTGGGGAACCAAGGAAGGTTCGCATCTGTGGGGACTTTGAGGTAACAGTGAACCCGATCCTTCACACCGTACAATATCCACATCCATGGTTTGAAGATATTTTCGCCTCGCTATCTGGAGGGAAACGCTTCACTAAGATTGATCTGGCCCAGGCGTATCTGCAAATGGAGTTAGAAGAAGCATCAAAAAAATACCTCACAATCAACACCCATAAAGGTCTCTACCAATACAACCGGCTGGTATTCGGGGTAGCATCAGCTCCGGCTATTTGGCAGAGGGCAATGGAACAAGTCCTGCAAGGGATCCCAGGGACCCAGTGTTATTTGGACGACATCCTGGTCACGGGCGAAAATGACAGTGATCAACTTGCCAACCTGGAGCAGGTGCTCACTAGATTGCAGGAATATGGGCTCCGAGCTAACCACCCCAAATGCGAGTTTATTAGAAAGCAGATCTCGTATTGTGGCCACGTTATCGATAAAGAGGGGTTACATAAGTCCCCAGAGAAGATTGAGGCAGTAGTCAAAGCTCCAGCACCGGAAAATGTGTCGCAACTGAGGTCGTTCCTCGGGCTGGTAAACTACTACCTTAAGTTCTTGCCAAATTTGTCTACAATACTACACCCACTGAACACCCTACTGCAAACTGGGGTGCCATGGAAGTGGAATGACGAATGTAGATGAGCTTTCCAGAAGAGCAAAACACTAATCACATCGAAAGAGGTATTGGCCCATTACAACCCGGCATTACCAATTCGGTTGGCATGTGATGCATCACCCTATGGCATTGGAGCGGTGCTGTCGCACAAATTCTCGGACGGCTCAGAGAGGCCAAAAGCCTTTGCGTCACGATCACTAACCTCAGCCGAGAGTAACTACGCCCAGATTGACAGGGAGGCACTCAGCCTAGTGTGGGGAGTGAAAAAGTTCAATCACTATCTGCACGGGCAGAAATTCACCTTGCTGACTGATCACCAGCCTCTTGTCTCCATTTTTAATCCGAAGAATGGCGTTCCGGTGATGACTGCGCAACGACTACAAAGATGGTCACTTTTTCTAGGGGCGCACCACTATGAGATTGAATATAATGGCAGGAAACAGCATGGAAATGCTGATGGGCCATCACGCCTGCCACTGCCTACTGCGGAGGAAGCACCAGCAGTGGATCCTGTCGAAATATTCCATTCGACTATAGTTGAATACCTACCGGTAACTAACGCTTGTATCGAAAAGGAAACCCGAAATGACCCGACACTGTCTCGGGTATATGATTTGATGGTGAAGGGATGGCCAGCACATGGCGACTCACTGTTGCCAGCATTCTCGACAAGGAGAGAACAGCTGTCAGTGTGCCTGGGGACCTTGATGTGTGGATCCCGAGTGGTAATTCCACCCAAGTTAAGGGATAGAGTGCTCAATGAGCTTCATGAGGGTCATCTGGGAGGGGTAAAAATGAAAAGCCTAGCCAGGGCTTATGTGTGTTGGCCGGGAATCGATAAACAAATCGAGGACCTGACCAAGAGCTGCTCAGGATGCCAGAAAGTCCAAAATGCACCACCACAGGCCCCTCTACACCCATGGGAGTGGCCCTCATCTCCATGGCAATGGGTGCATATTGATTTTGCTAGTCCATTCATGGACTCAATGTTTTTAATAGCCGTGGATGCGCACTTGAAATGGCCTCAGGTCATCAAAATGTCCTCCACCACCACGGAGAAAACTATTGCAGTCCTACGGACCATTTTTGCCAGGAATGGCTTGCCAGAACAGATTTGCTCTGACAACGGACCACAATTTGTGTCCGAAGAGTTCCGGAGTTTCTTGAAAAAGAATGGGGTAAGGCATTACACATCCGCCCCTTATCATCCAGCTACAAATGGATTGGCTGAGAGGTTCGTACAAACCTTTAAGAAGGCAATAAATGCTGTGTACAATGACAACATTCCGCTGCAGCACAAGGTGGACAATTACCTGTTCGCCTACCGGAATGCGACACATGCAGTCACCAACCAGGCCCCAGCCATGATGCTCTTTAACCGAAGGTTAAGATCTCGCCTGGATTTGCTCAGACCAAACGTACGAAGAGATGTTGAGAGTAAGCAATTCCAGCACATCCATGAGAAGCCAACAAGGAGCTTCAATGTAGGGCAACCAGTCTTGGCCCGCGACTACCGAACAGAAAAATGGCAGCCAGGAACGATATGCACACGGCAGAGCCCACTAATGTACACAGTGGACGTTGGGGAGAGCATCGTGAGACGCCATGCTGACCAGATCCTAGAGTCACAGGAACAAGTCAACCCCATGCCTCGCCCATACGTACCTGGTGATGAACCCGACGTACAGGTAGAATCTACCCCAGAAACAGTAGCATCGGAAGCTGATGAACCAACTGACGACAGGGGGCCAGAATCGCCTCCGCACCAAGAGCAAGACACTTGGGAAAGGCGCTATCCAGAAAGGATCAGAAAGCCTCCCCAAAGACTGAATTTATAAATAGACTATTTTCAGCTAATGTTGCATGTTAAAAGTGTTAATTGTAATTAGTTTGATATTTAATTGTTAAATGAGTGTTATAGTACTGTTAATCTAAAAGGGGAGGAATTGTAATGTATGTACCTTGAACTACTTTGTACAGCTCATGTATACTGTAGTACCGGCAGTGACCACACCTGTATATAACACTGAGCAGTAATCTGTACAGTTCAGTTGCAGTTTGAGCCACGTTGAGTAAACACCTGTTGTAATGTTCTCCGCAGTCCGTTTCTTATTATGCACAGACGTAACAGCTGGAGTTTAGAAGAATGAGAGGGGATCTCATTGAAACTTATAAAATTCTGATAGGACTGGACAGACTAGATGCAGGAAGGATGTTCCCGATGGTTGGGGAGTCCAGAACCAGGGGTCACAGCCTAAGGATAAGGGGTAGGCCATTTAGGACAGAAATGAGAAGGAATTTCTTCACCCAGAGAGTGGTGAGCCTGTGGAATTCTCTACCACACAAGGCAGTAGAGGCCAATACATTAAATATATTCAAGAAGGAGTTGGATATATTTCTTAAGGCTAAAGGGATCAAGTGGTATGGGTAGAAAGCAGGATGAATTTGGCTGATCAGCCATGATCGCATTGAATGGTGGAGCAGGCTCGAGGGGCCGAATGGCCTACTCCTGCTCCTATCTTCTATGTTTCTATGTTTTTATGTTTCTCTCTTAAGGCGCTAAATGTGAGGAGCGAGGCGCTAACTCAGAGCGCTGGCGAAGCTCATGTGATGTCAGTCAGCAATGGAACACAGACACACTGTCGCCGGCCAGTTCTTAAAGGGGAAGGTCGATCTTGCTCTCCATCGACACCCTACTCATTGCAGCCTTGAATCTCGGCCTGGAGAGACCTGTACATCAAATCTGCTGGAAAGAACAATGGAGAGACCAAGGGAAAGAGCTCAGTGTGCAGCCCCCATCATCTCTTCTAAATCGATGCAAGGAAGGTCAAATCAAAATGAACCTGCAAAGTGCTGCTCAGTACCCAAAACTCCTTCACACAACATTGGATCTCTCCAGAAGTCTCTCTCTCTCTCTCTCTCATTACCTTGACAAAGTCCCACATGGGAGACTGTTCAAGAAGGTAAGAGCCCATGGGATCCAGGGCAATTTGGCACATTGGATCCAAAATTGGCTTAGTGGCAGGTGGCAGAGGGTGATGTTTGAAGGTTGTTTTTGTGACTGGAAGCCTGTGTCCAGTGGTGTTCCGCAGGGATCGGTGTTGGGTCCTTTGCTGTTTGTAGTGTACATTAATGATTTAGATATAAATGTAGGAGGTATAATCAGTAAGTTCACAGATGATATGAAAATTGATGGAGTGGTAAATAACGAGGCGGGAAGCCTCAGGCTACAGGACGATATAGATGGGTTGGTTAGATGGGCAGAACAGTGGTAAATGGAATTTAACCCTGAAAAGTGTGAGGTGATGCATTTTGGGAGGACTAACAAGGCTAGGGAATACACAATGAATGGTAGGACCCTAGGAAGGACAGAGGATCAGAGGGACCTTGGTGTGCATGTACATAGATCTCTGAAGGCAGCAGGACAGGTAGATAAGGTGGTTAAAAAGGCATATGGGATACTTGCCTTCATTAGCTGAGGCATAGAATATAAGAGCAGGGAGGTTATAGAGGAGCTGTACAAAACGCTAGTTAGGCCACAACTGGAATACTGTGTGCAGTTCTGGTCGCCACACTATAGGAAGGATGTGATTGCATTGGAGAGGGTGCAGAGGAGATTCACCAGGATGTTACCTGGGCTGGAGCGCTTCAGCTATGAAGAGAGACTGGACAGGCTGGGGTTGTTTTCCTTAGAGCAGAGAAGGCTGAGGGGGGACCTGATTGAGGTGTACAAAATTATGAGGGGCATAGATAGGGTAGATAGAAATGAACTTTTCCCCTTAGTGGAGGGGTCAATAACCAGGGGGCATAGTTTCAAGGTAAGGGGCAGGAGGTTTAGAGGGGATTTGAGGAAAAACTTTTTCACCCAGAGGGTGGTTGGAATCTGGAACTCACTGCCTGAAAGGGAGGTAGAGGCAAGAACCCTCACAACATTCAAGAAGCATTTAGATGAGCACTTGAAATGCCATAACATACAAGGCTATGGACCAAGTGCTGGAAAATGGGATTAGAATAGACAGGGCTTGAAGGCTGGTGCTGTGTTGTATAACTCTATGGGCTAGATTTTCAGTTGCTTGTGCCAGCAGTTAGCGCCTTAAGAGAAGTGATTTTCGGGCGCTATGCGTGTAGCGCCCGGGCGCAGCGCAGTTTGCACCCCGCCCCAAATTAAGTTGCCCATTAGCGCCGGCGCAAAGTTTAGCGGCCGCCCGGATGCGCGCGCAGAAAATGACGTCACATCCTCGTGCAAACTTCAGTCGGACCGCCCCATTGTGCGGCTGGCGTCCAGAGCGTTTGTAAAATGGAACGCAACACAACCTGGGGAGCGCAAATTAAAGGGCACTCCTCCTGCACTATAAAAGGCAGTCTGCATGTGTTGTGTGGAAGAATCCAGTGTGTTGTTGTGAACGGTGTATTTATGTTTCCGGCCACCACCACCACCACCACCACCACCACCACCACCTCCTCCTCCTCCTCCTCCTCCTCCTCCTCCTCCTCCTCCTCCTCTTCCTCCTCCTCCTCTTTTCCCCCCCAGACTCTGCCTTTGAAAAAAACACATGCACCCTTCCCCTTTAAGAGCTCACTGGCACCAGAGTGTCTGCCGTGCGCTGCGCCCGAGCTCGGGTGTTGCGCTCTGCACCGCCGGCTTAGCGCCTAAAGATAGTAGTGGAACGCCTCTTTTAGCGCTCCACCAACCTCTTAGGGCGAAGCCACTGAATTTCCAGCAACGGGGCGCTACTTTGGGGCGGGCGCTAACTTCGGGCGGGCGCTAAGGTTAGCGCCCCAAAACTGTCTATACTGAAAATCTAGCCCTATGACTATGAGAATGCATGGTGCAAAATGTCACCAGCAAAAAAAGGCAAGAAGCGGTTGCCTTTAAATAATGATTCCCCAGTCCCTTCCCGACTGCAAAACGCTCCACTCAACCTGTCGTTGCCAGCAGCAGGCAGTAAGGCAGGGGGCGCCACTCAATATCCGGTCCAGGGTGCTACCAGGGCGCTGCATGCTCAACTGACATCACGATCTGCGGGCGCAGGAGATCGTGGCAGTGGTGTTTAGCGCCACTGCAAAATGTCTGGTCAATTTTGCGAGCGGCGCAAACATCACCGCGCCCGGGCGCTAGTTGCTTTGCGCTCCATTAGCGCCCACTTAGGGTGCTAATGGGAGGCGCAAAGCAACCAAATTTTTCCCCCTTGGCTCTCACAGGTAAATTCCTTCAGATCATCACAGCAATAGTTTCTGAGTCCCTGAAATAATTCAATGTTAATTATAATTATTATTAAATTAATGCTGTGCTTGTTTTTACATTTATGTCATTTCACTGTTAGCCTAGAAATTCAACCAATCAAGTTTGAATTTTATTTCAAAATAAATCTATTTTTGAAATAGTTGGTGTTGAAATTTCTGCTAGATTTTTATTGGAGCAAATTGTACACTGTCTTCTATATCACAACAGCTAACACTATTTTTACAGCAGGGCTTATGATTTTAGAGGCAAAAAGGTGCTTTTAAAAAGCAAACACATGCACCAATGGATTGTTAGCTTCAATAAATCTGCCTACTGATAGCTTTAAGCATTTTGGGCTAGATTTTCAGTTGCTTGCGCCAGCAGTTAGCGCCTTAAGAGAAGTGATTTTCGGGCGCTATGCGTGTAGCGCCCGGGCGCAGCGCAGTTTGCGCCCCGCCCCAAATGAAGTTGCCCGTTAGCGCCGGCGCAAAGTTTAGCGGCCGCCCGGATGCGCGCGCAGAAAATGACGTCACATCCTCGTGCAACGCCCTTTGGCCGCCCCGAATCCAAACTTCAGTCGGACCGCCCCATTGTGCGGCTGGCATCCAGAGCGTTTGTAAAATGGAACGCAACACACCCTGGGGAGCGCAAATTAAAGGGCACTCCTCCTGCACTA
The DNA here is from genome assembly GCF_052327205.1 of Somniosus microcephalus. Lineage (NCBI taxonomy): Eukaryota > Metazoa > Chordata > Chondrichthyes > Squaliformes > Somniosidae > Somniosus > Somniosus microcephalus. The sequence continues at coordinate 236,470,202 of NC_140987.1, forward strand.
TAAAAGGCAGTCTGCATGTGTTGTGTGGAAGGATCCAGTGTGTTGTTGTGAACGGTGTATTTATGTTCCCGGCCACCACCACCACCTACTCCTCCTCCTCCTCCTCTTCCTCCTCCTCCTCTTTCCCCCCCAGACTCTGCCTTTGAAAAAAACACATGCACCCTTCCCCTTTAAGAGCTCACTGGCACCAGAGTGTCTGCCGTGCGCTGCGCCCGAGCTCGGGTGTTGCGCTCTGCACCGCCGGCTTAGCGCCTAAAGGTAGTAGTGGAACGCCTCTTTTAGCGCTCCACCAACCTCTTAGGGCGAAGCCACTGAATTTCCAGCAACGGGGCGCTACTTTGGGGCGGGCGCTAAGGTTAGCGCCCCAAAACTGTCTATACTGAAAATCTAGCCCTATGTCTTCTGCACTGCTAACTAACAGATTACAATATGTAAATGTCTGTCCACCAGTGTGTCATTTATTTCAACAGAAAGCCAAGCATGGGAAGCCTGACAGATTAGAGAACTGGGAACGTTTGCAAAAAGTAACATTTTCTTTTACCGACATGTCATTCTTGGCTCAGTGGTAGTGCTCCCGCCTTTGAGTCGGAAGGTTTTGAGTTTAAGTCCTACGCCAAAGATTTGAGCACATAATCTAGACTGGTACTTCAGTGTAGTATTGAGTGAATGCTACACAGAGGTACAGTCTTTCAGATAAGACGTTAAACCGAGGACGCATCTGCCTGGGTGGTAAAGATTCCATTGAAGTATTTTAAAGACGAGCAGAGTTCACCCAGGTGTCCTGGCCAATATTTATCCCTCAACCAACATCACTAAAAAACAGATTTGAGCACATAATCGAGGCTGACACTTCAGTAAGGTGCTGAGCGAGTGCTGCACTTTCGGAGGTGCCATCTTTCGGATGAACATAGGAACAGGAATAGGCCATTCAGGCCCTTGAGCTTGTTCCGCCATTCAATTAGATTATGACTGAACTGTAGCTTAACTACACCTATCAGCATTGGTTCCGTAACCCTTAATACCCATGCCTAACAAAAATCTATCAATCTATCAATCTCACTTTTGAAATGTTAATTGAACTAGGCACAACGGGCTAGATTTTCAGAATAGACAGTTTTGGGGCGCTAACCTTAGCGCCCGCCCGAAGTTAGCGCCCGCCCCAAAGTAGCGCCCCGTTGCCGGAAATTCAGTGGCTTCGCCCTAAGAGAGTGGTGGAGCGCTAAAAGAGGCGTTCCACTCCTACCTTTAGGCGCTAAGCCGGCGGTCCAGAGGGATAGCGCCCAGGCGGGGCGCAGCGCGGGTGTGGTCATTTTTGCACTGACAGCAGACCCCGTGGTGCCGACCAGCTGTTAAAGGGGGAAGGGACGAATTGGTCTGCTGCCACGCCCTGCACACTGCAGCCTTGCAAAGAGGCCTCAACACTGCTGCTCAGCCCCAGGGAGTCATGGCAACGCCAGAGAAGGCCCGTCAGCGTGCCCTGCGCTTCTCAGAGGGTGATCTGGACATAATGGTCACAGCTCTGGAGGTGAGGCGCAAGATCTTGTTTCCAGAGAGTGGGAGGAATCCAACCCACCAAGACTACACCAAAGCCTGGAAGCAGATCGCCCAGAGGGTGACGTTCACCGGCGATGCCCCCAGGACCCACAAACAATGTCGTAAAAAATACAACGATCTGACCAGGATTGTCAAGGTGAGTAGCCTTTCCAGTCTCCTCCTCATTCTTGCATGTACACCTGACATGATGGGCAAAGGGAGCTGAAAGTCCTATTGGCCAGCCCTCAGCCAGCAGCATTGGGACAGTCATGAGCATCAAATGGCCATTCGGCACTCTACACTTTGGCCAAGCTATTCCATCATGGGAGGCAGTGCACAGTACATCAGGGCTTCACTCTTTCCAAGCTATTCCACCATGGGAGGCAGTGCACTCTACATCAGGGCTTCACTCTGTCCAAGCTATTCCACCATGGGAGGCAGTGCACACTGCATCAGGGCTTCACTGCGCACTTACAGCCCGTCTTTTCTCTTGCAGGCTAAAGTAGCGTTTAATCGCCAGGCCCGTGCCAGGGGTGGCCGCGCCAAGCTGCAGAAGCTCACTCGGCTGGAGGAGTGCGTGTGTGTGCTCATGGGAGCCCGTGTGATTGTCCCCACAGCGTGCGGTGTATCCGACCCTCCACTGCCCGGCAATGGTAAGGACCTCGCCTTTTGGCCCTCTTGCGTTGCACTGGCCCATCCGAGCTACCTCCTTTGCCACTGTCCCACCAATGCGCTGTATCCCACCAGTCCTAACTCCCTCGCTGACGCCGTCTCCTCACTCTGAAGCTACTCTTGTGCATTCCTGCTTTCAGCTGGTGACGACCAGGACCCTGAAGCTGCCAGTGACAGCCCCTCCGACCAGGAGGAGGAGGAGGAGCAAGCCGGACCTTCGGGGGAACAGTCACGTCCCGCAGGAGAGGAGGAAATGCTTGACACCTCCTCACTGGACGAGTGCCTGGAGGAACTGTCGCAGGGCAATGCAGCTTCTGGGACCAGTGGCGTCCAGCCACCCAGCAGCCGTGTGCGTGGCCCGCGGCCTTCCCCCCAAAGGGGGGAAGGATCAGAGGGGAGTGCTGCTGCTCGGCATACTCGCCGTCACCAACGCGGCAAGGGTCCCCTAGTTCGGCCCCCTCCTCCCCAGCGGGAGAGTCGCGACTCCAGTCCGGACACCTTCACTTCGGAGGAGGTGCGGAAGCTGGATAAGATGGCCGACGACTCGGACCGGCGCCACACGGAGCTCATGAGCGTGGTGGGGCGCATGCCTGAGGCCATCGAGTCGCTGGTGACCAGTGTGTGCGAGTTCGGGGCAGCAACTGCCGCGAGTGGCCACATGCTGACTGATGCCATCAAGACCCTGGCGGATGTGATGCGCGCGCACACCAGGACCACAGGGGCACTCACAGCTGCCACACGCGCTGTCTCAGGCAGGCTTCGCCAGGGCAGCCGCCGCGCTGGACCATCCCAGCAAGCTGCCCCTCGGCTGATTGCTGCGGATCCTGCAGTGCGGGCCCGACCGAGTGCCACTGCGCCACAGCACCAGCCAGCGCATCCCAGACGCCAGCTGGCCCACATTGCACCATCCGTCGCCGCCATTCCCCCACTGGGGCGTCAAGGGCAAGCGGCTGCAGCTGATGGTGACCAGGCTCAGGTGCGCCACTCAGCAGATGGCCCCTCGAGGCCCAAACGCCGTGTAGGCCGCCCCCCAGCGGCCTCTGGCGGAAGGGCATCTGAGCCTCAGGCGCCTTCCCCCAGCCTCGCAGCAGCCACTGGGCAGAGCTTGCGAAGGAGCAGCAGGCCGGGCAGGGGAGGCAAAAGGTTGGCCAAGGTCTCGCCCTCACGGGCCACTCAGTGGAGGGTGTGGGCAGCTTACCTTTAATATGGCGGTGGCCATCTTTATTTTGCCCATGGTTGTGCTTTTGGAGGGCTTATTTTTTGCGTTAGGCCGACGTTGAGGCCCGGTTTGAAGAAAGGTGGAGTGACTCCTCCCAAGTTTGTGGGAGTGAGTCGTTTGTTGGGCTTTTTGTGGGGCCCGTTTATTGTTTTTGGGGATTCATGTGGGAAGGGCTTTTCATTTTTGTGCAATAAAAAATTATCTTTATTCATGCAGTCTCCATGGTTGTTCTTCTTAGTGTTTGTTGGCTTCGCCGGCTGAGGGCTTGCGGAGCGGCTGCATTCATCTTCCCTCATGGCCCCTGGTCATTCCCTGACAGGGGGCTTAGAAGTACCGTGTAATAAGGTGGCTTCGTGCGGCCCTTGGCCCTGGTCGTTCCCTCCTGGGAACGTACTCCTGCTCCTCCTCCTCCTCCTCCTCCTCATGCTCCTCCTGCTCCTCCTCCTGAGGTGCTGGTCCAACGTCAGGTGGCAGTGCCTGAGTCCTGCGGATAGCCAGGTTGTGTAGCATGCAGCAAACCACCACAAATTGTGAGACCCGGTCCGGCGAATACTGGAGAGCTCCTCCGGAGCGATCAAGGCAGCAGAACTGCTGCTTGAGGACCCCAATAGTTAGCTCGATGATATTGCGGGTGGTTTGCTGGCTCTCGTTGTAGGCCTCTTCAGCAGCGGTCCTGGGCGCGTGGAGCGGGGTCATGAGCCAGGTGCACAAAGGATAGCCTTTGTCCCCGAGCAGCCATCCTCTTGGGGGAGGCTGTGCCTGGAACATGTCATGCACTGTACTCTGCCGCAGGATAAAGGCATCGTGGCTGCTGCCTGGGAAGCTGGCATTGACTGCCATGATGTGCTGCTTGTGGTCACATACCAGCTGCACATTCAGAGAATGGTAGCCCTTCCTGTTGCGATACTGCTCGCCATGCTCCAGAGGGGCCCGCAAAGCCACATGCGTACAGTCAATGGCGCCCTGCACCAAGGGGAATTCCCCGAGTCTGGCAAATCCCAATGCGCGCTGATGCTTGCACTCGAGGGCCATGGGGAAGGAGATGAATTGGCTTCTCCTTCTGAACAGTGCTTCGGTCACGTGGTGGATGCAGCGATGCGCGCCATACTGGGAGATGTTTGCTATGTCCCCAGCAGCGTATTGGAAGGAGCCGGTGGCATAGAAGTTCAATGCCACCGTCACCTTCACTTCCACCGACAGAGACGTCCTGCACCTGAGCTTTGGCCGCAGATCTCGGCGAAGCAGGTGGCAGATCTCTGCAATCACCTCCTTTCAGAATCGGAGCCTTCTAACACATCGCGCGGCACTCATGTTTAGGTAGGAGCGCTGCTGGCGGTATAGCCTGACTGGGTAAGGCCTACGTGGCCGACGCCTGTAGCCCCCTCTGCCTCTAGCCAGGGCTGCCCCTCTCACAATGCGTCTGCGAGCCCTACGGACATGGCGCTGCAGCTCCGCGTTGGCACCCCATGCAGCCCCCATCAAATCCTGGCAAACAGTCTAATTTCCAAATGGCCACTTGCAGCACTATGGCCTGAGTCCAAAAATACCTGGCTCTTGCTGCTTGAAACCAGTTAGCTATCCTCCTCGTTGTGTCTCCAGAAATGCGTTGCACAAGACTGTTTTCTGAAAAAAGGCTGGCCTTTATACTGGAGAGGACGTTCCCTTTAATTAGCGCCCCCCGGGGCCCGCGCTGGTTGTGTTGCATTCCTTTTTCCAAACGCTCCGGCCGCCCGCCGCACAATGGGGCGGTCCGACTGAAGTTTGCAATCGGAGCGGCCAAAGGGCGTTGCACGAGGATGTGACGTCATTTTCTGCGCGCGCATCCGGGCGGGCGCTAAACTTTGCGCCGGCGCTAACGGGCAACTTAATTTGGGGCGGGGCGCAAACTGCGCTGCGCCCGGGCGCTACACGCATAGCGCCCGGAAATCACTTCTCTTAAGGCGCTAACTGCTGGCGCAAGCGACTGAAAATCTAGCCCAACAGCTTTTTAAGGGAGCGAGTTCCAGATTTCCACTACTTTTTGTGTGAAGAGGTGTTTCCTGACATCACCCCTGAATGGCCTAGTTCTAATTTTAAGGTTATACCCCCTTGTTTGGGACTTCCCCACCAGAGGAAATAGTTTCTCTCTATCTACCCTATTAAGTCCTTTGATCATCTTAAACGCATCAATTAGATCACCCCTTAATCTTATATATTCAATGGAATACAATACCTAGCCTGAGTATCATTCTGGTGAATCTGCGCTGCACCCCCTCCACGGCCAATATACCCTTCCTGAGGTGTGGAGCCCCGAATTAAATGCAGTACTCCAGATGCGGTCTAAAAATTAGAAGGGAGTTGAGGAGAAATGTTTTCACCCAGAGGGTAGTGGGGGTCTGGAACTCACTGCCTGAAAGAGTGGTAGAGGCAGAAACCGTCATCACATTTAAAAAGTACTTGGATATGCACTTGAAGTGCTGTAACCTACAGGGCTACGGACCAAGAGCTGGAAAGTGGGATTTGGCTGGATCGCTGTTTGTCGGCCGGCACAGACACGTTGGGCTGAATGGCCTCCTTCTGTGCTGTAAATTTCTATAATTCTATGATTTCTATGATTCTAACCAGAGATTTGTACAGCTTTGACGTAACTTCCACCCCACTGTATTCCAGTCCCCTTGAGAAAAAGTCCAACATTCCATTAGCCGTTAAGATTATTTGTTGTACCTGTCCACTAGCTTTTAGTGATTTCTTTACTGGGATCCCTAAATCTCTCTGCTTATCCCACAGTTTCTAGCTTCTCACCATTTAGAAAATACTCTGATCTATCATTCTTTGAACCAAAGTGGATGAACTAACACTTTCCTACATTGAATTCCATCTGCCACCATGAGATGTTAGAGTGAGGCATTTTCTGCCCTCTCAGGAATCTCAAGGATCCCATGGCATTATTTCAAAGAAGAGATCGCCTCTGGTATCCTGACCAATATTTTTCCCTCGACCACCATCACTAAAAAAGTTTATCTGGTCATTATCACATTGCTGTTCGTGGGACCTTGCTGTGCATAAATTGGCTGCCGCGTTTCCAAATTACAACAGTGACTACAATTAAAAAGTACTCAGCTGCCCTATTCTGAATCTTTAGGGGTAACTGTTGTGTATGTAACCTGTTCCACCTTAAGAGAGCTTAAGCCTGTTCCACCTTAAGAGATGTACTACTTTCTCAGGCTGCTGTAGACGTAATACCGGGGGTGAACACACCGGTATATAAGCACTGTGCAGTAATCTTGTATTCAGTATAGTCCCTACCTCCAACCAGTAAAGACCTGTTTTTATTGTTACTCATTAGTCTGTTTTAATTAACTAAATAATTCACAGACTTAACACTGGCGACGAGTCAGGTTCTTACCCTGCGGCAGTTATTCCACGGCGGTTGAAGAGAGGTTTCAAACCTCACCACTCACCACCCCACTGGAATTGACAGGCATTAGGACCCTGAAGCCTCCATCAGCTTGTGAACCGGAGTAGAAGACAGGACTGGGGAAGAGAGAGGTATAGGGCGATAGCGATCGGCAGATAAGGGCCGGGCCGCTTTCAAGTGCGAGGCGCAGCCGGGCCATCGATCGCATCCGCTGATAAGGGCCGCACTCGGGGGCTTAAGGGAGACGGCGTCGGGGGACGGGTGAAGACCGCCAAGCGCGGGAAAACCGCCATTTTGTGGGCGGAGGACGACGGCAAGAGCGGGAAGCCGCCATCTTTGATAACAAGTAAAGAAAATAAAATCTGAGAAATTGCAAATCTACAATGCCTAAACACGGGAATATTAGCACCTTTGATAGTGACCTCGAAGATTGGGCCATATATGTTGAAAGAGTAAAAAATTATTGTAAGGCCAATAAAACTCGTGACCAAGATAAAGCTCTAACATTATTAAATTTAATGGGTGCGAAGACATACGGGCAATTGAAACACCTGTTATCACCAGATGAACCGGCGGATAAGACGTTCGATGAGATTGTTACTGTCCTGAAAGATCATCTAAACCCCACGCCGCTGATGCTAGCGGAACGATTTAAATTTTATGACAGAAGGCAGCTACAGCATGAAAGCAATGCTGAATATTTGCTGGAATTGCGTAAATTAGCGAAATATTGCCAGTTTGGAACGGGACTGACAGAGGCACTTCGAGACAAATTTGTGTGTGGTTTATTTAAACAGGATACACAAAAGCGACTGCTCAAGGAGAATGAGCTGACGCTTGAGAAGGCGGTCACTATGGCAGCAGCACACGAAGCCGCAGCGAGAGGCACGGCAGTAATGCAGCTACGGTCACCGGAGCTCAGTGCACACAAATTGGGTGTGAGTTCTGGCAAATGTTATCGTTGTGGAAAGACAACGCATGATCAGAACCAGTGTTGGTTTAAAAACCAAGAATGTAGAACTTGTGGTAGGCTTGGACATATAGCTAGAGTATGCAGGTCAGCGAAGAAGACCAGCAACAAGAAGTCACCACAAGGGAAATACGCAAAGGTACACAAGGTGGCCGAACAGGAGTCCGATTCAGATGCAAGCAGTATTGAACTGGCTAGCTTAAGGGTACTCAACGTTGGTAAGGGTGCAGACCTCCAGACAATTTGGGTTACTCTTCAGATAGAAGGAGTCCAAGTAAAAATGGAATTGGACACTGGATCGGCATTGTCGGTCATGAATAAGAAAGATTACAGAAGGTTATTCCAACATATTCCCCTACAGGATACGGAGATTATATTGACAACCTACACGGGGCAGAGAGTGTACCCCATCGGGACAATAAAGGTTGCAGTGGCCAACAAGGGCGAAGGAAGTCAAATAATGGACTTATATGTGCTACCGGAGGGAGGTCCACCACTACTAGGCCGGGAGTGGTTTAGAAATATAAACATGGACTGGCATTCGCTAAAAGCCATAAAGAGTGAGAACTCGGTGCAGATAATCAGCCCAGACTCTAGAACTGATGATGGTAAGACCAACCCATGTGCAAAAGACAAAGTTTCAGCACAGAATTCCACTGAGCAACAACAACATAGTTTAACAGAGAATTCTGAGTCTGTCAAGTCTACTGATATGCACATTTTTGAGGGACACTGGGCTCGAACTCAACTCCATTTCAAACTACAACAGCAATTAGAACAAATGATTCACCGTTTTGAGCAAGAGATGAATGAAATAAAAAAGTTCTTTGTTACAGAGTGGGAGAATCTGGAAAGTCAACAGAAGCAACTGATGGAGAAAATGGAGCAGGAGCACACCAACCATCTGCGCGAGGAGGCCGAACGAATCAAAGCTGATTCAGGTTCTGAAGGTGCGTGCCATAATCTGGTGTCAGAAGAGTTAACGGTCAGCCAACTCCTTCATATGCTGAGGGACAAGACTCTGAAATGGGAAAAACTTGAACACGAGCTGCGATCTTCAAAGGAAAAGGGTTCGGAGCTCTCAAAAGTCATTGAGATGGCTGATGTGATGACACAGACTGAAACGACTGCAACAGAGCAGCCATTGGATGCCAAAAGTACGCTGACTCACGTCAATGTAGAACAACAGACCACTGAAACAGCTGCTCCGGTAGAGGGATTGCATAGTCCGATCAATCAATCTCCAAAGGAAGTTGAAGTATTAAAATCACAAATGAGGTCACTAGTAAACGACTTGCTGAAAGCCCAGAAAAAGCTGGATGCAGAGGTACACATGAAGAAGTCTCTTCAGGAAAGATGTCTGGATTTGGAACAAGAGCTGGCTAACGTCCAGCTGGGTATGGAGGAAATAGACGACCCTCTCACTGGTCTAGCTCAGGACGACACCGAATATTACCATGACCTGGTGGACGACACCGAATATTACGATGTCCTGTCCTGCCCAGCTTGTAACTTCGACTCCCAAAGTGCAGAAATCATGGAGGAGCACCAAAAGTCTACGGAACATCGGGAGAAGCTGGCTCTACGACGGAAACAGGAGGAAGAGAAGGAGGAACTGCGCATGCAGCTGGCAGCTGTGGCAGCTGACAATGGAGCCCAGAGAGTCTCCAAGAAGCAGAAAAGGAAAAGTAAAAACAGAAGATGACCCATCTGAACCATTATCACCTCTACCAGATCACACACGTGGTCCCTCCGAACGGAGCCAAATCAGTTCGGAAGTTCAAGCTGTTAAATCCATGAAAGGACTATTGAATGAGTAACGTGAACCAACTACACCACAGAGATTGAATCTGTGAACTGTTTTCCGCAGAGACTGAATCTGTGATATGTTACGTTAAACATGAAGTTATATATGTATATATGTTATTACGTTATGTTAAATGGGGGGGATGACTATAAAGCTAAGAAGGGAGGAGTGTTGTGTATGTAACCTGTTCCACCTTAAGAGAGCTTAAGCCTGTTCCACCTTAAGAGATGTACTACTTTCTCAGGCTGCTGTAGACGTAATACCGGGGGTGAACACACCGGTATATAAGCACTGTGCAGTAATCTTGTATTCAGTATAGTCCCTACCTCCAACCAGTAAAGACCTGTTTTTATTGTTACTCATTAGTCTGTTTTAATTAACTAAATAATTCACAGACTTAACAGTAACTAACTATTGCTAGGGTAGAAATTGTTTTGCCTGATAGTAGGGACTGGAGCCAAATAAGAAATCACTGCAATACTGTAGCCACTTGACCACTCAGAGCACAATTCAGGTCATAAAGTTTTAATCCAAAAATCTAGCCATTCAACATAACATAAGAACATAAGAAATAGAAGCAGGAGTATGCCATTCGGCCCTTTGAGCCTGCACTGCCATTCAATAAGATCATGGCTGATCTTGTACCTCAAATCCACTTTCCTGCACTATCCCACATATACCATGATTCCTTTAACTTCCAAAAATCTATCGATCTCTGCCTTGAATGTACTCAACGGCTGAGCCTCCACAGCTCTCTGGGGTAGAGAATTCCAAAGATTCACCACCCTGTGAAGAAATTTCTCCTCACCTCAGTCCTAAATGGCCGACCCCTTATTCTGAGACTGTGTCCCTAGTTCTAGACTCCCCAGCCAGGGGAAATATCCTCTCTGCATCTACCCTGTCAAGCCCTGTAAGAATTTTGTAAGTTCCAATGAGATCACCTCTCATTCTTCTAAACTCTGGAGAATATAGGCCCAGTCTACTCAATCTCTCCTCATAGGACAATCCCCCCATCCCAGGAATTAGTCTGGTGAACCTTTGTTTCACTTCCTCTATGGCAAGTATATCCTTCCTTAGGTAAGGAGACCAAAACTGTACACAATACTCCAGGTTCAGTCTCACCAGGGCCCTATATAATTTTAGTAAGATGTCTTTACTCTTACACTCAAATCCTCTTGTAATAAAGGCCAACATACCATTTGCTTTCCTAATTGCTTGCAGTACCTGCATGTTAACTTTCAGTGATTCGTGTACAAGGGCACCCAGGTCCCCCTGAACGCTAACATTTCCCAAGCTCTCACCATTTAAAAAATACTCTGCTTTTCTATTTTTCCTACCAAAGTGGATAACTTCACATTTCTCCACATTATATTCCATTTGCTATGTTCTTGCCCACTCACTTAGCCTGTCTATATCCCCTTGAAGCCTCTTTGCATCCTTCAAACCAACTGTCGTTTCCATGCACAGTCAGATCTGGCTCATGGTCTATCTCCTGTTACTGTGCTATGCGAAAGTCAAGGGGAAAATATCTGAAGATTGCAGACAGCAACCTAACACTTTTTTTTAAGTGATTTTTTTTTAATCAGCATAAAATGTAAAGTGTGATTTTGCTGTTTTCCAGCCTGAAAGTATATACTGTATGATTTTGAAGTCTAGTCTCTGCCACTAAAAACAAATGCCTCACAGTGTTTGCTGTTGCATGGTGCTAACACCAATTCACAAAACACTTACGTGTTTTTAACAACGTAAGTTAAATGCTTGCAAGCTTGCTCTTCATTAAAAAATGTAGTATTAAAAATCTGTGAGGTAGATCTTGACTTTGTGCAATAGTGTAAAACGGGTGATAGTGAGTCAGCCCGTTTTACATCTCTCTCCATTTTTACTTCCATTGAAGTTAATTGGGAGAGATATAAAACAGGCTGCTGACTCTATCACCCGTTTTACACTATCGCAGTTCAGTTCCTATATTGAAGTAGAACAGTTACAACACCAGGACAGAGACATCAAAATCTTTCCAGTCACTTAAGATGCCTGGTCAATTTAGTTCATAGGTATGCAGGGAGGTCAGAGTGTTAAAGCTGCATGGTGATCTGGAAGAGCAAACTACAATTTAAGTTTTCTTAAACAGTCTCCAGTTTATTCAATTTATTTATTACAACTAGTGAATCTCCTATGGCTTTGCCCACGGTTTGTGATAGGATATAGTACAGCTTTTAACTGTGTTTGTTGTAACCAGACAAAGTGGTGGGTGGACTTGGTTGACTCATACCACAGCATGATTACTGGTGGGATGACTGAATAGCAGGTGACAGTGTTATCTATTAAAAGTAGATGCAAACATTATCGTGATACTTTAGTCATTACGTCTAACCATTACTAGTGCACTATTACAAGAAATAGGCATGACAAACAGGAAGTCTTAAGAATGTTATGCAGAGAAGAGCTAATTTTTGTCACAATATTTTTAGGGAGTAATTTTGAATTGGTATGATAGTTGTAAGGCTCGCAAAATTATACAGATCCCGCCAAAGTAAGAAAGAAGAGAAATTGGACTGTTTGAAATAATATTGGGCCAAAGGGGACCTAAAATCAAAACCCCAGGAAGATTTGGCTAGTTTAAAAGGCATGTTCAGGCCTGTGGAAAAGTTGCAACAAAAGGAATGGGTGAAACAGACATTTTGAGTATTGGAAAATGGACCAGATTGTCTGAGAATGTTCTGGGCCATCCCAGTCATTCTACGTAAAGACAATAAGCCCACGGAGAAGACTGTTCACGCTGAAACTTACAGGGCCACCAAGAACATGAATAATACAATACATGCCAAGAACCAACAAAAGAGAACCTGGCCCCAGCAGGAGAAAACAATGAAACAACAGTTTAAAACCACTCAGAAAGATTTCCAAAACACTTTGCACATTTAAAACTGATTTTGAAGCAATCACAAAACCAGTTAAAAGCCAATTAAAAATAGATGGGACCATCCCCGAAACTCGATGAGAATTTAAACATATTAAAATTAACGAGCCCACCCAAATTAACAAAGGACCAGAGGAGATTTGGCGGTTAGATAAGCCAGACCTCAAAACAGTATAATAGAGGCTTGCTTGTTCAGTGAAACAGGCTGTACGGTACGGCAGTTGGAACGAGCAGTTGAGAAAGAAGACAGGTTCAAGTTCAGTACAGGAGAGAGAGTACGGTTCAGAAAAGGTATCATCATCACCGTACTTAGTTGAAGGATCGGAGACTTGAGGAAAGAAGAGCAAAACAGAAGGAAAAGGAAATTGCGGCAACCAAAGGCCTCAACAAACCAACAACTAACAATATTACCACCAATTAGGTAATATTGGGCCACCGCGACCAACAAGAAACCAACCAACAAGAAGTCGAAAATCCACAAACTTGCTTACACTCTACAAGCTAGTCTGACTTACCCCTGGGTAAGATTTGACACAAAAGACCCTAAAATTATAAGTCACCAAAGAAAATTGGGTACTTACCCGATAAATCCAACTACGCATCCAACCACATCGGCGGACAGGCGAAGAGAGAAAACCCAATGCAGGTGCAGTCTTCCACCACGTCCGGGGTACGGCAGGCCCCAACCACCACAACTAAAGAGAAGCCCAAATTGCGAACCTCTACAATCTGTCAAGAAAGTTGTTTGGTGAGCATTTCCTGGTCCTCTGGAATTCAGCCTAGTTAGAATAGTGGGATTGGGAGGGTAAGGTAATTTTGTCTATTTCACCCTCACATATTCCAAAGTGTCCTCCCTTTTAGAGTATAACATTTATTGTATTTTTTATTTTCCTGTCTCAAAATAAAAATCTCAATTATTTTGACAAACTCAGGTGTCTGTTGCAATTTCATTACAACCCCCAAATAAGTCCAAAGTCTAGAACCAAGGGAGTGGGAGTGATTTGAACTGCTCAGGGAGTCAGAGGCAAAGCTGACCACACACACCACCCCTTATAGCATGGCGACCGCAGCAGGACTTTGGCAAAAGGGATGTAATGCAATAGACCCCGGCCTAGAAATTGAGTGCCCTTAGCGCCGATTTTGCGGCGCTAGAGGGCCTAGCGCTGCAATTGGCGCCGGCGCCGAAATTGCCTGGGGCCCTTCCGCCGCGGTAGACTGGTAGCGCTGCGCCGGCACCGATGACGTCATCGGTGTGCGCAGCGTCCCGGTTGCCATGCCGACGGGCCCCAGCGCCGAAATTCAGTTGCGGCCGCCTCGCCCGTGGCAGCCGCAACTAAGACTCTGGCAACAGAGTCTTACAAGTCTTTGCGCCGGCGCATTAAAGGCCCCGCAGCGGCCGGCCGCTTTCCCGCCAGCCGCCTGGCCGCAGCTCCCTCCCCGGACTTCCCCCCCCCCCGGAACATAAGCAAGCCCGGCACTTGTCCGAGGTGCCGGGCTCATTTTTTAAAAGATTTTCGCGGGCCGCGGCCGGGTGCAGGCAGCTCCTCCTTAAGGGAAGGAGGAGGCCTGCACTTCCCGAGCCTGCCGCACCGCATCGGGTGCCGCAGCGCCGGAATTGCGGTGCGAAACGGCAGTTAGCGCCGATTTACCGCCGCAAAGACCCTTCAGTAGCGCCGGCAGCCGTTTGGGCGCGGCCCTGCTGAATTTTTGGCGCGCGCAGGGGGACTTAGCGCCGGCACTAACTTCCGGCACTAAAGCCCTGGCTAAGCCAAAACTCAATTTCTAGGCCCCCGTGTTTGATGAAAGAACAAAGATGGAAGAGAGGATTTCCTCTTACGTTTTTGAGAAGGTGAATATCACAAAGAAATGGGTGACCAGTCTGTTGCGTGCTGAGTGTCTGGATGCTGCATGGATGCTGCAGCCAAATGGACTGAGAGTAAGGATCATAAGAAGTCAGTAGAGAAGGCCATCTGGTTGGTCTGCACCCTACGACAGATCCAGCTTTTAGATCAGCATGTTAAAGCATTGACAGCAGAGCTGCAGGAGGCAGCCAAACTGTCTCAAGCAAGAGCTATAGCGGGGGAAGGATTATTGCAGGAATTACAGTCCCAAAGTCAGGAGAAGTTACAGTTGGTAGAGAAACACAGGAACAGGCATGAGTATTTTCGGTGTCAATTCTCCGAGGCAAAAAGCAATAATCTAGTACTGAAAGAGGAGAACGCTCGCCTAACCAGACAGTTAAAAGAACAGGAAGAAAAGTTCAGAGATGTGAAGGCAGCTTATAAAGTGGCAAGCACTAGGGATTTTGAAGCGGGAGATCACGGCCCCTGTCAAAGGCAGATCGACAGTTTAAAACTTGCTCTGTCCAGGGCAAAAGGCATGGTATGCCTAGTGAGCCCAGATGCGGCCCGGGTAGACCTGGAAGTAGAAGTAGAAACTGTTCAGACGTCACCTGTGGCGCCGGGGAACAACTCGGTTGGGCAGCAGGAGGAACAAGCAATCTGTAGGGAGGACAGGGAGGAGTGCACACCACCACCACCACCTGTGGCGCCGGGTTTTGACTCGGCTTGGCAGCAGGGTGAAGTGGGCAAACAAATGCAGGAAAGATCGGAGCTGGGGCCGATGTGCCCGGCTTGGCAGCAAAGGTTTGGCCCACCCGGAGGTGGTGGGGGCCTTGGGCCCCTTGAAAGCCAATTCATGATTCCCCATGGGACCCAACAGCTTAGGGCTATGGTAAGCCACCTGAGCAAGCTCACCCAAAAGGGAGACCCTGCAGTCCACTTTATGGAAGTGGAACAAGCAGCAGGCATTAATAAGTGCGACGACTCAGAAATGGCCAAGATGCTTCTGTTCACCTTGGATGGCAAGCTGTACCAGTCCCTCTCTGCTGAGAGCAAGAAGGGACAGGGCGGGTACGCTGCCATCCGGGATCAATGATGGTAGTCCTTTCTCCCGGGTGGAGAAAACTACCCAGTTAGCTGTGTAGACCCCACAGGCTTTCGCAGACAGGCTGGGCCTGTGTACAGGAGTGCCTGTAATGGGGATCTCGACCGGACTAACTTGAACCAGGATGAGCTGGCTCACTGGCTCCGAAGTCTGGTGGCAAACAGCTTGCCACAGATCAGAGCCAAGGCCGAGCTGTGGTTCAACACAAAGGGCCCCCAAGTCACCGAGGAGACAGTGGTCAGACAACTGACCCTGGCTTACTGCAACGGTAGAGGGGTAGAGGAACCACAAACAAAAGGGAAGGTTCACACGTCAAAACCTAGCCAAGGTAAGAAGGAATGGCACCAGGAAGGGGGTATCTCTTCCGATATGAGGCGTAACTGCTTTGGGTGAAGGAAAAGTGGGCATTGGAGAAGGGACTGTAGAAATCCTTGGAAGGATAGTGTAGGAAAGAATTCCACAGCTCCTGCCCCAAAGACAGAAACACCGACCTCTCCCCCCACAGTTGATTCGTTAGTAGCTGCACTTCGAGTTTTGTTGGCTGGCCCAGGAAGGGTAGCCACAGCCAAAGGTGCTTTAACTCCATCTGCCCCACCTAACACAGACTTATGACTGGAGCCAGCGCAGCCTGTCTACCTGTGTCCCCTTGAGTACGATGTATGGAAAAGACCGCTTGTTAAGATGGAAGCGGAAAAGGTAAAAGGGACCTATCTGTTGGACACATCTGTCGCCGACCTCATTGGAAGTATTCCAGCCTCCGCGACCACCTTCACGGTGCTGGATATTTCCAACGGGTTTTGGTCCATCCCTCTACGGAGGGAGGACCAGTGCAAGTTCGCCTTCACATTTAAAGGCCAACAGTACACCTGGAACTACCTACCACAGGGGTTCCACAATAGCCCCAGCATCTCCCACCAGTGTATGGCAGATTGCTTAAAAGGCTTCAGCACCATAGTCTATTCCGATAACCCCACCGCCTCACCTCTGTCTAATGGGGTCCCGTACAGCTTAGTGGGGTTCACAGGTAATGAGCAGTTTGGCTCGATCTCTATCCCACTGTCCATTCATTTAGGAGCATTCCACACCAAGTGGACTTGTGATTCAATGAAGTGGGAGCAGGAAGGGAAAGGGATCCTGGGGGCTGATTTTATAATAGGCCACAGGATTCTAGTGGATCTTAGGAACCACTGTCTGTGGGGGGCATGCATCGGCAAAGAAAGTGAAGTGGCAGTTATTCCAGAGAAACAGGGCAAGGGGACCTTGTGTACACTAAAACCCAAGGAGGGTTACGATCTCGAGCAAATGGTCAGCAACACTTCAGTGGAGTACCAGGCATTTGTGCGAGCACACCTCGGCGCATTTGCCACTCACAAGCATGACTGTGGGAGGGTGAACGGGGTCAAAGTAAGTGTAGATGGGGACCCCATGACCCGACCACAAAAGTAGCATAATTTCCCCAAAGAGGCGGAGACAGGCATGGAAACGGCCATGACCTCTCTGGTCAAACAGGGGGTATTGAGACCAATAGCCACCCACGTAAACTCTCCACTGTGGCTGGTTAGGAAACCGGACAACTCCTGGAGAGCCACGGTGGACGATCAGGTACTCAATAGAAGTTCCCCGCCTGTGCACCCACGGTCGCAGCTGTCGCCGACCTCATTGGAAGTATTCCAGCCTCCGCATTGTAAGGGGTTTTCTCTTGCTAGGTCTCTCTCTCTCTGGTGAGACCTCTCTCTCTTTTGCACAGTAATTTACCGAGTGGTTTGACCTACTCACCCCTTAGGTTCTGTATACTGGACTTTGAGGCAGGAACTACAATGCAGAGAATACTCTGTAGACCACGTTTAATGAAACAAAGTGAAATTTTATTGCAAAAAGGAAAAATTGAATGCAAGCCAATAAGGTACATGGGAGGGAAAAACAAATCATAATACAGTACTAACCAATATATCAACAGGCATATTATACTTTACAAGGTTCACCATGAAATAGGGAAACACACGGAACATCGAGGGACAACAACTCATTGTTAATTATCCCCTAAAATGCCCACCCCCTAAACCTAGCTAGATTAAATTATGAGGGGCCAGAAACATGCTCACCAGTCACAGTTAGAAAATAGAGGTTTTGAAGTGTGCATTTTGGTCCTCTCAGGCGTCCTGTCTCCACGTGGTCAGCGGAACACAGCGGGCTGCGACACACTCTTTTCTCCCTCGAGGTAATGGACACAGGCAGGCTGGATGTTAGCAGGCCTGGACATCTAATCCTGAGGATTGGGAGCAGTTTAGGATTCAACAAAGGAGGACAAAGGGATTAATTAAGAAAGGGAAAATAGAATATGAGAGTAAGCTTGCAGGGAACATAAAAACTGACTGTAAAAGCTTTTCTAGATATGTGAAGAGAAAAAGATTTGTGAAGTCAAGCGTAGGTCCCTTGCAGTCAGAATCAGGGGAATTTATAATGGGGAACAAAGAAATGGCAGACCATCTAAATACATATTTTGGTTCTGTCTTCACAAAGGAGGACAGAAATAACCTCCCAGAGATGCTGAGGAACATAGGGTCTGATGAAAGGGTGGAACTGAAAGAAATCAGTATTTGTAGGGAAATGGTGTTAGGAAAATTGATGGGACTGAAGTCCGATAAATCCCCAGGGCCTGATAATCTACATCCCAGGGTACTAAAGGAAGTGGCCCTAGAAATAGTAGATGCATTGCTGGTCATCTTCCAGAACTCGATAGAATCTGGAACAGTACCCATGGATTAGAGGGTAGCTAAAGTTACCCCACTATTCAAAAAAGTGGTAGAGAAAAAGCAGGGAATTATACACCGGTAAGCCTGACATCGGTAGTGGGGAAAATGCTGGAGTCCATTATAAAAGATGTAATAGCAGAGCACTTGGAAAGCAGTGACAGGATCGGACAAAGTCAACATGGATTTACAAAAGGTAAATCATGCTTGACTAATCTACTGGAATTTTTTGAGGATGTAACTGGTAAAATAGATAAGGGAGAACCAGTGGATGTGGTGTATTTGGACTTTCAGAAGGTTTTCGATAAGGTCCCGCATAAGAGATTAGCGTGCAAAATTAAGGCACATGGGATTGGGGGCAAGGTATTGACTTGGATAGAGAACTGGTTGGCGGACAGAAAGCAAAGAGTTGGAATAAACGGGTTGTTTGCCGAGTGGCAGGCAGTGACTAGTGGGGTACCGCAAGGATCGGTCCTAGGACCCCAGCTGTTCACAATATATATTAATGATCTGGATGAGGGAATTGAATGTAATATCTCCAAATTAGCTGACGACACAAAGCTGGGCGGGAGGGTATGCTGTGAGGAGGATGTCGTGAAACTCCAGTACGATTTGGACAGGTTGGGTGATTGGGCAGAAACATGGCAAATGCACTATAATGTGGATAAATGTGAGGTTATCCACTTTGGTGGCAAAAACAGGAAGGCAGATTATTATTTGAATGAAAATAGATTGGGAGAAGGGGAAGTGCAAAGAGACCTGGGTGTTCTTGTGCACCAGTCGCTGAAGGTAAGCATGCAGGTGCAGCAGGCGGTTATGAAGGCAAATGGTATTTTGGCCTTCGTAGCAAGAGGGTTCGAGTACAGGAAAAAGGATGTCTTGCTACAGTTGTACAGGGCCTTGGTGAGACCGCATCTTGAGTATTGTGTACAGTTTTGGTCGCCTTACCTGAGGAAGGACGTTCTTGCCATGGAAGGAGTGCAGCGAATATTCACCAGGCTGATACCTGGGATGGCAGGAATGACGTATGAGGAGAGATTGTGTCGATTGGGCTTATACTCAGTGGAGTTTAGAAGATTGAGAGGGGATATCATCGAAACCTATAAAATTTTGTCAGGCCTGGACAGACTAGATGCAGGAATGATGTTTCTGATGGCCGGGGAGTCCAGAACCAGGGGTCATAGTCTAAGGATAAGGGGTAAGCCATTTAGGACTGAAATGAGGAGGAATTTCTTCACCCAGAGAGTGGTGAACCTGTGGATTTCTCTGCCACAGAGGGCGGTGGAGGCTAGTTCATTAAATATATTCAAGAAAGAGTTGGATATATTTCTTGAGGCTAAAGGGATCAAGGGATATGGGGAAAAGGCAGGGACAGGGTACTGAATTTGGATGATCAGCCATGATCACATTGAATGGCGGAGCAGGCTCGAAGGGCCGAATGGCCTACTCCTGCTCCTATCTTCTATGTTTCTATGTTTCTATATCTAAGGGTATTCGGGAGACAAGACGCACCTAGCGATTGATGGGAGCGGTGAACGGGATGCGGAGGAGACGGCCGTTTACTTCCGCGAGGGGAGGTGGCCAGGATGGTTGGGGTACAATTCGTCTCAGTACTCCAGCCAAACCGGATTCACGTACGGGGAAGCCTCCCTCCAGTGCCCCAGGGTATGAGTCATTACCACGAGGGTCAGCGTCGCCGTTGGAAAGCGAATATATTTGACATGTAAAGGACACATTCCACTGGATAGGTGGTGGTGGCTCAGAAAGTTGAGCAATGACATGAGGAACCCCGAAGTCGAGTGGGAACGGTTGGGAAACAACACCCATCGGACGATTACCAGGACTCATGGAGGACTGAGCGTGTGTTGGGACAAGTGTTGGGAACCGGATCAAGGGATTTACATCTGTATGTGGGGGTCAGAGACGGTCTGCCCCGCAGGCATATCCATTATTTTCCACCGGCAGTGGCAAGACGCCAGGAATGGGATGAGTTGGGACACCAGCCTGAAGATGTGTGCAGTCCCATTCTCCCCGATCGCAGTCAACGCCACTGAGCTGGTAACCCGGCCCCGTAAGCCCCTGCCCACGGCGCAGGCAGCGAGGTTATCCAAGGAAGGTTGCCCCACCGCCACCAAGGGTCCAGGGAATGGGTTGGTACTAGTCCCCACCAATCAGATGCTGTACCAGGGGGTACACTACGCGGTAGCCTCCATGAATTTAAATCTCACCAAGGTACATTTACCGGAGTGGTGCCGCAAAGAAACAGAGCAGTTGTACCAGGCGCTATTAAAGGACATGTTAAAGAAGTTTTATGAGTTCGATTTTGCCCACGTGGACAAGACCGAACTCTACACCACACACCGAGAATATTTGGGTAATGCAGGGAGACAAAGAAGGGGTGTATGAATGATGTTTTTACTGCGTTTAATACTGGGTCCTCTGTCATCAACAGCTTGGATGACATAGAGCTGCAGACCCAGATAAAAGGTTTAAATACACAGTTAAAAAGAATATTACTGGATGAGAACAAGGTAGTGGGCTCAGAGTTGCATGAGAACCAGGCCATGACGGCCCATTTAAAGGAGATCATAGCCAAGTTGGAAAAGCACAAAAAGATGGTAAATGCTCTCATAAGGGAGGACAGAAATGCTTCTGACCAGGCTGCGCAGAATGAGGTGTGCGTGTTATATGGGGCGTGGTTACTGGGCAAGGGCCACAGTAATCTGGAGGATTTAAAACAGGGTTTAGTACCCTCCTGCATTAGCAGCAAGCACCTCACAGCCCTCCACCCTTTTGAGAATGCATTGAGCCCATGCCAACTCCGGCTAGCATCCGAAGCCTATCCAGTCCCTGTGGATTGTGGGCGGTCCAACCTCACAATCATGGGAGTAGTAGTTAGGATGCTGGTCATGGGTAGGACAGCCCGACCCGCACCGGTATACAGGATGGAGAACATTGGAGTCATTCAAGGGGGTGCACACATTCGTTTCATAGCGGTCCCACCTTACTTCATTAAGTGGGAGCACGCTATGACAGGTACTGACCTCTCAGGGTGCCGGAGATGGGGAGCACACATAATCCTGTGTCCCCAGCACTTGAATGCCAATTCAAAACCGCAGTGTGGGTTCAGAGCTGCTGACGCGAAGACTATAAATTGTACCATGGAGGCAATGGCACAAGGCCATGTTCCCCTGCAGGTAGCATATATAGGAGGTGGGGCATATTGTGTCACCACCGGCGCGTCCCACTACCAGCATGGACAGCATAGCTGGTGTTCGGTCAGTGACAGCAGTTTCTGTTTTAAACCCAAGGCAGAAGTCCAAGTGGCCCAGGAGCGAATTGTCCCCATACCTGAACCCTCCATTGTTCACCTCACTGTGAAGGAGAATTTTACGAATTTGCAGAAGTACGTAGCGCACTTTGGCTACGAAATTCCCCCTCTCCCTGAACACCTTACCAAAATACTCAAAGCCGTTACAGTTTCGCAGAAACATTTTTATACACTCGAACAGAAAGCGGTGGAGATAGGTACTAAGATATTGGATATTGTGACTCCACCCTGGTGGAACATTTTTAGTATTATAGAGGTCCCTTCATCGATCAGGCTGGCTTCCCACATCTCGTGGTTTGCCAGTTAGGGATAGTGTTGTATTTAGTTTGTATCCAGTGTAAGGGAAAATGTCGGTGGTCAGAATTCCAAAACCAGAGAATTTGAAAGGAACACCGTGTAAAGGTGGAGGGAGATACGCTGGTTTAAGTCTTTTTCCCTGTATTTTGATTAACGGATAGGTGTTTCTTTTGTGTTTGTTATTTTTAATAAAGGTTTTCCTTTTGGTTTTTTTGCGACGCGGTTTAATAAAGATATGTTTACCAAGTGGTGCAGGGGTGTTGGACCTCCTCCATGCTTGGATGTGTGTGTAATGTCTGTAATTTTACTCTCTGTACGCTGGTGTACACTACATTTTCACAGAATGGGAAATGCATGTGTCCTGGGTATATCAGATAGGTAATTACAGGGAAAGGTTGACTATGGAGGGTCAGAAATATTTTGCTCAGCTTTAAAGTATGATACTTCAAGCAAGTTTTAGTATCACAGGGGGGAGTGTAAGATTTGCAAAATGTCTACATTTCCCCGAAGGTTATCTATCTATCTATTCTATTATCTTCTATATATATAAAAGGATCGATCTGTCTGTCTGTCTGTCCTTCCGTCTGTCTGTCTGTCCGGCTATACACTCTAAAGTTATAGAGCGTACCTACACGTGCGTTACATCCAAAGAAAGCTTACGATTCCAGAACAGTCATAAGCATATTTACTTTTCAGTCGGATAAAAATTGTTCGCACATTATACAAAAAACCTTCAAAATTCCACTCATTATCCACTCATTAGCATTGACTGACGTCAAGGTCAACCAATCCTGTGCCGTCATGATTGACCAATCCTACAGATCAGTCACCTGATGGTTGACCAATCGGTGTGTGTGTGGGCGGGACTAATTGTTTTCATCTCAGGGATCTGTCAGCCATTATACATTATCCAGGGCAGCTCAAAACTTTTGTAATCCAGGTCAGTTTCTTTTTTTAAAAAAATAACATTTACCAAAAATGTTCTTTAAGTACTTTAACTTTCATCTTTGAAGGCATTAAAAGCTACAAATGTTTAGGTTAAAAAACAATGCAAAACGGGCCTAGGCTTCTCCAACTGCCGACAGCCCAAATCCAGTCCCAGGCTTCCGGCCCACACCTCCCCCAGGCCCAAAAAAGCCCTGGAAACTGCTGACAACCCAAATCCAGTCTCAGGCTCACGGCCCACACATTGACCAGGCCTGAGAGGGGGGACAGGCAGGGGCAAGGAGACTGCGCAGCCCAAAATTGCCCTCACACCGCGGGGCTCCCCTGCTAGTTATTAATAAACAAGACCCTGCGTGGACATTTTAAAATCAAAATGGGTACCCAAGATGGTGCCTGTGCCTCGATGCAGAAAGCCTGTCAGATTTTAAAACGGACTCTGCAACGCAGACAGCTTGTGGATCGAAACCAAAGCTGCAGTGTCTGTGAAGAGAGACTATGGCCTAGAAATTGAGTTTTGGCGCAGCCAGGGCTTTAGCGCCGGAAGTTAGTGCTGGCGCTAAGTCCCCCTGCGCGCGCCAAAAATTCAGTAGCACCGCGCCCAAACGGCTGCCGGCGCTACTGGAGGGTTTCAGCGCCTCCCAATGGGCGCTAACTGCCCCATTGCGGCGCTGTTCCGGCGCTGCGGCACCCGATGCGGTGCGGCAGGCTGGGGACGTGCAGGCCTCCTCCTCCCGTTAAGGAGGAGCTGCCTGCACCCGGCCGCGGCCCGCGCAAATCAGCTTAAAAATGAGCCCGGCACCTCGGACAAGTGCCGGGCTTGCATCTGTTCCGGGGGGGGGGGAGAAGTCCGGGGAGGGAGCTGCGGGCAGGCGGCCGGCGGGAAAGTGGCCGGCCGCCGCGGGGCCTTTAATGCGCCGGCGCAAACTGGAGTAAGGCACCTCTGACAGAACGTTGCTTGCGGCTGCCACGGGCGAGGCGGCCGCAACTCAATTTCGGAGTTCGGGCGGGTTACCACGGCAACCGGGACGCTGCGCACACCGATGACGTCATCGGTGCCGGCGCAGCGCTACCGGTGCAACGCCGATTTAGGGCCCCAGGGAATTTTTAAACTGGCCATAACTCTGGCGCTAGTCCCTCTAGCGCCTCAAAAGCGGCGCTAAGGCAACTGAATTTCTAGGCCATTATATTTTGAAACCAGACAGGACACTGAATTATGTATTAGACCGAATTGGAGATGAATCTAAAATCAGTTTAGGCCTATAGTTAAGACCATCAGGCAGTCTACATATATAATGAGAAACAGATTAAGAGAGCCATCGAGGCTGGACAGGCCCATCAAGGAACTTTCATGACAATGCAAGTCAATTATCGGGCCGGTAGATGCGATTACCGGCCATCTAAAACCAGCTAGTATGGATTGCTACCATTATTTAAAATAGCCCGCCAAGATTAAGACAAAGAACTAACCTGATTTGGCGCGCAGATAAGGGTTTTCGAAAAGAGTATAATTGTATGGCCCCGGGTAGCAATCGCGCTCTTCTCTTCTCTTCTCTCTCCGCTCTTCGGCCCCTCGCCCTTGTGGCTATCGCTCTTTCCTCATCCCACGCTTACCCCCTGGCATTTGCCCGTGCCTTTCCACACTCCATCTGGAATCGCCCCGGCACCGTATCGGGTGGACACGGACAATTCACGCCAGGCGAGGTGGGACGCAACGAGGGGAGGAGGGAAGACCAACTGAGGAAGACCACCTGAGGAAGACCAACTGAGGAGATGAACTGAGGAGATGGGCTGAAGTAAGGCTTCGAATTATCAGGCCTTCAGCCTCAGCCGACCTTCGAATATCTGCACACCAACTCAAACTGTCGGCTGATGACGAAGAGTCATCCCTGCAAGGCAAAGTACCCAAACAGAGACTTTAACTTTGGGGTACTTGAACCTGGACAACGCCCTTGCAGCGCCTGGAGACCACGTGATGACGGCCGGCTCCAGAGAGCACCAAGAGTGAACCCCGAACCCCGCCGCTGTTTTGAGTCCAACAAACTCTTTTGATTGGTGAGCATGAAGTTCTGACCCCTCATAGCTTAACCTAGTTAGGTATAGGGGGTGGGATAAGGATAAGGGGATTGTTAAGATAGTTGTTTTCCCTCGATGTGCTGTGT
Organism: Somniosus microcephalus; assembly: GCF_052327205.1. Lineage (NCBI taxonomy): Eukaryota > Metazoa > Chordata > Chondrichthyes > Squaliformes > Somniosidae > Somniosus > Somniosus microcephalus. The sequence continues at coordinate 236,495,145 of NC_140987.1, forward strand.
GTTCCCCATTCCCTGTGTACTGTAAGATTCGAAATTTTCAGTAATTAATCACGCAAGAAAATAGGGTTAATAAGACAGTTTATTGACCAAAAGAAGCTTGTACAGAAATACCTTTGATAAAAGGGCATACAAAATGGCCGCCGGACCTCGTGATCAGTTTCTGAGACCATTTGATTTCTGTTACTGCAAGCCAGACAGGCTTGTGGATTGAAGACAGTAAGCCCACGAAAGCCAATGTCGGGAAACCGAAACTCATGGAACTGAGCATACATACTAATTAGATTCTAAGTACAGGGCAGTTTTGGGTTACAGGATGAGGCCCATCAAGAAATGGGCGGACAATTGAACGAACACTTAAACCCATTTACTGTACAAAGGAAAACCGTTTGACAGCCATCGAGGGCAACCTCCAGACCGATCAATATACGAACTGAGTTACAGTGACAAAGTAAAAGACATTATCGGCCCAGGAAGGCAGTTAAGCTATCACCGGCTCCCGTTACAAAGACAAAGCGCCCCTGCAGAGATTTCTGCCCGCCAAAAATATTACAAAGACTGGACTATGATTTGGCGGGAGATAAGACTGTCCCAAAAAGGTATAACTGTGGATTGAAAGGTCCATCAGGACGCTTCACTTTGGTTTTCATTTCTTCAATGCTTGGGAGTACGCTTCGTAGCTTGGCTTCACTTCGGTTTCGGAACGTGGTCGGTGTTTGGCCAGGCAAGGCTCGGCCACGACGGGAAGACGACGAGGGTGGCCCGGGTACTTTTGTCGGGAGATCATCGACGACCCAGGCCGAAGAAGAAGACTCCCTCAGAAGGATAATTATGACGGTATAAAGAAAGCTTTTTGGGACCAGCGTCCTGCCCCGAGGAAGACCATCGGGAGATCGACGACCCAGGCCGAAGAAGAAGACACTCAGGGCCTAGCACTCCAGTGCCTCAACATCCCATTCGGTAACGGACCTTCCATGTGCATCCATTTCTACAACATCACATCGGTAGCAGAGTCTCCAAGGTGCATCCAGTTCTTAAAGTCACGTCGGTAACGGATTAATCCGTGACGAGCGCTCAACAAGGCTGTATCTGCTGCTGCATCGCGTAAGAAAAACAAGCTACGCCAGAAGTTTCCAAATCCACATGACGACGGAAAGCTGTGCCAAAAAGGCTGCGAACCCCCTTTTGGCGAATCTGAAAGTGGTGAGCATGATCCCGAGTTCCTCAAGTCAAAACTTAGTCTAGGTCTAGGGGAGGGGGTTAAGGGTAATCGTGATGTGTTTCCCCTTTTACGATGTGCCGTGTGTTCCCCATTTCCATAGAGTTAAGTTTATAGATATGTGCATGCTTGTAGTTACTTTAATCTGTGCTTATGACATGTATTTTATAATGCTGCAAACTGTCTAATAATAAAAGCATCCATTTCGTGCTATTCAACCTGGTCTATTGAGTTTTTCTCTGCACTACAGTTCCCTGCACCTAAGTCCAAGGTCTAGAATCGTAGGGAAGAGTGGGTCGAACCACTCAAGGGTAATTATTGCACGAAGCCTGGTAGGAGACCAGAACGAGCAAGAGAAACCCCCTACAGTACATATAGTTATTCTTTTGTATTTTTGCCTGTAGAAGTGTACACAAGTAATTTTCCATAAGATTGTATCCAATTTTCCTCTTCAATAAAATTTTGGTTTTTGTTCACATCCAACCACCAGTCTACTCGAGTCTTCTCTGTACTGCCACATTGTACCTAAGACCGGTGTCTAGAACCCAGGGGCGTGGGAGCGATTTGAACCGCTCATAAACAGTCAGTGGCATAACTGATTGGGCGCAAGCGCCACTCCACAGGCCAGCCCCTACAGACATTGCCCTGGCAATAAAACTCCCCAGCACCATTAGCGCCCAGCAGGCTGAATTGTCCACGGTAGTGTACGTGGTTACACACCTAGAGAAATTCCCTACCCCATACACGATTTGCTTGGACAGCATGTTCACGTGCAATTCATGTATGGAATACCTGGCCATCTGGTCCCGTCGGGGATACACCTCCGCTGACGGGAGACCCCTGGCAATCAAGCCTCTGCTGGAGAAAATCATGACAGCCGTAGGGAAGGAAGGGAAGGTCTATATCCATAAGGTTAAGGCCCATTCGAAGACAGAACCCATGAGGGATGGCAGCCAAAGGGCAGATGAATTGGCCAAGCAGGGAGCTAGGGAACGAAAGTTCTGGGACCCCTACCAGACAGGTTCGGTAGCCGCAATCCAGAGCAAGGGAGGTACACAATGGGTAGCTTTGGTCCCGGACCTAAAGCAGGCCCAGTTACGGGATCCCATCCTCAGAGCCGTCTTGAACGCACTCATAAATGGGGAGAAAGTAGAGGGCCCATACAGTACAGCAGCCATCACCGTCAAGGAGGGCATGCTGTTCAGTGGGGAGCAATGGGTAGTGCCGCAGCAGCATCAAAGGGAATTCCTCCAACTGGCCCATGAGGGTCCAGGAGCGGTGCATCCCGGGCCTGAGGCCACCTGGCAGTGGGTGGAGCAGGCAGGATGCTGGCCAGGACTGAGGGAACAGGTCCGCGAGTTCTGTGCCAGCTGTCTGGTATGTGCTGCCAATAACCCTGACCCCCAGAAAAGGAAGGTGTCTTTGCGACACACCAGGAGGGTAGAGTGACCATGGCAGTCGATCCAGGTCAATTACATTGGGCCCCCCGCCCAGGGAGGCTACAAGTATTGCCTAGTCCTGGTGGATGTGTTCTCAAAGTGGGTAGAAGCTTTTCCCTACCATACAGCTACCACATTGGGTACAGCTAAGATCCTGGTCAGGAAAGTGTTCTCACGATGGGGACTCCCACAGTATGTGGAGTCCGACCAATGGAGTCACTTTACTGGACAGGTCATGCAAGAGACCCGCATGATACTCGGCATTGAAGGAAAATGGCACGTTGCCTACAACCCACAGTCATCGGGTCCTGTAGAGCATTTAAACTGCACTATAAAAGAAAAGCTGTGCAAGGAGAGGGGAGACTCACCCAAGAAGTGGGTGGAAGTCTTACCGTTGGTTCTAATGGGGATCCGAGCCAGCCAGTCAAAAAGCACGGGGTATTACCCACACGAGCTGATGACTAGCAGGGTTATGCGGACCCCCACCCATGTGCTAGCCCCGGTGCTCATGGAAGGTCAGCTCAGAGAGGTGAACCGGGACAGCTTCGTCAGGAATCTGTTTGAGCACCTTAAACAGATTCACTGGCAGGCTGCTAGCAACATGGGAAAACAGCACTAGAGTAACCGACTGCTGCTAGAATCCAAAGGCACCATGAGTGGGAGATAGGGGACCAGGTCATGGTAAGGAACTTTGCCTGGTTGGGAAGTTTTGAACCATTGTATATGGGGCCATACAGCATTGTGGACAAGGCAAGCCCCATGGTCTTTGCCAGCAAGATGCCCCGCCGCACAAAGTGGTTCCACATTAATCAATGCAAGCTGTTTAAACCCGAGAAAGGGGAACGGCCAGCAAGTGCGAACCGTGTTAAAGCTAGAGAGCATCAGCCTGCAGCTGTGACAGACTCACAGACCGCAAAGTTGGGGGCAGTGACGTGTGTGACTGGAGAAGCCCTCACACCAATTAAGTGGGATTCAGGTACACCCCCCAGTAGCCGGAGCCTTAAGAAGGTCTCCTCGCATACCACAGCCTTACCGACCATGGTAACCCAAGCATCATTTTAAACGGTCCAGCCCACGGAGAACCCTTTACAGAAAGGGAAAAACCCAGGTCAGCGACAAGTCTAAGGACACAGATCCCTAGCCTGCCGCCTCCAAAGGTGAGGTACTCACAGGAGAGGTAGCGTTGGGCAGAGAGAGAGAGAAGGGTCCCCAGCCTGCGGCATCAGGCTGCGGGGAACCCACAGGACAAGACAGGGACTCGGCAGCCACACAGAAAGGGGTAGCACAGGAAGGCACACTTCCCTGATTAACTGGGATTCAGGGAAACTCCCAGGTGTTTTAAGGAGGACTCTCTGAGTCCGGTGGCACAGGTCACCTTACGCCCAGGCGTGCAAGCTGCCCAGATTCCACAGGTCTAAGAGCGTTAAAAAAACAAGCCTGAAGGCTTTGTGTCTTAATGCGAGGAGCATTTGTAATAAGGTGGATGAATTGGCTGCGCAAATAGAGGTAAACGAATATGATTTGGTTGGGATTACGGAAACGTGGCTCAAGGACGGCCAAGACTGGGAACTCAACATCCACGGGTATTCGATATTCAGGAAAGATAGGCAAAAAGGAAAGGGAGGAGGGGTAGCATTTGTAGTGCATGTGCCTTTAAGAGCCCCCTGTGTACTGTAATGCCGGTAATGGCCACTCGGGCTATATAAGCCTGTATATTGTGTTGTATCAGTTAGTTCCCCTCCAGACTTTGTTCAGTAAACACCTGTGAAACCAACTCCTGTCTTCAGTGTCTCTATTAACACACAGACACAACAGTGGCGACGAATTGGAAACGGACTTACCTGCAATTCGGCAGCACCTCAAGGACATCGATTCATCTGGCGTCCAAAGTCGAAGAAAAGCAAGAAAAAGATAAAGCTGTGGTTTCACCAGCTAGCCGAGCTGGTGGCAGGTACTGCAATAATCCTTCCTGGGCGTCGGGCTAGGGCTCCAGTGGCTTGCTCTGCAGCTAGGCCAAGCAGCGAAGGCGGAGGCAAGCAGTAACAGACGGGGAGGGAGCACTCGGGAGACGGCCGGCGCTGCAAGCAGGTCGGCGTTCAGACCTAGCAGAGAGAGTCCGGCGGGAACGAGTCTCCACCTGTAAATAAATAAATAAAAAGAAGGGAAACCTGCGGAAAACAGCGTTGTCATCGGCAGCAGCGGCGGGGAAGCACGGGAAGCGCCATATCTTTTCTGCAGAAAAGAAAGAAAAGCGCGGGAAGCATCATTTTTCTTCCAGGATGCCTAAGTCTGGCAATATTGATGCTTTTGATAACAATATAGAGGATTGGACCACATATGTGGAAAGAGTGGAGGTATATTGCACTGCAAATGGAATAGAAAATGAAAAAAAAGCATCAGTACTTCTAAATCTAATGGGCGCAAAGACATACAGGCTGTTACAAAACTTAATCACTCCAGCCAAACCAAAGGACAAGAATTTTAAAGAAATTGTTGATACCCTACAGGAGCACTTAAACCCAACACTGCTGCTGATAGCGGAATGATTCAAATTCTTCAAGAGGAATCAACACAAGAATGAAAGTAACGCTGATTACCTCACCGAATTAAGAAAGCTATCAAAGCACTGCCAATTCGGGGCAGGACTAGCAGATTATCTTCGAGACAAATTCGTCTGCGGCCTCCTAAGTGAAGGAACACAGAAAAGGCTGCTTTCTGAGAAAGATTTAACACTGGACAAGGCTTTCAGTATGGCTGTATCATACGAAGCAGCCGCAAGAGGAGCTGCAGAGATACAACAAAAGACACAGTACTTCGGCACCCATGAAATGACACAGGTTTCGAGAGATGTTATCGCTGCGGCAGATCCACCCATGACCAGAGGGACTGCTGGTTCAAGGACAAAGCATGCAGGCAATGCAGAAAGATTGGACACATTGCACAGGTATGCCGATCTGGACAAAAAAAATCCACGGACAGGAAAAAAAAAATCAATAAAAAAAGTACAGAAAGGTACAAATGATGACGGACAGTAGCTCCGAAGACCAGAAGAGCGATAGCGACTCCGAAAACAAGAGACTAAGCTGTCTCAAATTACATAATGTAATTGCCAAAGAAGATTACCTGACCATTTGGGTTACCCTCACGATAGCAGGCTCCCCAGTTAAAATGGAGCTTGATACAGGATCAGCTCTGACCGTCATAAATCGACGGGATTACGAGCGGCTATTTCCACATATACCTTTAAAAGACACATCCATTATCTTGAAAACATATACGGGGCAGAAAGTATACCCCAAAGGAAAAATAAGGGTGCCTGTTGTATACAACGGCAAGGAAATACAAAAGTTGTATTTATACGTTCTACAAGATGGTGGTCCACCGCTGTTGGGATGTGAATGGATCAGGAAAATACGTTTAGACTGGCACTCCATTCAGGCACTGACGGTGACCAGTAAGGAAAAAAATGATGATGACGTCATACCTGAACGATTAAAAGACATCTTGGCCAACGCCAAAGAAGTGTTTCAAGAGAAACTAGGAACCTTGAAAGGCATCACCGCCTCAATAAAAGTGGAAGATGCGGCAATTCCCAAGTTTTTTAAGGCAAGACCGGTGCCATACGCAATTCGTCCAGCAGTCGAGGCAGAGCTGGAGAATTTGGAAAAGGCAGGCGTATTATCCAAAATAGATTGGAGCGAGTGGTCAACACCCATCATCCCAGTCATGAAGAAAATGTTGAATAATGATAAAGCTGAAGAACAGAGAAAAATTCCCATCTGTGGAGACTTCAAGGTAACTGTAAACACGGTCCTTCACATAGCACAGTATCCTCTTCCGAGGATAGAAGATATTTTTGCCTCACTATCCAGAGGGAAACGTTTCACCAAAATTGACATGGCACAAGCATATCTACAGATGGAGGTTGAAGAGGCCTCTAAAAAGTGTCTCACGATAAATACACACAAAGGCCTGTACCAGTACAATCGACTGGTTTTCAGAGTGGCATCAGCTCCAGCTATCTGGCAAAGAGCTATGGAGCAAATCCTCCAAGGGATTCCGGGGACTCAATGCTACCTAGACGACATCCTTGTAACAGGAGAAAACGACAATGAGCACCTTGCCAATTTGGAGCAGGTGCCCACTAGGCTGAGAGAACGGGGCCTACGAGCAAATCGAATTCTTCTTTAAGATGGAGAATTAAGTAGTTGACTCAGAGACTAGGGTCCTCAATTTAAATAAAGGAAACTATGATGGTCTGAGGAGCGAGTTGGGTAGGATTGATTGGGGAATGGCACTTAAAGGGTTGACGGTGGATAGGCAATGGCAAACATTCAAAGACCGAATGGATGAACTACAGAAGTTGTTCATCCCAGTTTGGCATAAAAATAAAACAAAAAAGGTGACTCAACCGTGGCTAACAAGGGAAATTAGGGATAACATAAGATCCAAGGAGAGGACATACAAATTGGCCAGAAAAAGCAATAATCCTGAGGATTGGGAGCAGTTTAGGATTCAACAAAGGAGGACAAAGGGATTAAATAAGAAAGGGAAAATAGAATATGAGAGTAAGCTTTCAGGGAACATAAAAACTGACTGTAAAAGCTTTTATAGATATGTAAAGAGAAAAAGATTGGTGAAGTCAAGCGTAGCTCCCTTGCAGTCAGAATTGGGGGAATTTATAATGGGGAGCAAAGAAATGGCAGACCAACTAAATACATTTTTTGGTTCTGTCTTCACAATGGAGGACACAAATAACCTCCCAGAAATACCGCGGAACATAGGGTCTAATGAAAGGGTGGAACTGAAAGAAATCAGTATTTGCAGGGAAATGGTGTTAGGAAAATTGATGGGACTGAAAGCCGATAAATCCCCAGGGCCTGATAATCTACATCCCAGGGTGCTTAAGGAAGTGGCCCTAGAAATAATCGATGCATTGCTGGTCATCTTCCAGAACTCGATAGACTCTGGAACAGTACCCATGGATTGGAGGGTAGCTAATGTTACCCCACTATTCAAAAAAGTTGGCAGAGAAAAAGCGGGGAATTATAGACCGGTAAGCCTGACATCGGTAGTGGGGAAAATGCTAGAGTCCATTATAAAAGATGTATTAGCAGAGCACTTGGAAAGCAGTGACAGGATTGGACAAAGTCAACATGGATTTACAAAAGGTAAATCATGCTTGACTAATCTACTGGAATTTTTTGAGGATATAATTGGTAAAATAGATAAGGGAGAACCAGTGGATGTGGTGTATTTGGACTTTCAGAAGGCTTTTGATAAGGTCCCGCATAAGAGGTTAGCATGCAAAATTAAGGCACATGGGATTGGGGGCAAGGTATTGACTTGGATAGAGAACTAGTTGGCGGACAGAAAGCAAAGAGTTGGAATAAACGGGTCATTTTCCAAGTGGCAGGCAGTGACTAGTGGGGTACCGCAAGGATCGGTCCTAGGACCGCAGCTGTTCACAATATATATTAATGATCTGGACGAGGGAATTGGATGTAATATCTCCAAATTTGCAGACGACACAAAGCTGGGTGGGAGGGTATGCTGTGAGGAGGATGTCATGAAACGCCAGTACGATTTGGACAGGTTGGGTGATTGGGCAGAAACATGGCAAATGCACTATAATGTGGATAAATGTGAGGTTATCCACTTTGGTGGCAAAAACAGGAAGGCAGATTATTATTTGAATGGCAATAGATTGGGAGAAGGGGAAGTGCAAAGAGACCTGGGTGTTCTTGTGCACCAGTCGCTGAAGGTAAGCATGCAGGTGCAGCAGGCGGCTAAGAAGGCAAATGGTATGTTGGCCTTCGTAGCAAGAGGGTTCGAGTACAAGAACAAGGATGTCTTGCTGCAGTTGTACAGGGCCTTGGTGAGACCGCATCTTGAGTATTGTGTGCAGTTTTGGTCACCTTACCTGAGGAAGGACGTTCTTGCCATGGAGGGAGTGCAGTGAAGATTCACCAGGTTGATACCTGGGGTGGCAGGAATGATGTACGAGGAGAGATTGTGTCAATTGGGCTTATACTCACTGGAGTTTAGAAGATTGAGAGGGGATCTCATCGAAACCTATAAAATTCTGTCAGATCTGGACAGACTAGATGCAGAAAGGGTGATTCTGATAGCTGGGGAGTCCAGAACCAGGGGTCATAGTCTAAGGATAAGGGATAAGCCATTTAGGACTGAAACGAGGAGGAATTTCTTCACCCAGAGAGTGGTGAACCTGTGGAATTCCCTGCCACAGAGGGCGGTGGAGGCCAGTTCATTAAATATATTCAAGAAAGAGTTGGATATAGTTCTTGAGGCTAAAGGGATCAAGGGATATGGGGAGAAGGCAGGGACAGGGTACTGAATTTGGATGATCAACCATGATCTCATTGAATGGCGGAGCAGGCTCGAAGGGCCGAATGGCCTACTCCTGCTCCTATCTTCTATGTTTCTATGTTTCTATAAAAGGCAGAGGCCTAACAGGAATTAGCCTGGCCATCTGGAGATGGGCAGCTGATGTATATAGCTTTCTGAAGTATTTTTAAGTGTGTTTTACAGTTTGGAAGTTTGGGATTTTAGTGGTTTAATTTTAGTATCGGATAAGTTTGAGTTTTGAATTTTGATAACTGTGTCAGGCCAGAGGACCTTCTTGGGACAGGACTATTTTGTTTGTGTGTCCCTACATAAAGGAAATCGGGATGAGAAAGGTTCTGCTCCTACTCGCCCTGGTAGGGGTGAGCATCGGTGATCGAGGAGACGTAGAGGACTCCCACATCTATGGGTGCTGGGGAGAGAGAGCACCGATCATTACCACAGGGGAGGCGAATGGGGTGTGGAGGAACTCGCCATCTACTTCCACGAGGGAAGTTGGCCAGGGTGGTTGGGGTCTAACTCCACTCAGTACTCCAGCCAGACCGGTTTCACGTACAGGGAGGCCTCCATCCCGTGCCCCAGGTTACAGATCGTGGCCACAAGGGTCAGTGTCACCGAGTGGAAACGTGTGTGTTTGACATGTAAGGGACCGATTCCTTTGGCTAGGTGGTGGTGGCTCAGAAAGCTGAGCAAGGACATAGGAAATCCCGCAGTCGATTGGGTATGATTGGGGAACAATACCCATCGGATGATTACAGGGACCCGAAGGGGATTGAATGTGTGCTGGGACAAGTGGTGGGAGCCAGATCAGGGGACTTATGTTTGTATGTGGGGGTCAGAGAAAGTCTGCCCCACAGGCATAGCCATCAGTTTCCACCGGAAATGGCAAGATGCCAGGGAGGGGATGGAGTGGTATTCCAGCCTGCATGTGTGTGCGGTCCCACACTCCCCGATTCCAGTCAATGCCACCGAACTCGTATCCTGCCCCCGAAAGCCCCTGCTCACGACCACGACATCACGGACTATAGTCCAGTGGTGTCCTACCACCACCAAGGATCCAGGGAATGGGTTAGCCCTAGTGCCAACCGACAAGTTACTGTACCAGGGGGTACACTATGCAGTGGCCTCAGTGAATCTAAACCTGACCGAGGTGCACTTACCTGAGTGGTGCCCAAAGAGACAGAATAGTTGTACCAAGCCCTGTTGAAGGTCATGTTTAAGAAGTTATATGAATTCGACTTTGCCAGTGCAGACAAAGCGAAACTGTACAGTTTACATCCTGAGCATAATATGGGCATGGGGAGACAAAGAAGGGGGACCTGGAATTACATTTTTACAGCTTATAATACAGGATCCTCAGTAATAAACAGCCTAGATGATATTGAGTTACAAACTCAGATAAATAGTTTAAAGACCCAATTAAGAAAATCCTAACAGAGGAGAACACAGTGGTGGGCTCAGAGCTACATGAGGACCAGGCTATGACGGTCCAGTTAAAAGAGGTAATAGCTGAGCTGGAGAGACATGCCAAAACAGTAAATGCACTCGTACGGGAGGAAGGAATGCTTCGGATCAAGCTGCACAGAATGAGGTGTGTGTGCTATACGGGGCATGGTTGCTGGGCGAGGGCCATAGCAACCTGGAGGATTTAAAACAAGGTTTAGTGCCATCCTGGATTAGCAACAAGCACCTCGCAGCCCTCCACCCATTTAGTAATTCGCTGAGCCGATGTCAGCTCCGCCTAGCCTCTGAAGCCTTCCCTGTCCCAGTGGATTGTGGACGTTCCAATCACACTATCATGGGGATAGTAGTGAGGATGCCAGTCATGGGTGGGACAGCCCAACCCACACCGGTATACTGGGTGGAGAACATTGGGATCATTTAAGGGGGTGCACACGTCTGCTTTGCAGAGGTCCCACCTTATGTCATAAAGTGGGAGCACGCTATGACAGGTACCGACCTCTCCGGGTGTCGGAGCCAGGGAGCACACATAATACTGTGTCCCCAGCACTTGAATGCCTATTCGAGACCACAGTGCGGGTTTAAAGCTGCTGGCACACAACCTGTGAACTGTACCATGGAGGTAATAGCACAAGATCATGTTTCCCCACAGGTAGCATTCATAGGGGGTGGGACATATTGTGTCACCACAAGTGCGCCCTACTACCGGCATGGACAGCACATCTGGTGCCCGGTGAGTGACAGCAGTTACTGCTTTAAACCCGAGGCAGAAGTTCAAGTGGCCCAGGAACGGATTGTACCCATCCCTGAACCCTCAACTGTTCACCTCACTCTCAGGGAAAACATTTCCAACCTGCAAAATTATGTAGCACATTTCGGCTATGAAATCCCCCCTCTACCAGAACATCTTACTGCCCTATTAAAAGCAGTGGTCATCTCACAGAAACATTTCTATACATTAGAGCAGAAGACAGTCGAGATAGGGGCCAAGATCTTGGATATTGTAGTTCCACCCTGGTGGGACATTTTTGAAAATGTAGAGGTCCCTTCTTGGGTTCGACTGGCTTCACATCTTTTACTAGTTTGCCAGCTCAGCATAGTTTTATACCTGTTGTGTACAAAGTGCAAGGGAAGTGACAGGATGTTCCGCTCTCAACATGAGGGAGCATGGGACAACAATAAAGTCTATGACCAGGTATAAAACAAACCTTGACCGTTATTAAAAATAAAGTTTGATGAGTGTGTGTGTCATTATTTTTCCTATGTATGCGTAATTTTTCCAAGTGGTGCAGGGGTGTTGGACCCCCTCCATGCTTGGATGTGAATGCAATTGAATTTTTCATACCTTGTATATATCTGTTAAACACTACACCTAAAGGGAACGGGAGAGTGTTTTCTTTTGGGTTTTAGTTTAGATAATAAAGGGGAAGGCTGGCTCCCGAGGATCAGAAAATTTTGCTCACAACTGCATGATGCTATAGTGTTTAAAGTATCACAGGGGGGTGTGTAAGTCTCGCAAAATTATACAGATTCCCCCAAAGTAAGAAAGAAGAGATATTGGACTTTTTGAAGTAATATTGGGCCAAAGGGGACCCAAAATCAAAACCCCAGGAAGATTTGGCTAGTTTAAAAGGCATGTTCAGGCCTGTGGAAAAGTTGCAACAAAAGTATGGGTGAAACAGACAGTTTGAGTATTGGAAAAGGGGCCAGATTGTCTGAGAACGTTCTGGGCCATCCTAGTCATTCTATATAAAGACAATAAGCCCACGGAAAAGACTGTTCCCGCCGAATCTTACAGGGCCACCAAGAACATGAATAATACAATACATGCCAACAACCAACAAAAGAGAACCTGGCCCCAGCAGGAGAAAACAATGAAATAACAGTTTAAAACCACTCAGAAAGATTTCCAAAACATTTTGCACATTTAAAACTGATTTCAAAGCAATCCCGAAACCAGTTAAAAGCCAATTAAAAATAGATGGGACCATCCCCGAAACTCGATGAGAATTTAAACATATTAAAATTAACGAGCCTGCCAAATTAACAAAGGACCAGAGGAGATTTGATGGTCAGATAAGCCAGGCCTCAAAACAGTATAATAGAGGCTTGCTTGTTCAGTAAAACAGACAGTATGGTACGTCAGTTGGAACGAGCAGTTGAGAAAGAAGACAGGTTCAAGTTCAGTACAGGAGAGAAAGTATGGTTCAGAAAATGTATCATCATCACCGTACTTAGTCAAAGGATCGGAGACTTGAGGAAAGAAGAGCGAAACAGAAGGAAAAGGAAATCACGGCAACCAAAATCCTCAAGAATCCAACAATTAACAATATTACCACCAACTAGGTAATATTGGGCCACCGCGACCAACAAGAAACCAACCAAAAAGAAGTCGAAAATCCACAAACTTGTTTCCACTCTACAAGATAGTCTGACTTACCTCTGGGTAAGATTTGACACAAAAGACCCTAAAAACTATACCTCACCAAAGAAAATTGGGTACTAACCCGATAAATCCAACTACGCATCCAACCGCATCAGCGGACAGGCGAAGACTGAAAACCCAATGCAGGTGCAGTCTTCCACCACGTCCGGGATATGGCAGGCCCCAACTGCCACAACTAAAGAGAACCCCGAAATCGCGAACCTCTACAATCTGTCAAGTAAGTCGCTTGGTGTGCATTTCCTGGTCCTCTGGAATTCAGCCCAGTTAGGGTAGTGGGATTGGGAGGGTAACGTAATTTTGTCTATTGTAATTCTCCCTCGCATATTCCAAAGTGTCCCCCCTTTTAGAGTATAATATTTATTGTATTGTATATTTTCCTGTCTCAAAATAAAAATCTCGATTCTTTTGACCAACTCAGGTGTCTGTTGCAATTTCATTACAACCCCCAAATAAGTCCAAAGTCTAGAACCAAGGGAGTGGGAGCGATTCGAACTGCTCAGGGAGTCAGAGGCAAAGCTGACCACACACACCACCCCTTACATAGTGTAAAACGGGTAATAGCAAATCAATGGAAATAAAAATTGGGAGAGATGTAAAACAGGCTGCTGATATGCTAGCACTCATTTTACACTATCGGACAAAGTCAAAATAATCCCCCATAAGTATATAATTTTTAACCATGATAATTCAATCTGGTAATCCAGTTGTGACCAGACCATTTTGAAACAAGGTCATTAATAAAAAAGTAAATAAATGACAGAGTCAGCTTTATTAAGGTTCACTTTAGTTAAAAATCACAAATTCATGATTAGTTTATTCAAATGTAATGTGGTACTTTGATAAAAAGTAGAGTGTTCCACTGTTGGAAGTCCTGCTGTGTATCATTTTGATTTTATATATTTATATAGAACTACAAGCTTTTATTTATAGCTTGGCTCCATAGCAGGAGGTCATGGGTTCAAGATCCACTTGAGGACTTAATAACACAATCTAGGCTGACAGTTCCAGTTCAGTACTGTTGACGATGCCTGCCTAGAAATTTGCCCTCGAAAACAGAGCTCGGATTAAGTACACACAGTAGATTTTCCTCTCTGAGTGCCCAGTAGATGCCCAACAGGCACAATACACCTGAAGTGTACTGCACCTGTGAGGAAGAACGTATACAAACCTTTCCTCCCTTGGCCTACTTGCATGTCTCAGGGAAAATCCAGAGACAGGCCTGCCTCCTGGTTGGGTCTTGCACCCTAAAACCAGGTGCAAATGTAAGCGCAGCTTCAGGCCTCCAGGCTGCTATGGAGATCAGCAACCAGGATGCCCAGAGAGGCTGAAATCTTGCAGGGGACTGGGGGGAGGGGATATTGTTAAATTACAAATGGAAACAACTCCCAGAGGCAGGTCATTTCACTAGGCACCCTTGCACTGGATCGCCCGGTGAGCGCAACCACAAGAGAATGAGGTGGGAGGGCAGGAGCAGTCTCTCCTGCCTCATTATACAATCTGTGCTGGACCTATGCCTACTACAGATGAAGGCCCAGTTTCATACAGTGAAGAGGCACCAAGAAATCCCAGCGGGATGCAATGGGAGCAGTGACCTGACATAACGGATCCCTGGCCCTTTTTCCTCTGCCCTGGACCAGAGGAGCATGAATTGCGCAGGTACAGAGCAGATGAAAATTTGCCCTCACATGTGTGGAATTCTCCCATTCCCTCAGTCAATGGTGTTTTGAGTTGTTAACATAATGGCAACTTTCAGCTACATGCTGTCCCTAAGAGACATCATCAGAAAACACATTGGGCTGGATATTGCCAGTCCTGAGGAGGCAGATTTGGAGGCGGGACTGCTGGAATAAAAATTTAAAATGGGAGCAGGTCCCGAACCCGCTCCCAACCTGTCTCCAACCAATCTTCCCAAGAGTTGGGTACCCGATTTGCGCAAGGACCTGACTCCTAGCAGTGGGAAGAGGAATATAGCCACTTAACTGCCTGTTAAGATAGTTAACAGGCAGTTAAGAGGCTTTTTCCCATTTTGAGCCTTCTGCTGCAGGCTTCCCAATGTCGGGGAACCCCGCCAGGGTAAGTGAGGTGTGCTGTGGGTCTGTTGTTATGTTGGTATTTCGATGACAGCTGCAGAATTGGTGTGAAGGATGCAAAGTGACAATGGTTAGTATCAGAGGTAAGGAAATGTAGGAAAGTAATGTTTAATGTGTTTAGATATTTCTGTAGTGAAGTGTTTGTGCAGCCTCATCTCATTGGGAGAAGTGACAGATGGCTTCTGCAATCTCAGCTGCAGCTGCCACCTGTTTTATCCAAAGAGAAGGTAAATGGAGAGCCTGGGTGAAAGGGCTCACCTTTGGACAGTGATTGTCAGTGTTTGACAGCATCTCAATGCTGTCAAACACTGTCAAATCATTTGTCAAACAAGTGTGGTGCATATGCCTTTAAGAAAACCAGCTGATGAAGCGTCATCAACTGACGTCATCTGACACTGGCTTTCCCTTAATTGACCGGCAAGCCCTCAGGGCAGGCTTAACAAGACCAATCAGGGAAAAATAGCGTCAGTTCATCAGACGTTGCTGGGGGCGGGACTGGAACCCAGAAGGCAGCAGTCCCACCCCCAACTCATCTTGGTAAGTAAAATCCAGCCCATCAAGTTCCACATGTACGCTGATGATAGCCAGCTCTAAGCCACCACCACCTCTCTCAACCCCTCCACTGCCTTTGATTTGTCACTTGCTTGTCTGACACCCATTATTGGACAAGCAGAAATTCTTCAATTAGATGGAAGCCAATGTCTTCAGTTCCCGCCAGAAACTCTATCCCTCTCCCTGGCCACTGTCTGAGGCTGATCCAGAAGGTTCACAACCTTGGAGTCTTATTTGACCCTGAGCTGAACTTCTGACCCTAAATCTTCTCAATCACCAAGACCGCCTACTTCCACCTCCATAATATTGCCCGTTTCTTCCTCTGCCGCAGCTCATTTGCAGCTGAAACCCTTTGTTACCTCTAGACTTGACTATTCCAATGCTCTCCTGGACATTCTCCCACATTGCAGCCTCCGTAAACTTGAGCTCATCCAAAACTCTGCTGCATGTATCCTAACTCGCACCAAGTCCTGTTCACCCATCAATACTGTGCTCATTAACCTACAATGGCTCTTGGTCCAGAACACCTCAATTTTAAAATTTTTATCCTTGTTTTAAAATCCCTCCATAATCTCTCTCCTCCCTATCTCAATAACCTTCTCTAGCCCTACAACACTCTGAGATTTATGTGTTCCTCCACTTCTGGCCTTATGTGCACCCATGATTTTCATCGCTCCACCATTGGTGGCTGTGCCTTCAGCTGCCTCAGCCCAAAGCTCTGGAATTCCCTCCCTAAACCTCTCCGCTTCTCTCCTTCTTTAAGGCGCTGCTTAAAACTGACCTTTTTGACCAAGATTTTGGTCACCTATCCTAGTATCTCCTTATGTGTTTCAGGGTCAAATTTTGTTTGATAACACTCCTGGGACATTTTAATACTTTAAAGCTGCTACACAAATGCATGCTGTTGATGCAGGCATCCCATACTACATCACATGTTGTTGTCCAACTGTTGCATCATTTTAAGAGATGAACACCAGCTCTTGGATGTGAGGCAATGGTACCATGTTTCTGCACCTTCATTTGATACTAACATAGAATCAAAGAAGAATCAAAGGGGTTTACGGCACAGAATGAGGCCATTCGGCCCATCGTGTCTGTGCCGGCCGAAAAAAATCCAACCTAATCCCACTTTCCAACTATTGGTCCATAGCCCTGTAGGTTACCACACTTCAAGTGCATGTCCAAGCACTTTTAAAATGCGATGAGGGTTTCTGCCTCTGCCACCCTTTCAGGCAGTGATTTCCAGACCCCCGGCACCCTCTGGGTGAAAAATATTCTCCTCAACTTCCCTCTAATCCTTCTACCAATTACTTTAAATCTATGCCCCCTTGCTATTGACCTCTCCTCTAAGGGAAATAGGTGCTTCCTATCCACTCTATCTAGGCCCCCCATAATTTTATACATCGCAGTTAAGTCTCTCCTCAGCCTCCTCTGTTCCAAAGAAAACAACCCTAGCCTATCCAATCTTTCCTCATATCTAAAATTCTCCAGTCTTGGCAAAATCCTCATAAATCTCCTCTGTACCCTCTCTAGTGTAATCATATATTTCCTGTAATTTGGTGACCAGAAATGTATGCAGTACTGTTGCTGTGTAGGGGTTGCAAAATTTCCCCTATTTCCCTGAAGATTGAAAATATTGGTCCACATTGTGGACGAAGAATTGGGTGATGTCACTGGTCTGCAGTGTTTTAAAATGTGCAGAGAACTGCAAGCGACTGCTCTGAGATGGACAGAACGTGGACAACACCGGAGTCGTAGAGCTCGGTGGAAAATATTCACACACCTTAAGACAGTGCTTTTAGTAATAACATTGTTCCCTGGAGTTTGGGCAACCACAAAAGGTTTTAAAATGGCCACAGAAAGCATGGCAAAAGGAGCAGAAAGCAGCTCGAGTTGCCTGTGTGTAAAAAGTGGGAGGATACAGGGGCTGTGAGTCAGACCTGCCAATCAAAGGGAGGTTCCCTTCGAAGCACTTGAAGTTGTTTATTGACTTAAGCAATTGCCAACATGAGAATTGACCGCAGGACAATCGATTTGAAACTGCTTCTGTTTACACAGCCATTCAGAGCTCCCTCACAGACAATGAGAGACTGAAACCCTGAAATGGACTTTTGATCTGCAACCGTTTAAGAACTGAATGGGTCACCTGTCATTCTGGACAATAGAGCAGTTGTATTCTCTTTTGTTTTAGCCCAGGTGAGCTCTGGTTGTGGGCGGGAACATTTTGGCCCCACAGTGCAGACACACTACCCCAGTCCAACCACTTTGAGTTAGCCAATCACAGCTTTTCTCTTGTGAATTGGAACTTTTTGGGCGCGAATCTTCCAGACAGACTAACAGCAGAGGGGGGGGGGGGCGCTCACCAGGTATAGTTTGATATTTTAATTGTAGTTTCTTTTAGTTAATAAAACTTGATTTTTCTCTCATCCAAACCACGTGTCCATTTTAATATCATTAATTATAAGTCCTGCAGTCAGAACTGGAAGGTGGGGTAACGATTCAAAAACCGCTGTTTTAAAATTGGTTTATTTGGAATTGGTCAGAGTGCAGGCAAATGCTGCAGGCCAGGTGAATTACCTTAAACCAGTTAAAAGAGGCCCCCTTACAAAATGGCGACCGCGGCAAGACTGCAGGCCGTTTTTGATTTGATGAGTGGTTTGGATCTGGAGAAAGTACCAGCTCTTGTTTCTCTCATTTTCAGTATGTGGGTAGCCCTGCGAATTTTAGCCACAGTGTGTAGGCTGACCTATCGGGGTATTGGTGGCTGGATTAAGAAGGGTGAGATGAGGGAGCAGGCAGAGTTTAAAGAGGCCAAGAATCAGGAGTCCCAGTTTGAGAAATGCCAGGCAGAGATAGAGCGCCTGGTGCAGGAAATCACTGAGGCCAGGGAAAGTGAGATGAGACTGCGGGAAGAGAATGCCCGCCTCACCTCAGAAGTAACAGAGCAGGAGGAGAAGTTCAAGGAAGTAAAAGCAACCTATAAGCTGGCCTGCAGCCAAAGGTTTAGTGAAGCAGATCATGGCCCCTGTAGGGCAGAGATAGAAAGCCTTAACGTGGCTTTAAAGGGAGCAGCCATCAGTGGTGCTGCAGCCCCCTCGCCCACCTCTGCCTCCCCACAAGGACTGGAAAGAAAGGGGTTTAAAATCAACCCAAACCAGGCAGCTGGGAGTGAGCCTGAGAATAGGAATCCTCAGCCCACAGTAGGTTCAAGTTCACAGGCAAGTGCTGTGGCTTGTGTGGGGGGAGGAGCCATTCCTGGGCAGAGTAAGCTGTTTAAGCCAGGGAACAGGGAAGGAGGGTTCTGGGACCACTGTAGAGCAGGTCCAGTAGCAGAAATCCGGGACAAGGGAGGCACACAGGGGATAGTTTTGGCCCCAGACCAAAGGCAGGTCCAAGTCCAAAATTCTACATTTAAAGCCACCCGGGTAAGAGAACATGAGTTTGGCCACCAGACAAGTTCGAGTTCACTGAAGGTAAAAACAGGCGCTGTGGCTTGTTCCCAGGGAAAAGTTGTCCAACCCACAAATTAGGACACTTCCCTACCCCAGTGGGACCCTAGTTTTGCCCAAAGTTTGAATTTGAGCAAGTTAGGTAGCTTAGAAATGGAGAAACAGCAGCCTGGGATTAGAAATCAGCAGGCTGCTGCCCATCCATTCACAGAAACTACTCGTGCAGACACTGTTCCCCAGCCCGTACCCCCAGCGGATCTTCTTTACTCTTCTCGCACAGGCGCAGTAGCGCGCCTGAGGGAAGAGGTTCCCCAACACTGGGCTCGCGCAGGCGCAGTCGCGAGCCTGGTACCCCCAGCAGATCATCTTAACTTTTCCTGCACAGGCGCAGTCGAGCGCCTGAGGGAAAAGGTTCCCCAACACCAGGTTCGCGCAGGTGCAGTCGCGGACCCGGAACTCCGAGAGGCCCTACTCAGTTTTACCGCGCAGGCGCGGTTGCGCGCCTGAGGGGAGCGTTTTGCCAACAGGAGGTTCGCGCAGGCGCAGTCGTGAACCCGGAACCCCCAGTGACTCCTTTCCTCTGCGAGGCCGAGCGCGCAGGCGCAGTCGGTCGTTTAAAGATCCCCGCTTCCCAGAATAGACGCGCAGGCGCAGAAGCCTGCTTGGAAGACCCAGCGGTTCTTCCAACCTTTTTTAAAGAGACCGAATGCACAGGCGCGGTTGCCTGCACTGGTGTAGCAGTTCCCCAGCCCTGTAAAGTGCTTGTTCTTGCAGGCGCAGTTGCCGGCGGGACCACAACGGCTCTTCCTCAGCTTTTTCACACAGGCGCACCTGCTTGTTTGAAGACACAGGCTTCACAGCCTCTGCCGCGGGACTCAGGGGGGGGGGAGATTCGTGCTGGTGCAGTCGCTTGTTTAAAGGGAGCAGCTTCCCAGCCTGCTTCCAGAGTGGTCCCCCCCATGATGTGGGACCCTGGGGAGGCAGGGATAACAATTCCTCTTGCAGGGGAGCTGGTAACGGGTTTTGGACATGGGGGAGAATGTTCCCAGCCAGCTAGGGCTGCGACCCTTGCTCAGGTTCCGCCAGCCAAAGTTTCCCCCGCAGAGATGCCCCTCAGAAGGTCTCAGCGGGCCCGCAAGCCCAAGAAAAGGTGGTCACCAGGGTACCTGCCACAAAGAGCAATCTCCCAAACCGGGGAGAAGCCAAAGGGCAGGGGCCCCCAATCAACAGCCATAATGTGCGAGGGAACAGAGACAGGAGGCAGTCCAGCTTTGCTGCAGCCAGCAGCAATCTTCAACAGTGCCAGAGATTAGCCTGGCCATCCGGAGATGGGCGGCATTTGTATTGTAGCTTTGGTGTGAATATAGCATGCTTTTAAGGTGTATTTTAAGCTTTGTTGATATAACTAGTTTTAAGTTTAAGTTTAAAGAGTTTAAGCTTACATGTGTGCCAAATGTTTGTATTTTGGTCCGAGGTCGATGGACCCGACCATGTCTCCACCTAAGGCAGCAGGTCAGTGAGACCTGGCTGCATGTCCCTTTAGGTTTTGCAGGAGATTGGACCATGAAGCAGCCATGTTCGCCCAGCCCGAGCTGGGCATCGAATGAAGTTATGGATACAGAACGTTGGGGATCACCTCGCCACCGGACGAATCCAGAGGGAAAACCCACAGTGGCTTTTGGGAGAAATCAGACAGGGTCCGGAGGAACTTGCCTACTCCTCCTATGCAGAAGAGATGGCCCCAGCTGGGTGGGGCACGGCCCCCAACCCAGCACTATCCTGACCGAAGTTCACTTGCGGGAGACCTCGCTGTTGAGGAGTCATGATGGGGAAGCACGGGCACCTTGTCTGATAGGGACGCGTTCCCCGGGGGTGGGTGGTGATGGCCCGGGAAAGATTGTATAGAGGAGGGGGAGACCCAAGAGTCACGTGGGTGCGGTCGGGGGAGGGAGGAACTCACCCAGGGGCCCACGGGCAAAGAGGGTAAGTGTGGCTGGGAAGGATGAGTGGGTGGCCGGATCTGGGATCCAAGTTTCAGTGTGGGGCCAGGGAGAGCCGCCACACAGGCACCCATCATTTTCTGCAGCCAGTCGAGGGAAGATGGGAGGGGGAGGGACTGGGAGTCACGATCCCATACTCCCCGGTCTCGGTCTGTGCCAAGGTAATTTTAAACATGAGGGGTACCCCACCTCCACACAGGGACAAGGGAACGGCTCGGGGCTGGTGGAGCAGGCTGGTCTATAAATCCATTCTGCCTGTTTTAAAGTTTAAGATGATCAAAGGGGGGGTGGAAGGTACATTTACTGCCCGGGTGGAAGGAGAAATACCCACTCGAATTTTGCGACCCATCATTTGCACATGATGGTCAGGGTTTATTTAAGCATGTTGTTTCAAATGTTTAATGTTTTTTTTGTATTTTGTGTTACAGCCCCAAGTTGAGCAGTGGCGTAGGATCCTCTCCATGCTTGGGATCAGTTTGTGACAACTCCAAGTTGAGCAGAGGCGTAGGATCCTCTTCGTGCTTGGGATCATTTTGATTACATTCTGTAACTAAGTTTGCAACATTTTGTAATAGGTTACAATGTAAAAAGTGTTTGTAAATTTGGATTACATTGTATAATTTTACAAGCATGTAGGGGTATGAGACCCCTTATTGTAAACTGATGTATCAGTTAGATGCCTACCGTACCACAGTTTTTCTCGAATTTTAGGGGAAAAGATGGTTTGGGGGATCAGTGGCAGATAGCTGTTAGGTAAATACAGGGGATGGTTGTTTGTGAGGGGGTCTGAAAATTTTGCTCACTTCTTCAAGTTGATACTACAAGCAAGTTGGGAGTATCAAAAGGGAGGAATGTAGGGGTTGCAAAATTTCCCCTATTTCCCTGAAGATTGAAAATATTGGTCCACATCGTGGACGAAGAATTGGGTGATGTCACTGGTCTGCAGTGTTTTAAAATGTGCCGAGAACCACAAAAGACTGCTCTGAGATGGACAGAATGTGGACAACACTGGAGTCGTAGAGCTCTGTGGAAAATATTCACACACCTTAAGACAGTGCTTTTAGTAATAACATTGTTCCCTGGAGTTTGGGCAATCACAAAAGGTTTTAAAATGGCCACAGAAAGCATGGCAAAAGGAGCAGGAAGCAGCTCGAGTTGCCTGTGTGTAAAAAGTGGGAGGATACAGGGGCTGTGAGTCAGACCTGCCAATCAAAGGGAGGTTCCCTTCGAAGCACTTGAAGTTGTTTATTGACTTAAGCAATTGCCCACTTGAGAATTGACCGCAGGACAATTGATTTGAAACTGCTTCTGTTTACACAGCCATTCAGAGCTCCCTCACAGACAATGAGAGACTGAAACCCTGAAATGGACTTTTGATCTGCAACCGTTTAAGAACTGAATGGGTTTAAATCACCTATCATTCCAGACAATAGAGCAGTTGTATTCTCTTTTGTTATAGCCCAGATGAGCTTCGGATGTGGGCAGGAACATTTCGGCCCCACAGTGCAGACACACTAACCCAGTCCAACCACTTGAGTTAGCCAATCACAGCTTTTCTCTTGTGAATTGGAACTTTTGGGCGCGAATCTTCCAGACAGGCTAACAGCAGGGCGGGGGGGGGGCACTCACCAGGTATATAGATAGCTCCTGAGAAGCTATCACACTCTCGTTACTTCCTGGGACCACAGGTGAGCCTCTCTCTTTCTCTCTCTCACTTTGCTGGACTACATGTGAGCAGAGTTTTTGACTCTTCAGTAAAGCAGCCTAGTAAGGAGTTAGGGGATGGTAATTAAGGGGATATTGCTAAGATTGTTTAATTAACATTGTAGTCACTTACCCCTCGTTTTTACCGTCTGCATTCCCCCACTTAAGCAATTTTACTGTAATTACTGTGTTCGTGCGGTATAGTTTAATATTTTGATTATAGTTTCTTTTAGTTAATAAAACTTGATTTTTCTCTCATCCAAACCACGTGCCCATTTTAATATCATTAATTATAAGTCCTGCAGTCAGAACTGGAAGGTGGGGTAGCGATTCGAAACCGCTGTTTTAAAATTGGTTTATTTGGAATTGGTCAGAGTGCAGGCAAAGGCTGCAGACCAGGTGAATTACCTTAAACCAGTTAAAAGAAGCCCCCCTTACAGCTGTGGCTTAACTAGTGTTTTACACAGCGCAAGAATAACCTGCCTGCTCTTATAGTCTATGCCTCAGCTAATAAAGGAAAGTATCCCGTATGCCTTCTTAACCACCTTATCTACCTGTCCTGCTACATTCAGGGATCTTTGGACATACACTCCAAGGTCCCTCTGTTCCTCTACACTTCTCAGTATCCTACTATTTATTGCATATTCCCCTGCCTTGTTAGCCCTCCCCAAATGCATTACCTCACACTTTTTCTGGATTTAATTCCATTGCCACTTTTCTACCCACCTGACCATATCTTCCTGCAGTCTCAGCTTTCTTCCTCACTATCAACTACACAGCCAACCACATGGCCAATTTTTGTATAATCTGTAAACATCTTAATCATGCCCACTATATTGAAGTCTAAAAAATTGATATATACCTCAAAAAGCAAGGGACCTCGTACTGAGCCCTGCAAAACCCCACTGGAAACAGCCTCCCAGTCTCAAAAACACCTGTCGAACATTACCCTTTGCTTCCTGCCACTGAGCTAATTTTAGATCCAACTTGCCACTTTTAGTTTTTTGACCAATCTGCCATGTGGGACCTTGCAAAAGGCCTTGCTAAAATCCATGTAGATTCATATCAAACGCGCTACCCTCATCGGCCCTCCATGTTACTTCCTCAAAAAATTCAATCAAGTTCATCAGACACGACCTTTCCTTAACAAATCCATGCTCACTGTCCTTGATTAATCCGTGCCTTTCTAAATGATGATTAATACTGTCCCTTGTAGCGGTTCGTGTAGATCGCCACTAAATAAGAGAGTTTGACTTCGACAAACTATAAATAAGTTGTTTCTTTACAGGAACAGGCTAATTACAGCAGGTAAGATAGCAGGTAGGATGGCTGACTGTAGGAGCACCGTGGTGTAGGTCTTGTCCCAGCGGGGACTCCACGAGGACTGAGTTCGCAGTCCTGTGGGGAGCGTGATGACATCATCACATTTGTGTTGTGACGTCATCACATTGTTCGCGTTTCCCGCGCTTAGGGCGTCACGTGATGCGCGTCGTGCGTCGCTGGCCGTTGAGGCCGAGGCCGGGCTGTGCCGGTGCTTGCCGCGGGAGCGGAAGATCGCGTAGCTCCCGTGGGCTGGCTGTTGAGGCCGAAGACGCTAGGCCGGGCTGTGCCGGTGGCCATCCTAGAAGGCTGAGTCGGGCCGCTGGCCGCCGCACGCACGTCACGTCGTACGTGACGTGACGTCAGCGTGCTAGGGCGCATCTTAAAAGGGCAATGGCCCCAACAGGTAAGTTAAAAGGGCAACGGCCCCAAAGGGTAAGTTAAACATACAGTAAGGTAAGTTAAAGGGAATTATGTGTCTTTATGTAAGGTATAACCAGTGGTACCGCCACATGGGCCCCCCCAGAATTCGCTTTAACGAAAGTCCAAGGATGAGATGGTCTGACGAGCTGATGGTCTCGGCGGTCGTGTTGTCTCGACTTGGCGAGCAAGGTCCGAAGATGCTGCTCGTGAGCGGATCCGTATGCGTGTCGTGGCGAATAAAGTGTATCCGTTCGGCAAAGGACCGTGGAGATGTGCGAAACAGCAGGCCTTGTCAGAGTGACGGGCAGGTAGGGCAAACGTGGGCGATGACTCTGTTGGTGTTGGAACAAGTCCTTGTTACGACGAACTCTGTAGGAACGCCAAATGAACGTTCCAGAAGGAATTGACAGGCGAGGTGAGTGAACTCGCCGACAGGTGAGCGAAACCTTCAGGAGGCTGGAACACGCGGAATGGTGCGTGCCATAGTGCTACGACGTTAACACAGCAGAGGGTGAAGAGTTACTGCGTTAACCTGTGATCGGTGAGGCTAGCAACTTTCACGTGGCTGATCGCGGCCGCAGGATGCCTGTTGGACCTGTCCTCGATGTGTTCAGCTTCAGTAGACGTTTGCGTTTGTTAAAGGGAAAACTGGAGAAAGGGCGGCAACGGTCCAGGTTGTTGTTGCTTTCAGGAGGCGTTAACTCTGCCTGGAGGGCGGCAATACTTGTAACTGTTCTAGATTTAGGAGAAAACAGCCGGGAGGGCGGCACGCCTTTTGTTCACGCCGAATCGTGTAGTAGGCAACACAACCAGCAGTCTGAAGGGCTGGTGCATCGTCGGCGGAGAAGGATTCATCGTTTTTCACGAGGGATGGGTCCTCATGGTTCGCGAGGGCTGGGTCCTCGTGCGCGAGGAGTGCGTCCTCATGTTTTGTGGGGGTGAGTCCTCATGGTATCCCCGCAGGGCGGGCTCCAATTTTGTGGGCCCGAACATGCTGTACCCCGCGCTTGGAGAGATGTATACTTGCTGTTGCTTTGGACGAAGAGGCGGACGATCCATGTGGCGGTAGGAAATACGAGTACGGGGACTGTAAGCAAGTGCGTGGTCAGCACCGCATCGATGTTCTCGTCGAACGGGGCTTCTATCTTTATAAAGCACGAGGGAGACTGTGGCACCCTGGATTGTGGTAGCGACAGCAAAACGGCTGGTGCTTCCATGGCGTGCTTCTTTTGTGAAAATTGCTCACAAAAAAACAGGGTCCGGTTGAGTTTTGTCCGTGTCAAACGGGATCTGCTCCAGGCTGCGCTTACCTTGCGAATACGTTCCCAAAGACGGGGTCGCCTTTGGAGGAATTGGTGTTAGGCGGTTGCTGTTCCGTGGTTGTACGTCGGTCGTCTTGTGGGAAGACGAGGTTCAGGCGCGCGTTGCTACCATGAAAATCGTTCACAGATACGGGTTCACCAATTGTAGCATTGGAATTGATGAGCTCCCATAATCACATCATTGGGTCACCAATGTAGCGGTTCGTGCAGATTGCCACTAAATAAGAGAGTTTGATTTCGACGAACTATAAATAAGTTGTTTATTTACAGGAACAGGCTAACTACAGCAGGTAAGATAGCAGGTAGGGTGGCTGACTGTAGGAGCACTGTGGTGTAGGTCTTGTCCCAGCGGGGACTCCACGAGGACTGAGTTCGCAGTGCTGTGGGGAGCGTGATGACGTCATCGCGTTTGTGTTGTGACGTCATCACGTTGTTCGCGTTTCCCGTGCTTAGGGCATCACGTGATGCACGTCGTTGCGTCGCTGGCCGTTGAGGCCGAGGTCGCGAGGCCGGGCTGTGCCGGTGCTTGCCGCGGGAGCGGTAGATCGCGTCGCTCCCGTCGGCTGGCCGTTGAGGCCGAAGGCGCTAGGCCGGGCTGTGCCGGCGGCCGTCCTAGAAGGCTCAGTCGGGCCGGCGGCCGCCGCATGCACGTCACGTCGTACGTGACGTGACGTCAGCGCGCTAGGGCGCGTCTTAAAGGGGCAATGGCCCCAACAGGTAAGTTAAAAGGGCAACGGCCCCAAAAGGTAAGTTAAACATACAGTAAGGTAAGTTAAAGGGAATTATGTGTCTTTATGTAAGGTACAACCAGTGGTACCACCACACCCTCAAATTTTTTTCCAATAATTTGCCCACCACCGAGTTTAGGCTGACTGGCCTGTAATTATTTGGTCTATCCCTTTCTCCCTTTTTAAACAATGATAAAATGTTAGCAGTCCTCCAGTCCTCCGGCACCACACCTGTAGCCAGAGAGGATTGGAAAATGATGGTCAGAGCCACCGTTATTTCATTCTTAGCTTCTCTTAACAGCCTGGGATACATTTCACTGGGCCTGGTGACTTATCTCCTTTCAAAGATGCTAAACCCCTTAATATTTCCTCTCTCACTATGTTTATCTCGTTCAATATTTTACACTCCTCCACCTTAATTACAATGTCTGAATCAACCTTCTCTTTTGTGAAGACAGGCACATGGGCCTAGGAATTGGATTAGGCCTGAAAACAAGCAGCGTCAAGGATCAACACTATTTGCCTGCGCCAGTTCAAAGTTGACAATTCGTGCTGCCTGCTCATTATAATGATTGCAGCACCGATCTCAGTGCTAAACATGCTGCTGATTGGCTTAGCGCTCAACAGGGGGGCCAATATCAGGTGTAGTTTAATTGCCAACAATGGTTGGCCCAGACTCTCTGCAGCACCTCATTGTCATTCAGACTGAAGCCATGGCAGCAGCAGTAGCAGCGGCAGTGGCACCGCACCAAGAAAGAGCCAGAAGGTTCTCGGATACTGCTCTCAAAGCCTTGTTCATGGCAGTGGAGAGAAGGCGGGGTATCCTGTTCCTTCAGGGTGGCAGGAAGCCATCAACGCCCACTTGCGGAAGGCTCCTGCAAGGGATAGCAGCCTACGTCACGGCCAACAGTGTTATGTCGAGGACTTGGATCCACTGCCGAAAGAAGTATAATGATCTCACAAGGCAGGTCAAGGTGAGTGAAGGCTTCAGCAAATGCCATATCCCACCATCTGCACCACAAGCCTCACACACTGCTCAATGCACCACACCCCCATCACTCACCTGCCAACAATCTCTACGTATCACCACTCACACCTCACAATCATAGATTCACTTCACCCGCACAACCTTAACACTGCTGCATTTCTCACATCCACATCTCACACCTTGCACACACTGATAGCTATTCAACTATGGCAGGCACATCACCCAAACACATTGCACCACACTCAATGACACACTTCCCTTTCTCTTGCAGGCCAACATGGCTCACAACTGCTGAGAGCAGCAGCAAATGGGAGGTGGCCAAGATGCTCTACAGACCGTGAGCCAACTGGAGGCGTCGGTGCTCAATATATCATTGGAGGGAAAGTCACTGAAGGCGTGGCAACGGGCAAAGTTGAAGCCTGATGGGCCTTCAATAACCACAAAACTAAAAGTTATAGACTTAAACAAGTTGGCTTTTAATCACTAAGATCAGAGCTAACATCTCAACACGCCGACTGGTTCACAGGAATGAGTCATACAGATCCTGGGATCTTTATGTAAGAGAAGTCAGGGGCTGAGCCAAGAGCCAAGACCTGGAACCTCCCAGGTTAGTCGGGAAAGAGGAAGTGAAGCTATACACAGTGGGGGAGGGTAATACACATGAGTGCAAAACGAATACAGGATCAAGACAAACAGATTTCATTACATTCACCCCTTCTATAGATTTAGTCCATCGGGGTGATGTTTCTTAAAAGTTGGTATAAGTGAGTCAGTCAGGAGGTTTTGCAGTTCTCAGTGATCGGCGCAAAGCCGGTTGGGGTGCCTCTAGGGGAGTGGATTCTGGTTCCTCCGCTGTCCGGGCCTCCGCAGTGTCTTCCAGGTTATCTGCAGTGTCCTCCAGGTTAAAGTTGGGTATAGATAACTCTGGGCGTCCTGTCTCTTTGTAGTGTAGGTTTTCATCGGGTAGTCTCCCATCGTTCTCTCCGCTCCCTGAGGGAGCGAGGTCTTTTATGGAAACAGTGTCCTCTCGCCCGTCAGAGTATACGATATAGGCGTACTGAGGGTTTGCGTGGAGGAGCTGTACCTTTTCCACAAGGGGGTCTATTTTATGGCCTCTCACGTGCTTCCGCAATAGTACTGTCCCCGGAGACGTCAGCCACGCGGGTAGAGATATGCCCGAGGTGGATTTCCGGGGGAAAACGAACATCTTTTCGTGAGGGGTAGCGTTAGTGGCAGTACATAACAGAGACCTTATGGAGTGGAGCACGTCTGGGAGGACTTCCTGCCAGCGGGAGGTCGGGAGGCCTTTTGACTTTAAGGCTAACGTGACAGCCTTCCAAACAGTAGCATTCTCCCTTTCCACTTGCCCATTACCCCGGGGGTTGTAGCTAATGGTTCTGCTAGTGGCTATCCCCTTCGAGAGCAAGAACTGGCGCAGCTCGTCACTCATGAATGACGTCCCCCTATCGCTGTGTATGTAGTTCGGCATGCCATACATGCAGAATAGATTACAGAGACACTTGATGACCGTGGCACTGGTCATGTCTGGGCAGGGGATGGTGAAGGGGAAGCGGGAATATTCATCAATGATATTGAGGAAGTATACGTTATGGTCGGCAGAGGGAAGGGGTCCCTTGAAGTCCAGACTTAGGCGCTCGAATGGCCGTGTGGCTTTGATAAGGTGTGCACGGTCAGGCCTGTAGAAATGAGGCTTGCATTCCGCACAGATGTGGCAGGCTCTGGTCATTGCCCTGACCTCCTCGATGGAGTGGGGCAGATTGCGGGACTTTATAAAATGGTATAGTCGCGTGACCCCTGGGTGACAGAGGTCATTGTGGAGACCCTGTAATTTGTCCGTATGAATGCTGGCACACATTCCCCGCGATAGGGCGTCTGGGGGTTCATTAAGGGCTCCCGGCCTGTACATAATATCATAGTCGAACGTGGATAGTTCGATCCTCCACCTGAGTATTTTGTCATTCTTGATTTTCCCCCTTTGTTTGTTATTAAACATGAAAGCCACCGACCGCTGGTCGGTGAGCAGGGTGAAACGTTTGCCGGCTAGGTAGTGTCTCCAGTGCCGCACTGCCTCCACTATAGCCTGTGCCTCCTTCTCGACAGAAGAGTGCCTGATTTCAGGTCCCTGAAGGGTTTGGGAGAAGAAGGCCACAGGTCTCCCAGCCTGATTGAGGGTCGCAGCTAAGGCAAAGTCTGATGCATCGCTTTTGACTTGAAAGGGAATGCATTCATCCACTGCACACACTGCAGCCCTTTCAATGTCCTGTTTAATACTGGTGAAAGCCTCCCGAGCTTCAGCTGATAGTGGGAAGGACGTCGATTTAATGAGGGGTCGGGCCTTATCAGAGTAATTGGGCACCCATTGGGCATAATACGAAAAAAATCCCAGGCACCTTTTTAAAGCTTTGGGATTGTGTGGCAGGGGCAGTTCCTTTAGGGGGCGTAATCGGTCAGGGTCCGGTCAAATTACCCCATCTTCCACCACACAGCCGAGGATACAGAGACGGGTTGTGTTGAAGACATATTTGTCTTCGTTGTAGGTTAGATTCAGCTTTAGGGCAGTTTTAAAAAATCTCGCAAGAATTAGATCGTGGTCTAGCTGGTTGTGCCCGCAGATAGTGACATTGTCCAGATAGGGGTAGGTAGCTTGTAGTTTATTCTCGTCAACCATGCGGTCCATCTCACGTTGGAAGACCGAGACCCCATTTGTTACTCCGAAGGGCACTCTGAGAAAATGGTAGAGGCGCCCGTTCGCCTCGAAGGCGGTGTATGGGGGTCCTCCGTTCTAATGGGGAGCTGGTGATACGCGGATTTGAGGTCGATAGTCGAGAAGACTCGGTATTGCGCAATCTGGTTGACCATTTCTGATATGCGGGGTAAAGGGTAGGCGTCCAGCTGGGTATAAATATTAACAGTCTGGCTGTAGTCAATTACCATCCGTTTCTTTTCGCTATTTTTAACTATGACTACTTGGGCACGCCACGGGCTGGTACTGCATTCAATAATGCCTTCCCGCAGGAGTCTGTCCACTTCCGCCTTGATAAAGTGTCTGTCTTCCAGACTGTACCGTCTACTTTTGGTCGCTATGGGCCTACAGTTCGGAGCGAGATTAGCGAATAAAGAGGGCGGGCTGATTTTTAAGGTTGATAGGCCACAGACTGTGAGTGGCGGCTGGGACCCGCCATATGCTAGCGTGACACTTTCATGGTGGCACTGGAAGTCCAGGCCCAAGATTACATTAACACAGAGTTCTGGCATCACGAGGAGTTTAAAATCCTTGTAGTCCGTGCCTTTTACAATCAGTGTTACCACACAGTAGCTCAAAATGTCCGAAGTGTGGGGCTTAGCAGCCATAGCAATTCTGCTCCGTGTAGGGGTTACCGTTAATGACTGCCACCGTACCAGGCTAGGGTGGATAAAACTCTCGGTACTCCCACAGTCAATTAAACATTTCGTTAAATTCCCGTTTACCTGTATGTCCATCATGGATTTTGTCAATGTGTGTGGCCTGGATTGAATCACCGTGATTGAAGCCACTGTTGGGCCCTGGGCGGCCGTTGAGTCAGGAAAAGATGGTGGATCCCAAGATGGTGGCCCGCACGGCACACACGAGGCGGTGACGGAGTTGGAAATCGGATTCCCCCTGCAGACTTTGCTAAAATGCCCCTTTTTCTTACATTTGAAGCATGTAGCGTCCTTCGCTGGGCATCGTTGTCTGGGGTGCTTGGCCTGGCCGCAGAAGTAGCATTTCAGGCCTCGAGACATTGCCGCTGTAGTAGGACTCCTGGGTGAACTTCTGTGTGGGGACTCCGGCGGCGTAGAACTGGTCTGAGACCTGGATGGGAAGATGGCTGATTCCAAGATGGCGGCCCCCTCGGCGCGCACGAGGCGGTGAGGGCCGCATGGCCGGAAGAATAAGAGTCAGAGTTTTTCTGGGCCACGTCCAGCGATCGCGCAGTAGCCACTGCCTTTTTTAAGTCCAGGACCTCCTTCTCCAGCAGTCTCTGCCGGATATAATTCGATTTGAGGCCCGTGATGAAGGAATCGCAGACCAATTCATCAGAGTACGCGTTGGCCGTCATGGCCTTGCAGTTACAGTCCCGGACCAGGTCCTTTAGGCCCTGTAAGAAATCGTCCATTGATTCCTCTGGTCGCTGCCTGCATGTAGCCAGCAGATGTCTGGCGTACACTTTGTTTACCAGCCTCTGGTATTGGGCCTTCAGGATAGTGATGGCCTCTGTGCAAGATGTGGCATCCCGGATGAATGAATAAATCCAATGACTTACGCGAGTAGTCAGTAGACTCAGTTTATCTACCTTGCTAGCGGATGAGGCCCTGCGAAGAGTTCGAAGCATTTGAGCCAGTGTCCAAATTGATTTGATGCTTCAGCAGAATGTGGATCCAAGTCCAGATGCTCTGGTTTTAGGAGTCGATCCATCCTAGTATTCTTTAGTGATTAAAATTGATGGGCCTTCAATAACCACAAAACTAGAAGTTATAGACTTAAACAAGTTGGCTTTTAATCACTAAGATCAGAGCTAACATCTCAACACGCCGACTGGTTCACAGGAATGAGTCATACAGATCCTGGGATCTTTATGTAAGAGAAGTCAGGGGCGGAGCCAAGAGCCAAGACCTGGAACCTCCCAGGTTAGTCGGGAAAGAGGAAGTGAAACTATACACAGTGGGGGAGGGTAATATACATGAGTGCAAAACGAATACAGGATCAAGACAAACAGATTTCATTACAAGACTGATCGGAGACAGTCCTGGAGACTAACCAGAGACAGTCCAGGAGACAGACCGGAGAGAGTCCAGGAGACTGACCGCAGACAGTCCTGGACACTGACTGGAGGCAGTCCGGGAGACTGACAGGAGAGAGTCCAGGAGACTGACCGGACAGATTCCAGGAGACTGACCGGAGACAGTCCAGGAGACTGACTGGCGACAGTCCAGGAGACTGACCGGAGAGAGTCCAGGAGACTGACCTGAGACAGTCCAGGAGACTGACTGGAGATAGGAGACTGACCGCAGGCAGCCCAGGAGACAGAGAACGGAGACAGTCCAGGAGACTGACTGCAGACAGTCCAGGAGACTGAATGCAGACAGCAAAGGGGACTGACCGCAGACAGTCCAGGAGACTGACCGGAGACAGTCCAAGAGACTGACCGGAGACAGTCGAGGAGACTGACTGGAGGAAGTTCAGGAAACTGACCGCAGCAAGTCCAGGAGACTGACCTGAGATGGTCCAGGAAACTGACAGCAGACTAACCGGAGACTGACCACAGACAGTCCAGGTGACTGACTGGAGTCTGTCCAGGAGACTGACCAGAGACGGTCCAGGAGACTGACAGGAGACGGTCCAGGAGACTGACATGAGACGGTCCAGGAGATTGACCAGTGAGAGTCCAGGAGACTGACCACAGATAGACGAGGAGACTGACCGGAAATAGTCCAGGAGACTGACCGCAGACAGTCCAGTAGAATGACCAGAGACAGTCCAGGAGACTGACCGGAGACAGGAGATTCTCTGCAGGCAGCCCAGGAGACTGAACGGAGACAGACCAGGAGACTGACCGGAGACAGTCCAGGAGGCTGAATGGAGAGAGTTCAGGAAACTGACCGCAGACGGTCCAGAAAACTAACCGAGACAGTCCAGGAAACTGACCGGAGACAGTCCAGGAGACTGACCGGACATTGTCCAGGAGACTGACCGGAGACGGTCCAAGAGACTGACCGGTGAGAGTCCAGGAGACTGACCGGAGATAGTCCAGGAGACTGTCTGCAGGCGGTGCAGGAGGCTGACAGGAGACGGTCCAGGAGACCGACCAGAGATGGTCCAGGAGACTGACCGGAGAGAGTCCTGGAGACTGACCACAGACAGTCCAGGAGACTGACCACAGTGAGTCCAAGAGACTGACCGTAGAGAGTCCAGTAGACTGACCGGAGAGAGTCCAGGAGACTGACCAGAGACAGTCCTGGAGACTGACCGGATACAATCCAGGAGACTGACCAGAGACAGTCCAGGAGACTGACCGGAGACAGTCCAGGAGACTGACCAGAGGGAGTCCAGGAAACTGACTGGAGCAAGTCCAGGAGACTGACCGGAGATGGTCCAGGAAACTGACCGCAGAATAACCGGTGACTGACCGCAGACAGTCCAGGTGACTGACTGGAGTCTGTCCAGGACACTGACCAGAGACTGTCCAGGGGACTGACAGGAGACGGTCCAGGAGACTGACAGGAGATGGTCCAGGAGACTGACAGGAGACGGTCCAGGAGATTGATCAGTGAGAGTCCAGGAGACTGACCGCAGATAGTCTAGGAGACTGACCGCAGACAGTCCAGGAGACTGACCGGACATTGTCCAGGAGACTGACCAGAGATGGTCAAGGAGACTGACCAGAGAGAGTCCAGGAGACTGATCGGAGACAGTCCTGGAGACTGACTGGAGACAGTCCAGGAGTCAGACCGGAGAGAGTCCAGGAGACTGACCGCAGACAGTCCTGGAGACTGACCACAGACAGCCCAGGAGCCTGAGCACAGACAGTCCAGGAGACTGACTGGAGACAGGAGACTGACCGCAGGCAGCACAGGAGATTGAACGGAGACAGTCCAGGAGACTGACTGGAGAGAGTCCAGGAGACTGACCGGAGTGAGTCCAGGAGACTGACCGGAGAGAGTCCAGGAGGCTGACCGGATACGGAGCAGAAAAATGACCGGAGACGGTCCAGGAAGCTGACCGCAGACAAACTGGAAACTGAGCACAGACAGGCCAGGAGACTGACCAGAGACAGTCCAGGAGACAGTCTGCAGATGGTCCAGGAGACTGACCAGAGACAGGACAGGAGACTGACCAGAGACGGTCCAGGAGACTGAATGGAGACAGTCCAGGAGACTGACCGGAGAAAGACCAGGAGATTAATCGCAGACATTCCAGGAGACTGATCACCGACAATCCAGGAGACTGACTGCAGTCAGCAAAGGCGACTGACAGGAGACGGTCCAGGAGACTGACCGCAGACAGTCCAGGAGACTGTCTGGAGGGAGTCTAGGAAACTGACCGGAGCAAGTCCAGAAGACTGACCGGAGACGGTCCAGGAAACTGACCGCAGGCAGTCCAGGTGACTGACTGGAGTCTGTCCAGGAGACTGACCAGATCCGGTCCAGGAGACTGACAGGAGACAGTCCAGGAGACTGACAGGAGATGGTCCAGGAGACTGACAGGAGACGGTCCAGGAGATTGACCAGTGAGAGTCCAGGAGACTGACCACAGATAGTCTAGGAGACTGACCGGAAACAGTCCAGGAGACTGACCACAGACAGTCCAGTAGACTGACCAGAGATAGTCCAGGAGACTGACCGGAGACAGGAGACTCTCCGCAGGTAGCCCAGGAGATGGAACGGAGACAATCCAGGAGACTGACCGGAGACAGTCCAGGAGACTGAATGGAGAGAGTTCAGGAAACTGACCACAGACGGTCCAGAAAGCTGACCAGAGATGGCCCAGGAAACTGACTGCAGACATTCCAGGAGACGGACCACCGACAATCCAGGAGACTGACCAGAGACAGTCCAGGAGACTGACTGCAGACATTCCAGGAGACGGACCACCGACAATCCAGGAGACTGACTGCAGACAGCAAAGGCGACTGACCGCAGACTAACCGGAGGCTGACCGCAGACAGTCCAGGTGACTGACTGGAGTCAGTCCAGGAGACTGACCAGAGATGGTCCAGGAGACTGACAGGAGACGGTCCAGGAGACTGACCAGTGAGAGTCCAGGAGACTGACCACAGACAGTCTAGGAGACTGACCGGAAACAGTCCACGAGACTGACCGCAGACAGTCCAGTAGACTGACCGGAGACAGTCCACGAGACTGACCGGAGACAGGAGACTCTCCGCAGGCAGCCCAGGAGATTGAACGGAGACAATCCAGGAGACTGACCGGAGACAGTCCAGGAGACTGAATGGAGAGAGTTCAGGAAACTGAACGCAGAAGGTCCAGAAAACTGACCAGAGACGGCCCAGAATACTGACACCAGACTAACCGGAGACTTACCGCAGACCGTCCAGGAGACTGAGCGGAGACAGTCCAGGAGACAGTCTGCAGACAGTGCAGGAGACTGTCTGCAGGCGGTGCAGGTGACTGACTGGAGACGGTCCAGGAGACTGACCAGAGACGGTCCAGGAGACTGACCAGAGAGAGTCCAGGAGACAGACCACAGACAGTCCTGGAGACTGAACGCAGACAGTCCTGGAGACTGACCACAGACTGTCCAGGAGACTGACCGTAGAGAGTCCAGGAGACTGACCGGGCATTGTCCAGGAGACTGACCGGACATTGTCCAGGAGACTGACCAGAGACGGTCCAGGAGACTGACCAGAGACAGTCCATGAGACTGACCAGAGACAGTCCAGGAGACTGACCAGAGAGACTCCAGGAGACAGACCAGTGAGAGTCCAGGAGACTGACCGTAGACAGTCTAGGAGACTGACCGGAGACCGTCCTTGAGACTGACCGCAGACAGTCTAGTAGACTGACCGGAGACAGTCCAGGAGACTGACTGCAGACAGTCCAGGAGACTGACCGGACATTGTCCAGGAGACTGACAGGAGATGGTCCAGGAGACTGACCGGAGAGAGTCCAGAAGACTGATCGTAGACAGCCCTGGAGACTGACCGGCGACAGTCCAGGAGACTGACCAAAGAGAGTCCAGGAGACTGACCGGAGACAGTCCAGGAGACTGACTGGAGGGAGTCCAGGAAACTGACCGGAGCAAGTCCAGGAGACTGACCGGAGACGGTCCAGGAAACTAACTGCAGAATAACCGGAGACTGACCGCAGACAGTCCAGGTGACTGACAGGAGACGGTCCAGGAGACTGACCGGGGATGGTCCAGGAGACTGACAGGAGACGGTCCAGGAGACTGACAGGAGATGGTCCAGGAGACTGACCAGTAAGAGTCCAAGAGACTGACCGGACAGTCCAGGAGACTGATCGCAGACAGTCCAGTAGACTGACTGGACAGAGTCCAGAAGACTGACCGGAGACAGTCCTGGAGACTGACCGGAGACAGTCCAGGAGACTGACCAGAGACAGTCCTGGATACTGACTGGATACAGTCCAAGAGACTGACCGGAGACAGTCGAGGAGACTGACTGGAGGAAGTCCAGGAAACTGACTGGAGCAAGTCCAGGAGACTGACCGGAGACGGTCCAGGAAACTGACGGCAGACTAACTGGAGACTGACCGCAGACAGTCCAGGTGACTGACCAGAGACGGTCCAGGAGACTGTCTGCAGACGGTGCAGGAGACTGACAGGAGACGGTCCAGGAGACTGACCATAGTGAGTGGGGGAGGGTAATATACATGAGTGCAAAATGAATACAGGATCAAGACAAACAGATTTCATTACAAAGCCCTTGCTGATAATAACGGTATGGTCATTCCAAATCCTTCTTCTCACATCCCACTTGCCCCTCATCCCACAATCTCTTCTCACTAATGTATGAATGGATATCTTGCTGTCTCCCCCTCCGCTCACCACAACCCGACTCTTGTGCCTTTCTGCTTTCAGATAACCAAGAACTGCCAGCAGGCCCGCCTGTCCCCAAATTCATGGAGGAGAGTGGAGATGAAGAAAAAGACAAATCGGGCTGGATTTTCATTCAGGAATCGGGTAGGAGGCGGGACTACAACTTTTGGGGATGTTGTCCCGCCTCCATCGAGATGCGGCCAATCCACATTTTAACTTGATTGACCTTGTTGAGCCCACCCAGCAGGCTCAGCAGGTCAATTAAGGGCCACCCGGCAGCAGGTGACGTTACAGACTGAAATTTCATCTGTCAAGAGGTTTTGACAGATGAAATATCAACGTTTCAAAGGTGTTTGGAGCCATCAACACTGACAGTCTTACTTCTAACCTGAGCCCTTCTCCACAGGCTCAGTTAGAAATCTCTTCTGCACAGAAAGTTGAAGGCTGTCACTTTTGACAGTTCGCAGCCATTCTGCTTTCTGTGCCAGTGAGATGAGGGACTCCCGAGACCTAAAGGAATGAAGGCTGAAAAGGTAAGAAAAGGTAATTTAAACTTCTTTAAACACTTTAGACACACCAAACACACTTACCTTTGCACTCATGCACCCATCACTCACCTGAACACCGACATCTCGACCCCTCCAAGTCCTTCAACCCGACAGCCCGCCTCCTCTAAATTGGCGTGTTTTGGAGCCATCGGGAATCACACACTTCAGCATTAAAAACAGGGATTAGGCTAAAAACTGCCTGTTAACAACCTGCAGTCGACGGTGATGTTCCGTAACAGAGGGATGGTATGATAGGGATGTAGTGAGCAATGGGGGTCTGGGGTTTCATTCACTCGAATCAGAGTCTGATGAGGTGTTCATGGACAGCCCATCCAGAATGGGGATTTGCTGCCTGCCTCCTCTTTTCCTTCTCATCCTCCTCCTATTCCTCTTGCTTCTCTCCCTCGTCCTCCTCCTGAGGGGATTCTGCAATCCCTGCTGGCAAGGGCTGGGCCCTCATGATGGCCAAGTTGTGAAATATGCAGCAGACCACCACGAAATGGGACATCCGCTCCACCGAGTACTGGAGACCACCTGCCGAGCGGTAAAGGCAGCGGAACCATTGCTTCAGCAGCCCGATGGTCTGCTCGATGATGTTCCTGATAGCAGCATGGCTCTCATTATATGAGTGCTGGGCAGAAGTGGTGGGGTTGCGGATGGGAGTCATCAGCCAAGTGAAGTGGATAGCCCTTTTCTCCGAGCAGCCAACCTCGGGTTTGACATGGTTGCTGGAAGATTGCTGGCACACCGGACTGATGCAGGATGAAGGCATCATGGCTGCTGCCAGGATAGTGGGCATTGATCATCAGGATGCGCTGGTCGCACAACAACTGCACATTAAGTGAATGGTAGCCTATGCGGTTATGGAAGATCTCAGGATTTGAATATGATGCCTGAAGCCACATGGATGCAGTCGATGGCGCCCTGCACCATGGGGAAGCATGCTATCCTGGGAAAGCCACATGCATGCTCGTCCTGCTTTTCTCTGTTCAGAGAGAAGACAACGGAGTCCCTTCTCCTGGTGTAGAGAGCCTCTGTGGCCTCCCGGTGGCAGTGACGGATGACAAACTGGAAGATGTTAGCTCTGTCTCCTGTTGCAGACTGGAAGGATCTGCTAGTGAAGAAATTGAGGGCCACAGTGACCTTGAGGTCTACTGGGAGAGCCATGGTCACCCTGCGCTGAGGTTGCAGGTCTGGATGCAGGCGATGGCAGTGTTCTGTGACCACCTCCTTAGTGAAGCAGTACCTTCTAATACACTGCTCCTCGCTCAAGTGGAATTAAGAGAAGTGCTGCCGGAAGACCCTAGGTGGGTAAGGCCTCCTGCTGAGAGCCTTCCTGGTCCTCTTCCTCCTCCCACTGCGTGCATCTTCTCGTCTTCTTCACGGCCTCCGCTCCCTCTCTGGAAGATACTCAAGCGTGAGGGGGACTGCCAGTAGAGCCCCCATGACTGTGAGCAAGTGTTGTGAGCAGAAGCCCTTAAGTAAGAATGAAAGTGTTCTCCACTTGCACCAAGACTCCTTGTCACCTTAGGAACTTGAAATAAGTTTAGAAAGCTGCAAGAGTTGCAGAAAGTTCCACAGAGCCAGTCAAACTGAAAATCCATGTCAGCTGGAAGTTCCTGCTGATGATCCCTTTAAATAGCACTGCTGGAGGCTCCTTCCTGCTTGTGAATGCTTGATCAGTTGGTCGTGATTAACACAGGCCGGTAAGTGGAGCGACAAACTTTAAAATGGCAGATCTTGACCCTGGCACCAGGGAGGCAACATACCATCCCGGAGTCACTTCTGCAGCTGCAGAAATGCCTGTCTGTTCCCCTAATAATTAATCACCTATTACTATTGCTTTCCAGATCTTCCTCTTTCCAACCCTCCGCCCCCCTACCCCATACAGCTGAGCCACCCATGGTGCCCTGGACTTGGCTTTAGCTGTACTCCCCAGAAGAACCATTGCCCTCACCGGTATTCAGAACTGACTACTTGTTAGAGAGCGAGATGCACGTAGGGAATGCTTGCACTACCTGCCTGGTCCTCCTCGTCTATCTGGTGGTCATCCATTACTTCTCTGACTGCATACTGTAAACTGCGGGGTGACTCCTAAAACATGCTATCCACGTAGCTCTCAGCCTCATGGATGTACTGCAGTGATGCCTGCTGCTGCTCAAGCTCTGGAATCCAGAGCTTGCGCTCCTCCAACTGACGACACTTCCTGCACACGTGGTTGTCCAGGGCATGAGAAGTGACCTGGACTTCCCACATAGTACAGGATATGCAATCGTTGGGACTGAGGTGCCCCGTCATACCTCTATTTATTAGTCTACTTGCCATAAATAAATAAATAAGCCTTGTCCCCGAACTGGACAAAAAAAAATTCAAAAAAAAACTTAGCAATCAGCTCCTTCCCTTGTGCTGACGTCACTTTAGGTGTTTATCATCTCTTTCCCTGAAGTTCACAGGCTGCTCTCTCTCCCGCCACTTTTTACTCTCGGACCTTCATTCTAGCAATAACCCTGATAATTGAGAATATGCACTGTTTCTACAACAGGGAAAATTGTAATATGTCCACCAAGATAATGATAGAATTTGGAATAGTTTACCAGAAAATTATAGAGCTATGCATGTGCTGCTTGCTGTATGTCCCAAACCTTGTAATTAAAGATTTAGCTAAATAGACCTGAAGAAATGTCAGCACATATGCTTTCATTAAACACAAGATTGGCTGCACTTCTATTGCCTACACATTTGCAGAACCTGAAGATTGTATATATGCACAATGAAGAATTAAATATTAAAAAAGATACAAAGTCCCAGCAGGCTACTTCTGTTGCAAAAATGCATTTATGAAATGACCTATTTAGGAGAACTAACCATCAATAAATGACAGTGAAACTTGCACTAGTTTCTTCTTCCAGAGAAAGCAAATCTTTTATCGACCTAAGATATGTACAGAATTAAGGTAGTGCCATATATTGAAGCTGTGATATTTTGTAATTTTTTTGTATAGTATAGAAAATAAATCAGAATATTTGTATTTGATATATCATGCAGGAAATTGCTCATGTAGTTCAATCCTGAAGCCTGCCCTAAGCTTATGCCATTTCTTTGTTCACTGTTCACTAGTCCACCTTTTCTTCTCCTTGAAAATATGCTCATATTCATCCTATCCACAAGAAAGCTGATTCCTCTTACCCGTCTAACTAATCGCTATGTTAGCCTCGAACATCAGTTCTGGAATCTCAACCTATCCACCACGTTGAAAGTTCTCACTTAATCTATGATCATCAGTATGGCTTTGTCATCACCATTTCCCTGGTGATAATATTTAATAAAGCACAGAAGGTGGCCATTCAGCCCTCTGTGTCTTGCCTTTGTTGCATAGTTTATCCATTTGGCCATTGCAGTTATTACATGCACTATTATGCACTTGTACATAAACCCTCTCCACGTTGATGCAACATACCATATAACTAAATTATCTGAACAATATGGTACCTACCACATATTCCATGTTCTCCTCCAATCTCTTTATTGAGTCTTTGAGTATATTCAAGGCTGAGATAGATAGATTTTTGGACTCATAGGGAATCAAGGGATACGGAGATCGGGCAGGAAAATGGAGTTGAGGTCGATGATCAGCCATGATCTTATTGAATGGCGGAGCAGGCTTGAGGGGCTGTATGGCCTACTCCTGCTCTTATTTCTTATGTTCTTATATTCTCTGCAGACCCCAGGGCCCCAATATTTATGGGGGAGGTGGGAAGGGGGAGGGAGAGGCAGCTGGGGCGGGGAGGTCGGAGCGGCCCGGAAACTTGGAAATGCGGGTAATGCTGAGGTCCTGCTGAATTTAATGGCATGATCTAATTTTTTTTTTAATTCTCCTTTTCCCGGCCGGCAGCCAGCCAGTTTGAGAGGCTGGCTAGATGTCAGGCAGTAAGGCCTGCACTTGTATGCCACAGTCAGGGAGCGGAGAGGAGGGAGGGAGTGATCATGGGGCAAGGGGAGAGCGTGGGTGTAGGGGGGTGATCATAGATGGAAGGTCAGGAAGAAATCATGGGTGGAAGGTTGGGAGATATTGTGGATGGAAGGTGGGAGGAAGATCGTGTAGGTGGGGGGGAAGATCCGATCATGGGGGTTGGAGGCCGATCCCGGGGAGGGAGTCTTACTGCGGGGAGGAAGCAGGTTTGCTTGAGGGACCAGGGGAAGCACTCCTGCTCCTCCTGACTTAAAAGCAATGTTGGGAAGCGACTTAAATGCTGCATATGCCCTTTTCGCCTCACTTCAGCTGAGTGGTAATTTCGAACAAATGTTAAACTCATGTCAAAAGGTCCTCATTCCAATTATTATCTTAAATGGAGTCTTCACTGCCCACCCGCCTATGATAATGATCGTGCCAACTCCATCAAGCAGATTACTCGCACACAGCCAAGTGAAACCCGAAAGTTGGAGCCAGCTTGCGGCCGTGCTTAGTTTTTCTCCGAACTCAACTACGCACCCGTACCCAACCCACCCATTCTTGGAATTTTTACTAGTTATATTGCATGTCTTCACATGATCATCCTTGACTTCAGAAGGTGGTACTGTTACCACAAGTGAGTGATTAGCTAAGACATAAAACTAGTCCTCTGGCCAGACAAAATCTCTTTCAGGCACCATTATAAATGAACATTTCTAACAATATGTTACTCTAAATTTTCAGTATCCATATTATAGATTACTCTCATATGTGAGTCTTAACTCCCTACAGCCTTGGTAGCAACTTCATTTGGGGAAGATATCAATATTGCATTCAGCATAACAAATGTAAAGCCTTTCCGTAGATTTCATTCACAACTGGATCTATC
The DNA here is from genome assembly GCF_052327205.1 of Somniosus microcephalus. Lineage (NCBI taxonomy): Eukaryota > Metazoa > Chordata > Chondrichthyes > Squaliformes > Somniosidae > Somniosus > Somniosus microcephalus. The sequence continues at coordinate 236,537,594 of NC_140987.1, forward strand.
ATGTGCCTCCACAGGCACTTCCTCAAAAAGTGGTAGTATCTCAACATGAGATCTCCCTTTAGCTTTAGGAGCTTTAGCTCCCAAAATAAATTATTGAGCAATATAAGAAAAAGCAAATAAATAATTATAATGCACATATACAGTAGGGATTATACTTCATTCCTTCAATGGAAGGAAATTACCAATGGTTTGCAATCTCTATACAAAACTATTAGCTTATAATAAACTTCTTGATAGACAGTTATTCTTTTCTTCTTATATCCTTATCAAGAGACCGAACTGGCATGACTTACTATGTTTCCAAAGTTCCAAACTGACAGATTAAACAGTAATGGATTTGAATAACTGTCAGATAAATTCAAAAGTAACTGACAGTCATACACATGACTGAACATATCACACAGTAAATTTTTGTCTGCTTGTGGTTTGGCTCCTCCTTCAAGCCTTGCAGAAAACCAAACAAAAGTACTTGAAACATTTGTATGGAGTTGTCTGCGACAGGGATTCTGAATACAATTGGCTTTAAACTCCGTTACCAGTGATTTCTGCAGGGATTCTCTCAATTTTCCAAGGTAACTTTAGCAGAAGGCCAGCAGAAACCCTGGAGCAACAGCATTAACAGTGGGATATGCCATTTCTCCAGAGTTCCAGCTGATGATCCACCAAAGGCATGGTAGGAGATAGGGGAAACTGCAGAAATTGTAACTCTTGATGTGCTGCAACTGAAATAAAGGAAGCATTACTGAGCTAAAGTTAAATAAGTGCTTCATTTTCATCACAGAATCATAGACTGTGTCCACTGATGTGAGAGCTACTGTATTTGACTATTTGAATGCATGGTCTACCATAATTAATGTGAATTGTTTCCTTAATCCATTCTGGTCAGTCATGGAACCTGTGATATTTATGTAGGGGGTGGCATGTGCCCAGCCAGTTATGCCCCTGACTGCCTGTGAGCCGTTCGAATCGCTCCCACACACCTGGGTTCTCGACACCGGATTTAGGTACAGGCGGCGATACAGAAAAACGAGTAGACAAGTGGTTTGGATGTGAGAAAACCAAGATTTTATTAAAACAGAAGTAAGAATTACAAATACTGGAACAGTCACTATGTAGTTACAGGCTTATCAAAAGAATATACCCAAATGGGAATGGGGAACACAAGGCACATCAAGGGAGCAACACACATTAACAAAATCCCTTAACCCTTATCCCATCTATAATACCTAACTAGATTAAGCTAAGAGGGGCCAGGAATTCATGCTCACCAAGTCAAAATCTGCTGAGTTATAACGGTTGTGGGGTTTTTGGGGTTCGCACTTTGAGGTCTCTGGAGCTTGCCATCGTCACGTGGTCTCAGGGTGCGGCAAGGGCGTCGTCCCGGTAAAGTACCCTGACATTAAAGTCTTTGCTTGGGTACTTTACCTCGCAGGGATGATGGTTCTTCTTCTTCGGGTGGCAGTTGAATGTTGCATGAAGGTAGTTGACGGTCGGCTGGATTGAAGGCCCGATTATTTGAAGCGTTCTTCAATCTTCTTCTAAATCATCTCATCTTACCCAAATAATCTCGTCTTATTTCATCTCGTCTCGTCTCATCTCGTCGCCTGGCCTGGCCTGGCCTGGTCTGCCCGCGTTTGCCTGGTGCTGTGCCGGCGTCCCTGATGGATTTGGGGAAGCCACGGGCAGTGGCTGGGTGGCAAGCACAGGAGGAAGAGAGAGAGAGCCAGCAAGCAACGTGGCTACCAATGGGCCTATAATTATACTCCCATTGAAAACCCTTATCTGTGCACCAAATCAGGTCAGTCTATTGTCCAACTTTTGGCGGGCTGTTTTAAATGATTATACCAATCTAAGTTAACTGGTCGTTTATCGCACCTAATGGCCCCGATGTCCGGGTTGTATTGTCATTCATGCATTTTAATCGGCCTGTCCAGCCTTGGTGGCTCCCTTGAGCTGTTTCCGATTATTTATGTGGACAAACTAATGGCCTTACGCTTAGGCCTAACTGGGCTGATCTGTTTTGATCTGATGCAATGCATATTCAATGTTTGCCTAGCTGCCTGGCTTTTCAAACACAAAGTCCTTTTCACAGAAATGCATTTTAAGTTTCAATTTCCCAAAGCTGCCTGTTTGTGCTACAGAGTCCAAGCTTTTAAAATCTTACAGGCTTTTGGTCACGAGGTGCTGGTGCCATCCTTTGGGTACCCTTTTTAAATTGTCCATACAGGGTCCCTTTTATTAATAACCTTGGGGAATGTGGGAATTTTGAGAACCTTACACTCCCCCCTGTGATACTAAAACTTGCTTGAAGTATCATCCTTACAAGGTGAGCAAAATTTCCGACCCTCCAAAGTCAAACCTCCCCTGTAATTACCTATCTATGATCCCACGACACATGCATTTCCCATTCCACGAAAATGTAGTGTATATAAGCATACATAGAATAATTACAGTCTTTTACACACATCCAAGCATGGAGGGGAGTCCAACACCCCTGCACCACTTGGTACACATACATCTTTATCAACAACGTATCGCAAAAATCTTTATTAAAAACAACAAAACACAAGAAACAACAATCTTTAATCAGAAATACAAAAAACTCAAACAGGTGTATCTCCCTCCACCTTCACATAATGTTCCTTCCAGATCCTCTGGTTTTGGAATTCTAGCATCTGACCTTTTCCCTTGTACTGGATGCAGACTAGATAAAACACTATCCCTAACTGGCAAACCACGAGAATGTGGGAAGCCAGTCTGATCCATGAAGGGACATCCATGTTATTGAAAATGTCCCACCAGGGTGGAATCACAATATCCAATATCTTAGCCCCTATCTCTACTGTTTTCTGCTCTAGAGTGTAAAAATATTTCTGTGAAACTATGATGGCTTTGAATATTTTGGTAAGGTGTTCAGGGAGAGGGGGAATTTCATAACCAAAGTGCGCTACATACTTCTGCAGGTTGGTAAAATTCTCCTTTACAGTGAGGTGAACAGTGAAGCATTCAGGACTGGGGACAAATCGCTCCTGGGCCACTTGAACTTCTGCCTCGGGCTTAAAACAGAAGCTGCCGTCACTAACCGGGCACCAGCTGTGCTGTCCATGCTGGTAGTGGGATGCTCCTGTGGTGACACAATATGACCCACCTCCTATATATGCCACCAGCGGGGGAACATGGCCTTGTACCATTGGCTCCATGGTACAATTTATAGGTTTCGCGCCAGCAGCTGTGAACCCGCACTGTGGTTTTGAATAAGCATTGAAGTGCTGGGGAAACAGGATTATGTGTGCTCCCTGGCTCCGGCACCCTGAGAGGTCAATACCTGTCATAGCGTGCTCCCACTTTATGGCGTAAGGTGGGACCGCTGTGAAACAAATGTGTGCACCCCCTTGAATGACTCCAATGTTCTCTACCCTGTATACCGGTGAGGGTCGGACTGTCCTACCCATGACTGGCATCATAACTACTACTCCCATGATGTTATGGTTAGATCGCCCACAATCCACGGGGATTGGATAGTCTTCAGAAGCTAGCCGGAGTTGGCATGGGCTTAATGCATTCTCAAATGGATGGAGGACTGCGAGGTGCTAGTTGCTGATCCAGGAGGGGACTAAACCCTGTTTTAATTCCTCCAGATTACTGCGGCCCTCGCCCAGCAACCACACCCGTATAGCACGCACACCTTGTTCTGCGCAGCCTGGTCAGAAACATTTCTGTCCTCCCTTATGAGGGCATTTACCGTCTTTGCATGCTTCTCCAACTCCGCTACGATCTCCTTTAAATGAAACATCATGGCCTGATCCTCATGCAACTCCGAGCCCACTACTTTGTTCTCATCCAGTAATATCTTCCCTAACTGTGTTTTTAAACTGTTTATCTGGGTCTGCAGCTCTATGTCATCCAAACTGTTGATGACAGAGGACCCAGTATTAAACGCAGTAAAAACATCATTCCATACTCCCCTTCTTTGTCTCCCTGCACTGCCCAAAAATTTGCGGTCTGTGGTGTACAGTTCGGTTTTGTCAACATTGGCGAAATCGAACTCATAAAACTTCCTGAACATGTCCTTTAATAGGGCCTGGTATAGCTGCTCTGTTTCTTTGGGACACCACTCCGGTAAATGTACCTCAGTGAGATTTAAAATCACAGAGGCTACTGCATAGTGTACCCCCTGGTACAGCACCTGGTCTGTAGGCACTAGTACCAGCCCATTCCCTGGTCCCTTGGTGGTGGTGAGGCACCCTTCCCTGGGTAACCTCGCTGCCTGTGCCTTGGGCGGGGGACTACGCTCAGTGGCATTGACTGGGATCGGGGAGAATGGGACCGCACATGCCTTCAGGCTGGTATGCCAGCTCATCCCCTCCCTGGCATCGTGCCACTGCTGGTGGAAAATGATAGATATGCCTGCGGGGCAGACCCACTCTGACCCCCACATACAGATGTAAATCCCTGGTCCAGTTCCCACCACTTGTCCCAACACACTCTTAATCCTCCGTGAGTCCCCGTAGTCATCCAGTGGGTATTGTTCCCCAACCGTTCCCACTCGACTGCGGGATTCCTTATATCTTTGCTCAGCTTTCTGAGCCACCACCACCTATCCAGAGGAATGTGTCCCTTGCAAGTGAAACCTACACGTTTCCCTACGGTGACGCTGACCCTTGTGGTAACGACCTGTACCCTGGGGCACAGGAGGAAGGCCTCCCCGTACGTGAACCTGGTCTAGTTGGAGTATTGGGATGAATTGGACCCCAGCCACCCTGGCCACCTTCCCTTGTGGACGTAGACGGTGGTCTCCTCCACATCCCGTTTGCCGCTTCCGTCGGTTGCTATCGGCGCTCTATCACCGGAGCTCCCATAGATGTGAGAGTCCTCCACGTCGCCCCTTTTTCCCAGGCTCAGTCCGATCAGGGCGAGTAGGATTACGCTCCCCTGCATCCCAAAAGTCTTTCTTCAACAGGTACAAAAACATACAGCCAGGTCTCCAAGAGATTCTTTGGCTTGGGTGAAGCATAGTCGGGTCTCGCGACCTCGACTCAAAATACCTTCACCACATGGACTGCAGCGGTTCAAGAAGGTGGCTCACCACCACCTTCTCAAGGGCAATTAGGGATGGGCAATAAATGCTGGCCTTGCCAGCGATGCCCACATCCCATAAACAAATAAAAAATACACACTCTTAGCAGATACTACTTAATTAAAACTATCCATCACCTTACTTAAAGTTAAGCTAAAATACCCAAACTTAAGCTAAATACCTAAACCTAACAATAACCAAAACTTAAAATACCTAAACTATATACATTCGCCGCCTGTTTCCGGGCGGCCGGCCTAATTCCTGGTTCGGCTGCAGCACACCGCTCCCTCCGGCGTGGCCGCACTGTCCTGCACAGTTGGTCCCTCGTCGCCTGTGGCTGCTGGCTGGAGACCTCTGTTCTTTGACTTCCCCCTGACTCGGGAGGCTGTCGCTTTAGACTGGGGAGTTGGTGACCATGGCTTTCTCGGCTGGGGCGTCCGTGGGGACCTTCTAGGAACTTTGATGTTGGGGTTTTCTTGGCTGGTTGGCCTTTAACCCGTGTAGGGGTTGCAAAATTTCCCCTATTTCCCTGAAGATTTGAAAATATTGGTCCACATCGTGGACGAAGAATTGGGTGATGTGACTGGTCTACAATGTTTTAAAATGTGCCTAGAACCATAAAAGACTGTTCTGAGATGGAAAGAACGTGGACAACACGGGAGTCGTGGAGCTCTGTGGAAAATATTCACACATCCGAAGACAGTACTTTATTAATAAAATCCTTCTCGGGAGTGTGGGCAATCACAAAAGGTTTTAAAATGGCCACAGAAAGCATTGACCAAGAAGAATAGGACAAGCAAGCAGCTCGAGAGGTCTGTGTGTATAAAGTGGGAGGATCTAGCAGTGGCTGTGAATCAAAAAGGGAGGTTCCCTTCAGAAGCACTTGAAGTTGTTTATTTACTTAAGAGATTAGCCCACTTAAGAATACCGCAGGACAATCAATTTGAAGCTGCTTCTGTTTACATAGCCATTCAAAGGAACTCACAGACAATGAGCGACTGAAACCCGGGACAGGACTTTTCATATGCATAGTTTGGGAATGTATGGGTTTTTAAATCACCCAGCATTGGACTATATGGCAGTATTCCCTTTTGTTTCAGCCCAGGTAAACTCCTGAAGTGGGTGGGAGCATTTTGGCCCCACAGTGCAGACACTAACCCAGTCCAACCACTTTGAGTTAGCCAATCACAGCTTTCTCTTGTGTATTGGACCCTTTGGGTGGGAATTTTGCACACAGCCCTTGCAAGGCGGAACGGCAGGACCTCACCAGGTATATAAGATAGCTGCTGAGAAGCTATCACTCTTTTTTTACTTTGCTGGACCACAGGTGAGCAGGGTGTTCTGACTCCTCAACAAGGCAACCTAGCAAGGAGTTTGGGGTGGTGATTTAAGGGAATTTCTAAGATTGTTTAAATAACATTGTAGTCATTTTATCCCTCATTTTCGCCATCTGCAACCCCCTGATATATAGTTTTACTGTAATTACTGTGTTCGTGTGGTATAGTTTATTCTTTTGATTGTAGTTTATTTAGGTAATAAAACTTGATTTTTCTCTCATCCAAACCACTTGTCCGTTTTAATATCATTAATTATAAGTTCCTCCACTCAGAACTGAAGGAGGGGTAGTGATTCGAAACTGCTGTTTGTAATATGTTTAGAGTGCAGCAGCAAAAGGCTGCTGACCAGGTGAATTACCGTAAACCAGGTAAAAGGTTGGAATTGGTCAGAGCTCAGAGGCAAAGGCTGCTGGCCAGGTAAATTACCATAAACCAGTTAAAAGATGCCCCCCTTACACCCGAACCGCTGTCCCCTCCGGTGCGGCCTGTGGGCTTACCACTACTGCTGGATGGGGATCTTCCCCCTTAGGTTTGACCTCTCCCAAACCTGGGCTAGTGGCAGGTAACTCTTTGCAGCCTGTTGCTGCAGGCTGAGAGTCTCCGCCCCCAGGTCCCGAACCTGGGTCCGGGGCGGGGTCTTCGCCCTCAGGTCCCTCCTCCTCTGCACCTGGGTTAGGGGCGCGGTCTTCACCCTCGGGTCCCTCCTCATCTGGATCCCAGAAGAGGGGGTGTCTCCCAATCGGTGGGCTGGATGGCCCCCCCGCCTTAAACAAGCCACAGCGCCTGCCTGTGCAGTCTGTGAAATTGCTCCGGCTGCAGGCTGAGGATCTCTATCCTCAGACCCTACCCCAACTGGCTGTTTTCTCCTCTCAGGTTGAAACAGTTTCCACTGTTATGGAAACATTTGGTGCACCGAGGCATCTTAACGGCGTATACCATGGGGCTGGCTTTATCTACAATGCTGTAGGGCCCCATGTACAATGGTTCCAAACTTCCTACTCGGGCATAGTTCCTCAGCATGACCTGATCTCCTACCTCCCACTCGTGGTGCTTTCGGGGTTCAAGCAGCAATTGGTTAATCCGATGCTGTCTTCCCATGTTCCCAGCTGCCTGCTCGTGGACCTGTTTAAGTTGCTCAAAAAGGTTTCGGGTGAACCTGTCCCGGTTTATCTCCCTGAGTTGACCCTCCATGAGCACCGGGGCTAGTACATGGGTGTGGGTCTGCATAACCCTGCCAGTCATCAGCTTGTACGGTGAATACCCCGTGCTTTTAGACTGGCTGGCCCGGATCCCCATCAGAACCAATGGTAGGACCTTGGCCAATTTATGGGGCGAGTCCACCGTCTCCTTCCTCAACCTTTCCTTTAGGGTCCTATTCATTCTTTCCACAATCCCTGATGACTGCGGGTTGTGGGACACGTGCCACTTCCCCTCGATGCCTAGCAGCATAAGGGTATTCTGCATCACATATCCGGTAAAGTGACTCCCTTGGTCGGACTCCACATACTGTGGTAGTCCCCACCACGAGAACACCTCCCAGACCAGGATCCTGGCAGCACCCAGAGCTGTGGCTGTTCTGCAGGGGAAGGCCTCCACCCATTTTGTGAACACATCTACCAGGACAAGGCAGTATTTATAGCCTCCCTGGGCGGTGGGCAGGGGCCCGATGTAGTTGACCTGTATCGACTGCGATGGTCACTCTACCCTCCTGATGTGTCCCATAGGTACCTTCCTTTTGTGGGGGTCAGGGTTGTTAGCAGCGCACACAAGACAGCCTGCATAGAACTCGCAGACATCTTCCCTGAGTCCTGGCCACCATCCTGCCTGTTCCACCCGCTGCCAGGTGGTCTCAGGCCCGGGGTGTCCCGTTCCTGGACCCTCATGGGCCAGTTGAAGGAATTCCCTCCGGTGTTGTTGCGGCACAACCCACTGTCCCCACCGGAACAGCGTGCCATCTTCTACGGAGAGGGTTGCTCTGCCGTACGGACCCTCTATCCCTTTTCCCTCAGTTACTGCAATGAGGACCGCCTTGAGGACGGGATCTTGGGCTTGGACCATCTTAAGGTCTGGGGCAAAAGCTACCACTATACTCCCTTGGGTCCCGTCCCTACCTCTGACTGTCGCCATGCGTCTGGACCCGTAGGGGTCCCAGAAAGTGCCTGTGCGGGCACCCTCCTTGGCAAGCATGTCAGCCTGCTGGTTGCCTTGACTGTGGGGTTCTGTGGAGGAATGGGCCATCACCTTGTGAATGAAAACCTCCACGTCCTCCCCCACTGGTGCTAGGATCTTTTCCAGCAGGGGCTTTACTTTGAGGGGTCTCCCGTCGGCAGAGGCGTATCTGCGGCGGGACCAAATGGCCAGGTACTCCGTACATGAATTGCACGTGAACATACTGTCCGGGCAAATCGTGTATGGGGTAGGGAAGGTTTCGGGGTGTGTAACGACATACACTACCGCGGACAGTTCAGCCTGGGGGCGCTCATGGTGCCGGGGAGCGTAATCGCCAGTGCCTTATCTATGGCCCTTTCTCCAGCGCGGACGGTCATACCCAGGAATTTTACCTCCTGCAGGCCAATCTGCGCTTTCTTGGGGTTCACTTTGAAACCCTACTGCCCGAGCAGCTCCAGCAGTTCGGCCAATAGTGGGCCATGCTCCTCTCTTGAATCAGTGAACAGGAGCAGGTCATCCACATATGGTACCAACTGCCTGGGCTGGCTAAAATTCTTTAAGCTGTTTGCCATGCACTGATGGAAAATGCTGGGGCTGTTGTGGAAGCCCTGCAGCAAGCAGTTCCACGTGTACATAAGAACATAAGAAATAGGAGCAGGAGTAGGCCAGTCGGCCCCTCGAGCCTGCTCCACCATTCAATATGATCATGGCTGATCTGATCCTAACCGCCAATCTCTATCACAGAACTATCTCCTGAAACTAACAGAATTAGACACACAAAATAGGAGCAGGATTAGGCTACATGACCCCTGGGCCCGCTCCGCTACCTACAGGGCCATGACCGATCCGAACCTAGACTCATGTCCAAATTCCTGCCCGCTCCCCGTAACCCTTAATTCCCTTTACTTCTAGGAAACTGTCTATTTCTGTTTTAAATTTATGTAATGATGTAGCTTCTACAGCTTTTTGGGGCAGCATATTCCATGGACCTACCACCCTCTGAGTGAAGTAGTTCCTCCTCATCTCAGTTTTGAAAGAGCAGCCCCTTATTCTAAGGCTATGCCCCCTAGTTCTAGTTTCACCCATCATCGGGAACATCTTCCCCGCATCCACCCGATCCAACCCCTTCACAATCTTATATATTTCAATAAGATCGCCTCTCATTCTTCTGAACTCCAATGAGTAGAGTCCCAATCTACTCAACCTCTCCTCATATGTCCATCCCCTCATCCCCGGGATTAACCGAGTGAACCATCTTTGTACTGACTCGAGAGCAAGTATGTCTTTTCTTAAGTATGGACACCAGAACTGTATGCAGTATTCCAGTGTGGTCTCACCAATACCTTGTACAACTGAAGCAATACCTCCCTATTTTTATATTCTATCCCCCTAGCAATGAAAGCCAACATTCCATTGGCCTTCTTAATCACTTGCTGCACCTGCATATTAACCTTTTGAGTTTCGTGCACCAGGACCCCCAGATCCCTTTGTACTTCAGTACTTTCCAGTTTCTTGCCATTAAGATAATAACTTGCTCTACGATTTTTCCTGCCAAAGTGCATAACCTCACACTTTCCAGTATTGTATTCCATCTGCCTATTCTCTGCCCACTTACTTAACCTGTCTATGTCCCCTTGCAGGTTTTTTATGTCCTCCTCACTCACTACATTCCCTCCCATCTTAGTATCATCTGCAAACTTTGATATGTTATACTCGGTCCCCTCCTCCAAATCGTTAATATAGATTGTAAAGAGTTGTGGACCCAGCACTGACACCTGCGGAACACCACTAGTTACTGATTGCCAGTCTGAGAATGAACCATTTAACCCAACTCTCTGCCTTCTGTTAGATAGCCAATCCTCTATCCATGCCAGAATATTACCCCCAATCCCATGATTTTATATTTTAAGCAATAATCTTTTGTGTGGCACCTTGTCAAATGCCTTTTGGAAGTCTAAATACACGACATCCACTGGTTCCCCTTTATCCACCCAAAATGTTACTTCCTCAAAGAACTCCAGCAAATTTGTCAAACATGACTTCTCCTTCATAAAACCATGCTGACTTTGTCCTATTAAATTATGATTATCCAAATGTCCTGTTACTGTCTCCTTAATAATGGACTCCAAAATTTTACCTACCACAGATGTTAGGCTAACCGGTCTATAGTTTCCAGCCTTCTGTCTACTGCCCTTTTTAAATAAGTGTTTTACATTAGCAGTTTTCCAGTCTGCCGAGACCTTTGCTGAGTCCAGGGAGTTTTGGAGAATTATTACCAATGCATCCACAATCCCTACCGTCACTTCCCTCAAGACCCTAGGATGTAAGCCATCAGGTCCAGGTGATTTATCCGCCTTGAGTCCCATTATTTTACCGAGTACCAATTCCTTAGTGATTTTGATCGTGTTTAGCTCCTCCCCCCCTTTAGCCCCCTGTTTGTCCAGTGTTGGGATATTCTTGGTGTCCTCTACTGTAAAGACTGATACAAAATATTCATTCAGTGTTTTTGCCATCTCCATATTTCCCACCATTAATTTCCCGGTCTCATCCTCTAAGGGACCAACATTTACTTTAGCCACCCTTTTTCTTTTCATATAACTATAAAAACTCTTACTATCAGTTTTTATATTTTTTGCTAATTTACTTTCATAATCTATCTTCCCTTTCTTAATCAATCTTTTTGTTATTTTTTGCTGTCTTTTAAAGTTTTCCCAATCCTCTATCCTCCCACTAGATTTGGCTACCTTATATGCCCTTGTTTTTAGTCGAATACTATCCTTAATTTCTTTACTTAGCCATGGATGGCTGTCTTTTCTTTTACACCCTTTTCTTCTCAGTGGAATATATTTTTTTTGGAAGTTGTAAAATAACTCCTTAAATGTACACCACTGATCATGTATCATCTTACCCTTTAATCTATTTTCCCAATCCACTCTACTCAATTCCGCTCTCATACCTTCATAGTCTCCTTTATTCAAGCTTAGCACGCTTGTTTGAGATCCAACCTTCTCACCCTCTAATTAAATATGGAATTCAACCATGTTATGGTCACTCATTCCAAGGGGATCCTTTACTAGGGCATTTTTAATTAATCCTGTCCAAAGATGTGCGGGTTAGGTTGATTGGCTATGATAAATTGACCCTTAGTGTTAGGGGGATTAAATACGTGGGGTTACAGGGATAGGGTGGGATATGTGTTGGTGTAGGGGTTACGGGGATCAGGTGGGATATGTGTCGGTGCAGGCTCGATGGGCCGAAATGGCCTCTATCTGCACTGTGGGGTTTCTGTGATTCTGTGATTCTGTGATTACACAGGACCAGATCTAAGGTTGCTTGCCCCCTGGTCGGTTCAGTTACATACTGCTCAAGAAACCCATCCCTAATACACTCAATGAACTCATCCTCAAGGCAGCCCTGCCCAATTTGATTTGTCCAATTAATATGATAGTTAAAATCCCCCATAATTATAGATGTTCCCTTATTACAAGCCTCAACTATTTCCTGACTGATACTCCGTCCAACCGAGTTGCAACTGTTCGGAGGCCTATAGACTACACCCACTAGTGTTTTTTTCCCCTTATTATTCCTTATCTCCACCCAAACTGTTTCATTATCCTGATCTTTTGACCCAATATCATTTCTCTGTATTACAGTGATTCCTTCCTTTATTAACATAGCCACCCCACCTCCCCTTCCTTCCTGCCTGTCCTTGCTGATCGTTAAATAACCTGGTATGTTGAATTCCCAGGCATTGTCACCCTGCAGCCATGTTTCTGTAATGGCCACAAGATCATACCCATATGTAGTTATTTGTGCCATTAACTCATCTATTTTGTTACAAATGCTACATGCATTCAGATAGAGAACTTTGAAATATGTTTTGTGACACTTAGTTCCTGCTTTTGCCCTTTTTATTACTTTACCTTTTACTCCATACCTTCTGCCTCTTCCTGACACGCTCTGGTTTTTAATTTCCCCACTGCTACCTAAGTCTATGACCTTCTCTGTTGTCATTTTTATTATTTGCTCTCTAGGAACCTCCCCCCCACTAGTTAGTTTAACTACTGTACTGTTGCCCTTTAAACATAAAGGCAAACTTGTACTGATCCTTCCTTCGTAAAGGGATGGACCAAAACCCGTTGGAAATATCCAGCACTGTGAAAGTGGTCGCGGATGCTGGAATACTTCCTATCAGGTTGGCAACTGCTGCTAACGTGGGTGCACAGGCTGGGATATTACTATTGAGCACCCGATAGACCACCGTGGCCCTCCAGGAATTGTCCGGCTTCCTAACCGGCCACAATGGAGAGTTTACGTGGGTGGCTATCAGTCTCAGAACTCCCTGCTGTACTAACGAGGACATGGCTGCTTCCATGTCTGGCTCCGCTTCCCTGGGGAAGTTATACTGCTTCTGTGGTCGGGCCATGGGGCCCCCATCTACGCTGACCTCAAACCCATTGACCCTCCCGCAGTCGTGCTTGTGTGTGGCAAATGTGGCCAGGTAGCCTGCACAAATGCCTGGAACTCCTGTGGGGTGTTGCTGACCATAAGCTCGAGGTTATAACCCTCTTTGGGCTTCATTGTGCAAAGGGACCCTTCCCTTCCTTTCCTGGGATCACTACTACCTCACCGTCCTTTCCTTTACATGCCCCCCATAGGTAATGATTTCTCAAATCTACTAGGATCCCGTGACCTACAATAAAGTCGGCTCCAAGGACCCCCCTTCCACCCTCCACTTCCCATTCCATCAGGACACAGGTCCACTTGGAGCGGTCCTAAATGAATGGCGAGTGGGATGGAAAACGAGCCAGCCCGTTCTTTGCCTGTGAACCCCGACAGACTGTATGGGACCCCTTTAGATAGAGGCGAGGTGGTGGGGTTAGCTGAGTGCACCATGGTGCATGATGCCCCCGTGTCCAACAGATAGGTCCCGGTCACCTTTTCTACCTCCATCTCCAAGAAGGGTCTTTTAAATTCATCGTAACGGAGAGAACACAGGTAAACAGGCTGCTCTGGCTCCAGTCAGGGCTGTGGGTTGGGTGGGGCTGACGGGGTCAGAGCACCGGTAGCGGCTGCTACTCTCTACTGGCCAGTCAATAAGGACCTCATGGTGTCCAAAAGTGACTCGACCTCTGCGGGAGGGATTCCTGCCCCCGCCCTTTGGGCTGGGGCTGTGGAATTCTTTCCCTTGTTATCTTTCCAAGGGTTTTTGCACTCCTTCCGCCAGTGACCATCCTTCCCGCACCCGTAACAATTCGTCTTTGTGTTGGGGGGGTTATTCCCTTCCTGATGCCACTCCTTCCTACCCGGTCTGGGTTTTACCTCATGCACCTTTCCCTTAGGTGGGTGTGCATCGGTTCCCCTACCATTTTTATAGGCTAGAGTCAACTGTCTGATCACCATAAGTTCGGTGGTCTGAGGGTTCTTGGGGTCGAATCAGACTTCTGCCTTGGCCCAGACCTGTGGCAAGCTGTTCACCACCAGGCAACGGAGCCAACGGGCCAGGGATCCCCGTTCAGGAACACCCGGTTTGGCGTCCCCGGACAGGTCCTCCGGTACACCGGCCATAACCGGTCCGCGAAAGCCTGCGGGGTTTCCCTTGCGAGCTGGACCGCCTTCTCCACATGGGAGAAAGGACTTCCCTCATTCATCCCCATGGCCACCAGAACTGCATCCCTGAGCTCCTCATACCCGCTCTGCCCCTTCTTACACTTGACAGAGAGGGATTGGAGGAGACTACTCTCCAGGGAGAATAGCAGCATCTTGGCCTGCTCAGCGCCATCGCAGTCGTTGATGCTGACTGCCTGCTCTATGTCCCTGAAGTTGATCGAGGGGTCTCCCTTTTCGGACAGCTTTGGGAAATGGCTCACCATAGCCCTAAGCTGTTGGGTGCTATAGGATAATACGAACTGGTTTTGAAGGGGTCCTTCATCATCGCCATTGAAGGGTGGGCCGAACCTCCGATGCCAGGCTGGGCACATCGATCCCAGCTCTGACCTCTCTGGCGGCGATGCTCCACCTCCGCTTCCACCTGTGGCTCCAACCCCCTTGCTGCCAAACTTTGCTGAAACTTAGCGATACGGGTGGTAGTCGTGAGACCTCCTGTACCTCAACCAGGTCGTCCCTGGGCACTACCGGTGATGTTGGAACTGTCCTCCCCTAGTTCCCCATAAACTCCGCCTGACCTGCCTTCGGGCTTATAAGGCATGCCTTTTGCCTTCCTGAGGGCCCGGCTCAGATTTTCTATCCGCTCCTTGCAGGGGCCGTGCTCTGCCTCCTCAAACCCCTGTTCGCTCGCTAGCTTGTAAGCTGCCTTTACGTCCTGTACTTTCTCTTCTTGTTCCCTAACTTGCCTTGCCAAGCGGGCATTCTTTTCCCGCAACCTTAACTCATTTCCCTTGGCTTCGGTGACTTGGCACTGTAGGTATTCCAACTGGGCCTTGTGTTCCCCCATTAAATACACTCTCTCCTGATTCAAGGCCTGCAATAGTACCACTAACTTCTCCCCTGCTCGAGCCTCATCCTGGATCTCCAGGGCTGACTCCTTTAACTCGGCTGCCTGTGCTGCAATGAGCCCGTCCAAAAGCTGGACCTGCTTTTTGAAACACATCAGCCAGACTGCTTTCTCTAAGTACTTCTTGTGTTCCTTTCCCTCTGTCCACTTAGCTGCTGCATCTACCGAATGCCCAGCCCTTAACAGAGTGGTGATCCACTTCTTAGTGATATTCACCTTGCTAAACACATAATCAGAAATCCTTTCCTCCATCATCGTTTGCTCATCCGAACCATTGTCTACTGTATCGCAACCCTGTTGCCGGTGTCCTGCCGCGGTCGCCATTTTCTGTTGGGGGTGGTGTGTGCGCAGTTAGTTATGCCCCTGACTGCCTGTTTGCCGTTCAAATCACTCCCACACCCCTGGGTTCTCGACACCGGACTTAGGTACAGGCGGCGATACAGAAAAACGAGTAGACAAGTGGTTTGGTGTGAGAAAACCAAGATTTTATTAAAACAGAAGTAAAAATTACAAATACTGGAAAAGTAACTATGTAGTTACAGGCTTATCATAAGAATATACCCAAATGGGAATGGGGAACACACGGCACATCAAGGGAACAACACACATTAACAAAATCCCTTAACCCTTATCCCATCTATAATACCTAACTAGATTAAGCTAAGAGGGGCCAGGAATTCATGCTCACCAAGTCAAAATCTGCTGAATTATAATGGTTGAGGAGTTTTGGGGGTTCGCTCTTTGTGCTCTCTGGAGCTTGCCATCATCACATGGTCTCAGGGCGCGGCAAGGGCGTCGTCCCGGTAAATTACCATGAGATTAAAGTCTTTGCTTGGGTACTTTACCTCGCAGGGATGATGGATCTTCTTCTTCGGGTGGCGGTTGAATGTTGCATGAAGATAGTCGACCGTCGGCTGGATTGAAGGCCCGATTATTCGAAGCGTTCTTCAATCTTCTTCGAAATCAACTCGTCTAACCCAAATCATCTTGTCTCATTTTGCCTCGTCTCATCTCGTCTCGTCGCCTGGCCTGGCCTGGCCTGGTCTGCCCGCGTTCGCCTGGTGCTGTGCCGGCGTCCCTGATGGATTTGGGGAAGCCACGGGCAGTGGCTAGGTGGCAAGCACAGGAGGAAGAGAGAGCGAGCCAGCAAGCAACGTGGCTACCAATGGGCCTATAATTATACTCCCATTGAAAACCCTTATCTGTGCACTAAATCAGGTCAGTCTATTGTCCAACTTTTGGCGGGCTGTTTTAAATGATTATACCAATCTAAGTTAACTGGCTTTAGATGATCGTTTATCGCACCTAATGGCCCCGATGTCCGGGTTGTATTGTCATTCATGCATTTTAATCAGCCTATCCAGCCTTGGTGGCTCCCTTGAGCTGTTTCTGATTATTTATGCGGACAAACTAATGGCCTTACGCTTAGGCCTAACTGGGCTGATCTGTTTTGATATGACGCAATGCATATTCAATGTTTGCCTAGCTGTCTGGCTTTTCAAACACAAAGTCCTTCTCACAGAAATGCATTTTAAGTTTCGATTTCCCAAAGCTGCCTGTTTGTGCTGCAGAGTCCAAGCTTTTAAAATCTTACAGGCTTTTGGTCATGAGGTGTGGACGCCATCTTTTCGGTACCCTTTTAAATTGTCCATACAGGATCCCTTTTATTAATAACCTTGGGGGAATGTGGGAATTTTGAGAACCTTACATTTATGCTAACATTGTTGAAATATTTGTTAATAATGGATAGGATTGTAAAGTCCTTTTGCTGCGATCGCCTTATTTACCCATATGATAACATTGGTCATACATCCTACAAAATTCAGCCATGTTCTTACAGATATTGGGCCATTGAAAGTGCTGCAACAATCTGTTCTTTATATATTTTGCTCTATGATGTCTTGGAATAGGAATAACCATGGCCTACCTTTTTCCGCCAGCCCTACAACCCTCCAAGAACTCTACGTTTCTCTAACTCTGGCCTCTTGTGCGTCCCCTACTTCTTTCACACCACCATTGGAGGCCATGCCTTCAGGTCTCTAGGTCTTAAGATCTAGAATTCCCTCCCTAATCCTCTCCACCTCTCTCTCCTCCTTTAAGACCCTCCTTAAAGCCTATCTCTTTCACCAAGCTTTTAGTCACCCATCCTTATATCTTCTTTGGCTCAGTCTCAATTTTTGACTGATTATGCTTGTATGAAGTGCCTTGGGACATTTTACTGCATTAAAGATGCTATAGAAACACAAGTTGCTGTTCTTTTTGATAACCTACAGTAGCCCCACTGGGTCGACCTCATCTGGTTCCTGTCCCTCAACTGGTTTTGACTACAATGTCAGATCAAAAGCGTGTCCTCATCAGTGTACCATCCCACTGGTTCTGGCTGTGAGCTCCTGAGTTCGCATGGCCTCTAGGATTAGTCTGTCAGTCAGTCAGTCAGTGTAGGGTCAGCCCACTGAGCCACTGCCAGCACAGGCAGTTGTAATTGTCCATGTTTTTCCTAATTGATTATCCATTGTGAGAAATTTGTGGGGAGACCTTGGTCCTTTGAATATTCTCACAGAGGAAGCAGGAGCTTTTACACCCGGGGACTTTGACACTGTCTCTGGTGCCATGGGCCACCACAGCTGCTACTTAGTTTTGGCTCAGCTTTGTTCTGGTCTGTTGTTTATATTGTCTAACATACAAAACAAGCAAACTAACAAGACTTGAGGACCCAAGCAGAACTATGACAGGAATTGAGGAGAGACACAGATTGCTTACTCTTGAATATATGCCAGAATGAGACTTGTGCTACAGAACTAGTCGCGAATCTAGCCAAGCTGCTCCAATACAGCTACAACACTGGCATCTATTCGACAATGTGGAAAACTGCCCAGGTATGTCCTGTCCACAAAAACTAGGACAAATCCAATGTGGCCAATTACCATCCCATCAGTCTACTCTCAATCATCAGCAAAGTGATGGAAGGTGTCATCAACAGTGCAATTAAGCAGCACTTACTTACCAATAACCTGCTCACTAATGTCCAGTTTGGGTTCTGCCAAGACCACTCTGCTCCCGACCTCATTACAGCCTTGGTCCAAACATGGACAAAGGAGCTGAATTCCAGAGGTGAGGTGAGAGTGACTGCCCTCGACATCAAGGCAGCATTTGACTGAGTGTGGCATCAAGGAGCCCCAGTAATATGGAAGTCAATAGGATTCAGGGTGGAAAACTCTCCACTGGCTGGAGTCATACCTAGCACAAAGGAAGATGGTTGTGGTGATTGAATGTCAATCATCACAGCCCCAGGATATCACTGCAGAAGTTCCTCAGGGCAGTGACCTAAGCCCAATCATCTTCAGCTGCTTCATCAATGACATTCCCTCCAGCATAAGGTCAGAAATGGGGATGTTCGCTGATGACTGCACAGTGTTCAATGCCATTCACAACTCCTCAGATAATGAAGCAGTCCATGCCCGCATGCAACAAGACCTGGACGACGTTTAGGCTTTGGCTGATAAGTGGCAGGTAACATTCGCGCCACAGAAGTGTCATGCAATGACTATATCCAACAAGCGAGAATCTAACCACCGCCCCTTGACTTTCAATGGCATCACCATCGCCGAATCCCCCAACATCAACATTACCATTGACCAGACACTTAACTGGACCAGCCATATAAATACTTTGGCAAAAAGAGCAGGTAAGAGGCTAGGTATTCTGCAGGGAGTGTCTCACCTCCTGACTCCCCAAAGCCTTTCTAACATCTACAAGGCACAAGTAAGGAGTG
The DNA here is from genome assembly GCF_052327205.1 of Somniosus microcephalus. Lineage (NCBI taxonomy): Eukaryota > Metazoa > Chordata > Chondrichthyes > Squaliformes > Somniosidae > Somniosus > Somniosus microcephalus. The sequence continues at coordinate 236,556,463 of NC_140987.1, forward strand.
TGATGGAATGCTCTCCATTGCCTGGATGAGTGCAGCTCCAACAACACTCAAGAAGCTCAACACCATCCAGGACAAAGCAGCCCGCTTGATTGGCACCCCATCTACCACCTTAAACATTCACTCCCTCCACCACCGGTGTACCATGGCCGAAGTGTGTACCATCCACAAGATGCACTGCAGCAACTCGCCAAGGATTCTTCGGCAGCATCTCCCAAACCCGCGACCTCTTCCACCTAGAAGGGCAAGGGCAGCAGGTGCATGGGAACACCACCACCTCTAAGTTCCCCTCCAAGTCACAAATCATCCTGACTTAGAAGCATATCGCCGATCCTTCATTGTCACTGGGTCAAAATCCTGGAACTCCCTACCTAACAGCACTGTGGGAGTACCTTCACCACATGGACTGCAGCGGTTCAAGAAGGTGGCTCACCACCACCTTCTCAAGGGCAATTAGGGATGGGCAATAAATGCTAGTCTTGCCAGCGACGCCCACATCCCATAAACAAATAAAAAAAAGACAAGCCATAGACATGATAAGGCTCATTTCTTGCACTGTATCGTATACAGAGGGATTGACCATAGCTATCAAATCTTAGCTGTGTCATACGTCTAAAGTACAGTCATTTAATGTGACAGAAATCTCGCATGACCAAGTCCTCTTCAACTAAATTTGTATCAAACTGTCAAAATGTTAACTCGAGATGAATGCACTGCTGGACATAAGATTACTTTGGATAAATAGAAGAAAATTAGCATTTTATGCTAATGTTACCTCAGTGAGTGGAATGCGTTGGACAACCCATGAGTCTTTACTTTAGAAAGGACTATTAGAAGCAGTCCAGTTCTGAAGCTGGTAACAATGGAAAGTAATATTGGCGCAGAAATTCGGGTCGGGGGCTTCCCGCGGATGTAAGCTCCCGACCTGCACTTAACTTGCGCACCGGCCATTGAGCTATGGGCCCCCATGGAATTCCGATCTGGGGCCTGCTCCAACTGCCGCCGCACAGTGCTTGCATATCCCAGGGGCGCAGTTAGTTCGATGCGTCCCTTGGGATCACGTGGGCCATGGAGAGCCAATCGGAGCAGGTAATGCCCATTTATAAGTTTGACAGGAAGAGCTGTCAAAACTTATAAATACTACAGGCCCCAAAACATCACTAAATCTTCAAATAATTTTTTCAAAAACATCACATTTTTTAAATAAACTATAAATTACATGATATAATTATTTTAAACAATAATTTAAATTTTTGAAAAAAATAATTTTATTTTCTAATGGGGCTAAAAATAAACCTACCTTGCTTTAAAGTATTTAACAATAATAAACCTGTGGAAAAAATGTTTTAATTTTAATTAATTCACCACTTACCTTGTAAAAATCAAGCCTTGCGGCTGCTTTTTAAATGTCTAACTTCTGGAGACTTACCCTCCCGGGAAAACCTACAAAAGAAACGTAAGTTCGATGCACACATGCAGCCTCTCCTGCGCACGCGTTCGAACTCTGAACCCCTTCTTTCAGGGGAACGGAAGTGCCGGTTTCCCGCGCATGCGCAGTGCATGCAGGAAACCGGCACTTCCATTGGGCCTACGGGTGAGCACCCCATGCGTACTCACCCGTGGAGACCCGAAGTTCCAGGCCATTAATAGACTAGAATTTTAGGGCTTGGACAGGAATTCGATACTGGGACTGGCTATCGAGGGAAAGTAATGTGAAACATAGTACCAAATAAATCCAAAACGGGGGTTAAATTGTATACATCCTGAAAATGGGCAGGCGGATTGCAGTGCACGATTAACCCATGCCCGTTCATTGCATCACAGGCAGCACTCATCCACCAGCAATCTCTATCAATCAGGACTCAATTCTATCATTCATATGCTTTACCCCACCCTTACACACTTAGCACTGTTGTAAGCCAGCACCCACAATTCACAGCTCGCACACACTGTAGCTAGACAACAATGATAACCGCATCACCCAAACATATTGCAGGACACACATGGACAGAGTTCCTTCCTTCTTGTAGGAGAAGGTGGCAAATAACAGCAGGCAGCAGCAACGAACTAGAAGAGGACAAGCACGCCTGCATGTTTTAACATGAATGGAGGAGACAGCACTGGCCATCATGAGAAGGGGCATCACTGAGGCCCACGTGGCCACTGGCGGCACTGAAGCGATCGATGATGAGTGTATCAGCATATCTAATCCTCCTTCTCTCATCCCACTTCTCCCTCATCCCTCAATCTCTTCTGACTGAGAAGCTGTAGAGGGTGTAAGCACGCACTTCTCAACTTCCCTCACCACAACACAACCCTTCTCCCTTTTTTCAGATACCTAAAAACTGGAACCTGCCCAGTTAGTGGAGGAAGGGGAAGAAGAAAGTGCAGATGAACAGACAACGTCATTCGATTTTACACTCACAGCCACCAGCTCAGATACTGACACTGCGCATATTTTAGAGGATAGTATAGAGGAGGGATCTACATGTAATGAAACACCGGGCACAAGTGCGCAGGAGCCAGGGTGGGGGGAAAGGTTCACGCAGGTGTCAGCTCACCCGAGAGCGAGGTCACACACCTGCTGCACAGAACCCAGGTGAGAACTTTGAGGGGCTAGACAACAGAAGAAGGGTGATGGGAGTACACAACCAAATGCTTGGTGCACTGGAAAGCTTGTCAGAAAGCCTGCGTTCAATGTTAGGGAGGAGTCCAACGCAAACTTGGCACAGGGCTTTGCAAAGAGCTGGGAGCCCATCCGTTCCAACATGGAATGGGTGGTCACCTCCATCAGCACATCTGTGGAACCAACCATTTTTTGTTCTTCATTAAAGGGATGTGGGCATCGCTGGCAAGGCCAGCATTTATTGCCCATCCCTAATTGCCCTTGAGGAGGTGGTGGTGAGCCACCTTCTTAAGCTGCTGCAGTCCCTGTGGTGAAGGTACTCTGCAGTGCTGTTTGCGAGGAGGGAGTTCCAGGATTTTGACCATGAAGGAATGGCGATATTTTTCCCAGTCAGGATAGTGTGTAACTTGGAGGGGAACTTGCAGGTGGTGGTGTTCCCATGCACCTGCTGCCCTTGTCCTTCTAGGTGGTAGAGGTTGCGGGTTTGGGAGGTGCTGTCAAAGAAGCATTGGCAAGTTGCTGCAGTGCATCTTGTAGATGGTACACACTGCAGCCATGGTGCGCCGGTGGTGGAGGGAGTGACTGTTTAAGGTGGTGGATGGGTTGCCAACCAAGCGGGCTGCTTTGCCCTGGATGGAGTCGAGCTTCTTGAGTTTTGTTGGTGCTGTACTCATCTAGGCAAGTGGGGATTATCCCATCACACTCCTGATTTGTGCCTTGTAGATGGTGGATAGGTTTTGGGGAGTCAGGAGGTGAGACGTTCACCACAGAATACCCAGCCTCTGACCTGTTCTTTTTGCCACAGTATTTATGTGGCTGGTCCAGTTAAGTTTCTGGTCAATGGTGACCCCAGGATGTTGATGGTGGGGGATTCAGTGATGGTAATGCCGTTGGATGTCAAGGGGCAATGGTTAGACTCTCGCTTGTTGGAGATAATCATTGCCTGGCACTTGTGTGGCACAAATGTTACTTGCCACTTACCAGCTCAAGCCTGAATGTCATCCAGGTCTTGCTGCATGTGGGCATGGACTGCTTCACTAACTGAAGAGTTGCACATGGAACTGAACACTGTGCAATCATCAGCGAACATCCCCACACCTGACCTTATGATGGAGGGAAGGTCATTGATGAAGCAACTGAAAATGGTTGGGCCTACATAAGAACATAAGAACATAAGAAATAGGAGCAGGAGTAGGCAAATCAGCCCCTCGAGCCTGCTCTGCGATTCAATAAGATCATGGCTGATCTGATCCTAACCGCCAATCTACTATCACAGAACCATCTCCTGAATCTAACAGAATTAGACACACGAAATAGGAGCAGGATCAGGCTACACGGCCCCTGGGCCCGCTCCGCTACCCACAGGGCCATGACCGATCCGAACCTAGACTCATGTCCAAATTCCTGCCCGCTCCCCGTAACCCTTAATTCCCTTTACTCCTAGGAAACTGTCTATTTCCATTTTAAATTTATGTAATGATGTAGCTTCTACAGCTTTTTGGGGCAGCATATTCCATGGACCTACCACCCTCTGAGTGAAGTAGTTCCTCCTCATCTCAGTTTTGAAAGAGCAGCCCCTTATTCTAAGACTATGCCCCCTAGTTCTAGTTTCACCCATCATCGGGAACATCCTCCCCGCATCCACCCGGTCCAACCCCTTCACAATCTTATATATTTCAATAAGATCGCCTCTCATTCTTCTGAACTCCAATGAGTAGAGTCCCAATCTACTCAACCTCTCCTCATATGTCCATCCCCTCATCCCCGGGATTAACCGAGTGAACCTTCTTTGTACTGACTCGAGAGCAAGTATGTCCTTTCTTAAGTATGGACACCAAAACTGTACGCAGTATTCCAGGTGCGGTCTCACCAATACCTTGTACAACTGAAGCAATACCTCCCTACTTTTATATTCTATCCCCCTAGCAATGAAAGCCAACATTCCATTGGCCTTCTTAATCACTTGCTGCACCTGCATACTAACCTTTTGAGTTTTGTGCACCAGGACCCCCAGATCCCTTTGTACTTCAGTACTTTCCAGTTTCTTGACATTAAAATAATAACTTGTTCTACGATTTTTCCTGCCAAAGTGCATAACCTCACACTTTCCAGTATTGTACTCCATTTGCCAAATCTCTGCCCACTTATTTAGCCTGTCTATGTCCCCTTGCAGGTTTTTTATGTCCTCCTCACTCACTACTTTCCCTCCCATCTTAGTATCATCTGCAAACTTTGATATGTTACACTCGGTCCCCTCCTCCAAATCGTTAATGTAGATTGTAAAGAGTTGGGGACCCAACACTGACCCCTGCGGAACACCACTTGTTACTGATTGCCAGTCTGAGAATGAACCATTTATCCCAACTCTCTGCCTTCTGTTAGATAGCCAATCCTCTATCCATGCCTGAATATTACCCCCAATCCCGTGATTTTATATCTTAAGCAATAATCTTTTGTGTGGCACCTTGTCAAATGCCTTTTGGAAGTCTAAATACACGATGTCCACTGGTTCCCCTTTATCCACCCTATTTGTTACTTCCTCAAAGAACTCCAGCAAATTTGTCAAACATGACTTCCCCTTCATAAAACCATGCTGACTTTGTCCTATTAAATTATGATTATCCAAATGTCCTGTTACTGTCTCCTTAATAATGGACTCCAAAATTTTACCGACCACAGATGTTAGGCTAACTGGTCTATAGTTTCCAGCCTTCTGTCTACTGCCCTTTTTAAATAAGGGTGTTACATTAGCAGTTTTCCAGTCTGCCGGAACCTTTGCTGAGTCCAGGGAGTTTTGGAAAATTATTACCAATGCATCCACAATCCCTACCGCCACTTCCCTCAAGACCCTAGGATGTAAGCCATCAGGTCCAGGTGATTTATCCGCCTTGAGTCCCATTATTTTACCGAGTACCACTTCCTTAATGATTTTGATCGTGTTTAGCTCCTCCCCCCCTTTAGCCCCCTGTTTGTCCAGTGTTGGGATATTCTTAGTATCTTCTACTGTAAAGACTGATACAAAATATTCATTCAGTGTTTTTGCCATCTCCATATTTCCCACCATTAATTTCCCGGTCTCATCCTCTAAGGGACAAACATTTACTTTAGCCACCCTTTTTCTTTTTATATAACTATAAAAACTCTTACTATCTGTTTTTATATTTTTTGCTAATTTACTTTAATAATCTATCTTCCCTTTCTTAATCAATCTTTTTTTTTATTTTTTGCTGTCTTTTAAAGTTTTCCCAATCCTCTATCCTCCCACTAGGTTTGGCTACCTTATATGCCCTTGTTATTATTCGAATACTATCCTTAATTTCTTTACTTAACCACGGATGGCTGTCTTTTCTTCTCAGTGGAATATATTTTTTTTGGAAGTTGTAAAATAACTCCTTAAATGTACTCCACTGATCATGTATCGTCTTGCCCTTTAATCTATTTTCCCAATCCACTCTACTCAATTCCGCTCTCATACCTTCATAGTCTCCTTTATTCAAGCTTAGCACGCTTGTTTGAGATCCAACCTTCTCACCCTCTAATTGAATATGGAATTCAACCATGTTATGGTCACTCATTCCAAGGGGATCCTTTACTAGGACATTTTTAATTAATCCTGTCTCGTTACGCAGGACCAGATCTAAGGTTGCTTGCCCCCTTGTCGGTTCAGTTACATACTGCTCAAGAAACCCATCCCTAATACACTCAATGAACTCATCCTCAAGGCAGCCCTGCCCAATTTGATTTGTCCAATTAATATGATAGTTAAAATCCCCCATAATTATAGATGTTCCATTTTTACAAGCCTCAACTATTTCCTAATTGATACTCCGTCCAACAGAGTTGCAACTGTTCGGAGGCCTATAGACTACGCCCACTAATGTTTTTTTCCCCTTATTATTCCTTATCTCCACCCAAACTGTTTCATTATCCTGATCTTTTGACCCAATATCATTTCTCTGTATTATGCTGCCCTGAGAAACTCTTGCAGCGATGTCCTGGGGCTGAGATGATTGACCTCCAACAATCACAGCCATCTTCCTTTGTGCTAGGTATAACTCCATTCAGTGGAGAGTTTTCCCCCGATTCCCAGCGAATTCAATTTTACTAGGGTTCCTCGATGCCACACTCGATCAAATGCTGCCTTGATGTCAAGGTCAGTCACTCTCACCTCACCTCTGGAATTCAACTCCTTTGTCCACGTTTGGACCAAGGCTGTAATGAGCTCTGGAGTCAAGTGATCCTGGCAGAACCCAAACTGAGTATCGGTGAGCAGGTTATTGGTGAGTAAGTGTCGCTTGATATCAATGTTGATGACATCTTCCATCATTTTGCTGATGATTGAGAGTAGACTGATGGGGCGGTAATTGGCCAGATTGGGTTTGTCCTGCTTTTTGTGGACAGGACATACCTGGGCAGTTTTCCACATTGTTGCATAGATGCCAGTGTTGTAGTTGTACTGGAACAGCATGGCTGGAGGCGCAGCTAGTTCTGTAGCACAAGCCTTCAGCACGATAGCCGGGATGTTGTCGACGCCCATAGCCTTTGCTGTATCCAGTGCGCTCAGCCATTTCTTGATATCACGTGGAGTGAATTGAATTGGCTGAAGACTGGCTTCTGTAATCGTGGGGACTTCAGGAGGAGGCCAATATGGATCATCCACTCGGCACTTCTGGCTGAAGATGGTTGCAAACGCTTCAGCCTTGTCTTTTGCACTCACGTGCTGGACTCTGCCATATATGAGGATGGAACTTTTCATGGAGCCTCCTCCAATTGTTTAATTGTCCACCACCATTCATGACTGATTGTGGCAGGACTGCTGAGCTTTGATCTGATCCATTGATTGTGTGAGTATGACTAGGTCAGGCTGTTGCTTCACTATTCTGTGTGATAGCTCTCCCAATTTTGGCACAAGTCTCCAGATGTTAGAAAGGAGGACTTTGCAGGGTCTACCATGATGCAGCATCTGATAACCGATGTCTCAGCTTCCATTACAGCATAAGCAGCTTCCATCAAAGGTCTGAGTGCTGCAATGAAAGCTCAGACTGTAGCCCATGTGGCTCTGGCTACCGGTGTTCAAAGGGGCTTCCAGGCCATCACTGTTTAGCATGCATATAGTCCTATGTTGCAGGTTCCCCAGGTTGGCACCTCATTTTTAGATACACGTGGTGCTTCTCCCTACATGCTCTTCTGCACTCCTTAATGAGCCAGGGTTGGTCCCCTGGCTTGATGGTAATGGGAAGGACTGTATGGTGGTCACTGCTACCAATGCTCTCATGGACAGATTCATCTGCAACAGATAGATTGGTACGGACAAAGTCCAATAGGATTTTCACTCGTGTTGGTTCTCTAACCATCTGCCGCAGGCCCAGACTGGCAGTTATGTCCTTCAGGACTTGGCCAGCTCGGTCAGTAGTGGTGCTACCGAGCCACTCTTGGTGATGGACATTGAAGTCCCCTACCCAGAGTACATTCTATGCACTTGCTACTCTCAGTGCTTCTTTTAAGTGGTGTTCACCATGGAGGAGTACTGATTCATCAGCTGAGGGAGGGTGGTAGATGGTAATCAGCAGGAGGTTTCCTTGCCCATGCTTGACCTGAAGCCATGAGACTTCATGGGGTCTGGAGTCAACATTGAGGACTCCCAGGGGCATTCCTTCTTGACTGTATACCACTGTGCTGCCACCCCTGGTGGGACAGGACATACCCAGGGATGGTGATAGAGGAGTTCAGGACATTGGCTGAAAGGTATGATTCTGTGAGTATGGTTATGTCAGGCTGATGCTTGACTAGTCTGTGGGACAGCTCTCCCAATTTTGGCACAAGTCCCCAGATGTTAGTGAGGAGGACTTTGCAGGGCCGAACATGATGCAGTGTTCAAAGGGGCTTCCAGGCCATCGCAGCACTCCATCAATTTGTTCTCCAACAGACTACTAGGCTTGGTTAGGTGCCACCCCGGGAAAGTGGCAGTGGCTCTATGGAGCACAAACCAGCTGTCCTCTCTCAGTATGACAACATTCCTGTTCCCACCACTACCACCCTGCTAGTGCCCTTGCTGTTGCCTGTCAGCCAGCCAGCCCAGATTGCTGCAGCCCAGGCTGAGATGGTGCAGTCTGAAGCCGGGCCTTCTAGAGCCAGAGCTGCTTGAGGTCGTCCTCCAAGGCCATCTGCAGTCTCCTCAATTGAAGATCAGCAGCCTTCCACCACCCATGCTGCAGCCACTGGGGAAACACCACGAAGGAGCATGAGGACAAGCAAAGGCACACAGAAAACAAGCACTTAAGGGAATGCACAAGGGCGATTAGGTTATTTTTGTTTGCATTATGTAACAATTGAATTTATAAATTTGGATTGGAATGTGCATTTTCTGGTGGTTTTTATTTTTGTGTTGTTGGAAAGAGGATGATGTGATGGTCATTGATAGAGGGAAGGTAAGGAGCATGGGACTGTTGGTGAATGGGATGGTATAGTTGAGGTTACTGAAGTGTGTGTGTGCATCGTGGATCCTGCTTTTGAGCAATCGGAGGCCACGTAGCACCTAAAAAACGGGTGCTGCAGAGCTCAATTTCTCCCCCAACTTGTTTAGCATGCTGACACAATACTGCTGTGTTTTAATTTGGAAGCACAAGTTTTTAAAGCTAATAACAATAAGTGAACTACATGCAGTGTATCAAGCCTTTTCCAAAAAAAGTGTCCAGTGTGTTACTTTGAGTCCATGAGGGCAGTGAAAACTGCATCAGGAATGAGACAGTCCAGAGAAGTAGAGGGAGACAGCCTCAAAGGAGTCACAAATATCTATATATCAAAAATCAGGTGAAGAAAAGCAATAAACATTGTCTATTGGGATAAAGGGGAAGAATGAAGTGGCAAGGACTCAGTTGTTTTAATTCTGACTTCCAGAAAGAGGATCGGTATGGCATCAGGTGATTCAACTTTAAAGAAAAGCAATTGAAATAACTTTCATTTTCTATTTTATGTCTACATTAAGAATTATATCAACTTAGCGCTTCCTCCTGTGCCATCTGACTTTTGTGAAATATGAATGTGCCTTTTTGAGTACCAGCATGCCAGGTGGCTATAGCTCAGGAGATTTGTTTTATTAATCTGATGTTGTGAGTTCAAATCTTGCTGGAATTTTGGAAACTTCCCAGCACAGATAAAATGGGGCACACGGCCTCCTTCTGTGCTGAGATTGCAATGGTTCTGTAAGTGACTTTGTTGCCCTTGTCTATGTTTATGATGGAGCCTTTCATGTAAAAATAATATCCAACAGATGTACATCTTAATGTGAAAATCTTATTGCTCTTATTGGATTAGTAGAACCATCCAAAAAGGAGCAGTGACTTGGTTTCATAAGCTCATTTATAATTACAGTCTAATCTTATTAATACAAGCTCAGGAAATTAGTTCTTCGAGGTTTAAGCCCTTCTATTGACCATAACAGAATATGTTGGAGTTTTCAATGCAGTGAGGCTCACAACAATCAAAAGTAGTGTCATGAAAAAGCAATATAACTGTTACACTGATGGCCACAATTAAACCAAATACGTAGCATCCCATTGCTGTTTAGGAACAGCATCTGGAAATAAAATGTAGCCCTAAATACTTAGGCCATTGTAGAAGCGAAACTCTGATACAGAGGAGGGGGCAAATAAAACTAAAGTGGAAGCAGAGCGGATTAACATTTTTTTCCTTCACCTCAGCGATATCTGGGCACAAATCCCGCTCAGGCTAACGGGATACAGCTGTCCTCTGTCCAAAGGCTGAGAAGTTAAGTTTGAAAAATATAAATCATTTCATTAATTTACTAATTTTTAAGTATATATAGCTAAACTGAGAATGTATCCTTGGCGCATACATTGTTGGTAATATTTCAAACTGATTGTTTAAAACAACTCCAAGGAACTTACTGGCCCATATTTTCTGATCGCAGGCCTCCCGCGGGCGGAGGCCTGCGATCTGGAAAAATCTGCGCCCTTACCTGAGGGCTCCCGGGAGGCGCACAGTTCCGCTCCTGGGCCTCTTCAAACTGCCGGTGCGCAGGGCCCACGTATCCCAGAGGCGCAGGTAGTTCGCAGCGTCCCTGGGATAACGTGGGCCTTGGGGAGCCAATCAAAGAAGGGAATCTCCCTTCATACATTTGATAAGACCTGTCAAATATATGAATGGAGATCACCCCCAAAACATAGTAAAACGTTAAATAAATTTTAAAAAAAATCACATTTTTAAAATGACTTGAAATTAAAATAAATTAACTATTTTAAACAAAATTTTAAATTTTTCAAAAAAATAATTAAAGCTTTTTACGGGGCTAAAAATAAACTTAACTTTTTTAAAAAGTATTTTTAAATTATAAATCAGTGGAAATTAAAAAAAAAAACTTTTTTCAACTCTTATCCTGGTAAAAGCAGGCCTTACGCCTTACGCCTGCTTTTACCAGGTGCAAGAATTGTAAGGGTTTTCTGTGGGCAGAGGGTCTCCAAAAAGCGGAACTCTCTGCCCGCAGATGCCTTGCTCCCGGGCAGCTGGAGGATCTGGCAAGAGCTTTCTTGGCAGATCAGAAATGCCGGTTTCCAGTGCATGCACAGTGCATGCCTGAAACAGGCATTTCTGATGTTCCTACGGGTGGGTACACAGTGCGTACCCACCTGTAGGGATCGGAATATCCGGCCCATTATTTCAGAGGAGAGAGGAATTGTGTATTCCAGTCATACTCCTTTTGATGCTTATAATCCAGACACAGTAGGAAAGCAAAATAACAACAGAGAATGCTGGAAAAACTCAGCAGGTCAGGCAACATCCGTGGAGAGAAATTTGAGTTGACATTTCGGGTTGAAACCCTTCTTCAAAACTGGAAAGAAAATAAAAAGATCGAAGGCAAAGCTGCGATCGAAGAAAAGAAGAAAAGGAGACAATAAAAGGCATTAGAAGCCAGATGAGATGGTAATGGGCCTGTGGAGACAAAAGGCAGCTGAGATTAGGTGTGAAGTGTACTGGCAGGATAAGGACAGCTGCCAGGTGAGAGAGAGAAACAAAAGGAAAGCGGGGGGGGGGGGGGAAAGGAGGACCCAAAACAAAGGGGTGGAAAAAATTAAAAGGAAAAAAGTAATAGAGGCCGAGGTTATGATCTGAAATGATTGAACTCGATATTGAGTCCGGAAGGCTGCAAAGTGCCTAATCGGAAGATGAGCATGTGGTTTAAAGAGAAATGGGGGGCCTGATCATGTTGTTGGACAGATCAAGGCCAATCTTCCTCTCCCAGCATTGTCCAGGAACAATTTGAGAGCAGTGCACTGCACTGGGAGTACAACTGTTCCATCCAAACATCCTGTCAGGTCCCATATTATGGCGTGCACTAGGCACAAGTGGTGCACACTACTGAGTGCAGGCCAAAGGGAAGAGGAAACATGGGCAATCCTTGGATCTTAACGACAATTCAATAGCGTCTTGTGAGTTTTATCTACTTGTAAATGCAATTTATTTTAGGATAATAATTTGGGGCATTTGTGGAAAGAGCAAGTTAAACTTCTATGGCAGTATTGAAATCAGTATTGTCTCAGTGGTTTAATTTCCCTCTTGTATAGGAATAGGGCTCTGCTGTTCATTTTAATATTCTGAAGGAAAAGTAATTGAATAATGTATTAATTGATCAGTCACAGTTTTATATTTTAAAATATTAAATTCTATTTTTGCTAGCCAGAAGCTGAAACTTGTACATCTCTGAAGCTCTCACTAATTTTAATGTCTTTCATCTCTCATCATGCTTATGCTGCTGCCCTAGGCTGGGGTGGCAGCAGTAACCCAGCTAGTTGCCTTCTGCATGGGGTCTTCTGCATTATTTGGTTAAAGCACAGGAAGGCCTCCAAGCCTGGCCCCAGCCCACTAACATATCCTCTCACCAGCTTAGCACCCAATGAGGACCCAGAATTTGCTATTCCAATTTCCTCTGGACTTTGATGTTCGTAGACACAGCCGCCCTTACAGGTTTCTGGTTGCAATTTCCAAGAAAACAAGACTGCTACTCACAACCTGCCTGACTCCTCCACTCCACAAAATTCTGTTCTTCTCCCCCGCCCTGTGCTACTTCACAGTCATCCACTGTGACAGTGCAGTCTCCCATTAGAGTTCTACCTCCTGCCCACTGAAACACAGATACCTCTCCCATCAGGTCCACAATGACAGACTCATTCCTACTGGGCCCTCACTCAGGCCCATTCTCACTGATCTCCAGCTTTTCTAAGATAACAAATCCATAAAAAAGTTTTGTAATTCTGAAAAAAGCATTGAACCTACCCACGAACTCAACCACTGTACGTTAGAAATGCCAGGCAGAGGTTTCACACACAGAGCCCCTGTCTCTGAAGCCTAGGACCTTCATTCTGCTGCATTCCCCAGGTTCTATTGAATATTGGGGCATTTCCTGAGTGAAGAGGCTCAACCAAGTTGCTGATTCACAGAAAGCACCAGCATCACTCTTTTTGTGTCACTCTGAAAGACAATTCAGGCTAAGGCTGTCATTTTATCCTCAGTTTAATACAAGATAAATACCAAGGATGTCATAGAGTCATATAGTCGTAACGGCACAGAAGGAGGCCATTCAGCCCATCGAGTCTGTGCCGGCTCTCTGTAGAGCAATTCAGTCAGTCCCATTCCCCCGGTCTATCCCCGTAGCCTGGCAAGTTTATTTCCCTCAAGTGCCTATCCAGTCTCCCCTTGAAAAAATTGAGGCCTCGATTTTCATTGGGCCGTGAGGCGGGCTTTTAAGCATGCGGGGGGTTAAAATCGCAAAACCTAGGGGTCGCGAACCCCCCCCCCCCAGCCTGGTTCCCGCCTCCACGCCATTTTAACCTAGGTGTGTCTGATTGACCCGAATCAATCCCGCCTGCAACAGGTGGGACTGGTCTTTAGGGCCCTTAAACAGCACTGATTGGCCTTTATAATCCCATTTTAACAGGCCCTTGCCTGTTTAACCCTTTTTCCACATAAAACATGCCTGGTAGGGATGACGCCTGTGAAACCTGGCGTGAACACTATTGGCTTGCTGACTATCAGCTGCAGGTCCAACATTAAAGAGGATATTTGATCAGTCATCATTTGCAGGTGGCAGGACTTTGTTGTCTCAGATCTGGGGGAACTTTTGGAAGGCATAACCACAGCTGTGGAAGTTTGGAGCCTGACACCCATCTCCAGTGTGACCTCCTGCGAGACCCCTCTCGCCACCGTCACTCAGCGCTTCCTCAACTGAGGCACCTACCAGAAGCATGGGAAGCCTTTTTTTCCTTCCCCTCTTGGCATTAGAGGACCTCCAGCCCCATTCGCGAAATGACACACGCCACAACTGCAGAAGTTGCCATCAGAATTTTTATGAAAAACACACAACTGATGGCATTTCTACAACATACACAGCATTTCACCCAAGTGACTACCCTTGTGACTATATGTGCTTTATATTCCTCTTACGCGTGCTCCTACATAGTGGTTTCCCTGTGGCTTCAGCAGATGTGGAGGCCCTTTGCTCACTTTCCTGCTGCTCCTGTCTCGACACCTTTGGCGGGCATCCTCTGGGATGGCGAGGCTGTGCGGGCTCGCCAGCACTCTGCTGCTCCTGCGGCTGTGCAGGGGTTGAGACCTCTATCTCCGTCGGGGTTCTGACCGAGGGCTCTGCAGTTGCATGGAATTGTGAGCACTTGGAGAGGAGCCCCCACTTCCTTGAGGTCTGCCACCAACCTCCCTCTCATGGGTCAGGTCCCCCTCAGTGCCTGCAAGTGGCTTGAGAGCAGCATGCTGCACATCAGGGGGGCCATGGGGACCCGTATCTGCAATGGCTGTCCTACTCAGAAGGAGTTCCATGAAGGTCCGGTTTCTCTGTTCAATAGATGCCCATCGCTCCTCAAGAGCTGTCATTCTATTCTGAACACTCAGCATGTTTTCCATACCCTGCAACTAACCTCCTCCATGGCCATAGCCCTCCTCTCCTCTACCATAGCCAGCCTTACCATGGAGGCAGCAATCCTTTCCACGTGGGTAGCCATCCTTTCCGTGTTGATGCGTTCATGTGCCAATGACTCCACAAAGGCTCTGCTCATGTTCACAATTGGCTCCTCCATTCGCTCCACACTCGCAGCGACCCTAGAGACAAAACCTGCCAGAGACTCCTGCATCTGTGCATGGAGTTCCATCACCTCTGATCTTACGGATGGACCCAGAGGCAGAGGGTCGACATGCAGCTGAGCCGAGCTGGCAGAGTCCTGCGCCCTCCGACGAGGACTCTCTACTGCTGTCACAGTCTCCACAATCTGCTGATGCTCACTTGTGAGCTGTGATACACCAGGTGACAACTTTACTCTATGTCCCGAAGGTCCCACCAAGTTGTGAGTGTCTGCGCTGGTGCTGAGTGCGCTTATTTCTGATGACACTGCACCCTCAGAAGTTGCAGATTCCTCTGAGGAGTCCGGCTGCTCAGGCTCTTCCTCCTGCACCATGGGGACGGGGGCACTCGATGGTCCTGTGGAGGAGTCAAGAAAAAAGTTTGAGATGTGATGCCAAGGGTACATGCACATTGCATTTTGCAGATGATCATAAGTCCATATGATGTAGCTTCAGAAACATTATCAGCGACTCATGCAATGCCAATGAGAGAGATGGAAAACTATTCTGTCACCAGCTTGTGGGGATGCTCCTGCCTGTCCTTCCCCAAAGTCCACATCTCAGTCAGCCCCAGCAATCTCCAGCATACCTGCCTCCCAAGGGGTGAGCTGGGCTAATGAGGGTGGCCCTCCTCCTGTCCTGGCTCGCTCTCTCCTGTTGTGAGCTCTCTTTTCCTGCAATGAGGGAGACAAGTGGAGGTTGAGTGAGAATGAAGGAGTGAGTGCAGAGATTGCATAGCATAGATACTTAGAAGGAGACAAAGATGGAGTGAGGTTGCAAGACCAAGGGCCCTCCCTGTGTGCTGTCAGTTGTGTTCGAAGCATCAGAGTGAGAGGGAGTGTGAGGGCTGCATGGTGGCACAGTTCTGTGAATGTGAGCATAGAGAGAGAGGGAATGGGTAAGGGTGCATGGATGTGAGTGTCTAATGGGATGTGCAGGAAGAGTTTGCTAAAGCTGAGTGCTGATGAGGAAAGGCAATGGGGATCAGATTGAAGGTGATGGAAACATCATACAGTACTTACTTTTCCAGTGCGAAGAAGGTCATGGAATCTTTTCCTGCATTGCAACCACGTTCTTCGTGTTAACCCCAAGGAGTTGACTTGACCTGCCACCTCTAGGCACACAGCCTTGGTCTGGCTGGGAGGCCTCCTCCTCCCTGAAGAAGGGAAGAGGACCTCCCTGTGGGCCCTAGCACTAGCTAATAATGCCTGTAGTGAAGCCTCATCAAATTTGGGCGCAGATCTGGCCCTCCCGCTGGCCGTTCCTCCTGCAGGCTCCTGTGCCATCTTAATGTTGAAGGTTGGAAGCCTGCAGAGGAAGCAAGGCTTGCTGTGGACCTTAAAAGCAGCAGCAATGATGACGTCATATTCTGCGACTTTCTGACTGGAAATACTCAATTGCCAAGGCTTCCCACATGCTGGAAATCAATTGGCCAATTGTGTTAAATTTGCATTAGTCTCACAGACCCATTTACAATCGTGTCAGAATCACTAAATTCAGGGAACCCGCCAATTCCCCGCACCTGAACTAAAATCAACCCCTGAGTGTCTCCGCTTCCAGCATTGCCATCAGCAGTGAGTTCCAGGTCCTCACCGCTCGCTGCATAAAAAAGTTCTCCTCACATCCCCCCTGTATCTCTTGCCTAAACCTCTAAATCTGTGTCCTCTTAGTCCTTGTACCATCAACTAGCGGGAACAGCCTTTCCCCGTCTAGCCTATCCAAACCCGTCATAATCTTGTACACTTTTATCAAATCACCCCTAAACCCCCTTTGCTCTAATGAAAACAAATCCAGCTTCTCCAACCTGTCCTTGTAGCTAAGGTCCCCCATCCCCGGAACCATACTGGTGAATCTCTTCTGCACCCTCTCAAGTGCCTTCACATCCTTCCTAAAGTATGGTGACCAAAACTGGATGCAATACTCCAGTTGTGGCCTAACCAGCGATTTATAAAGGTTCAGCATAACTTCTCTACTTTTGTACTCAATACCTCTATTTATGAAGCCCAAGATCCCATATGCTTTTCTAGTCACTCTCTCAATATGTCCCACCATCATCAGGGACCAATGCACATTAACTCCTAGGTCCCTCTGTCCCTGCACACTCTTTAAAACTGTGCCATTAAGTGTATATTGCCTCTCCCTCTTCCTTCTGCCAAATTGCATCACCTCACACTTCTCTGTATTAAATTCCATCTGCCACTTGTCTGCCCATTCTGCTAGCCTTTCTCTGTCCTGTTGCAGTCAATTGGTATCATCCTCACTGTCTGCCACACCCCCAAGTTTGGTGTCATCAGCAAATTTAGAAATTCTACTCTGTATTCCAATATCCAGCTCATTTATATATATCAAAAGTAGCAGTGGCCCCAGCACTGACCCTTGGGGAACACCATGTCTACCATCCTCCAATCTTAAAAACAACCATTTACCAAAACTCGCTGTTTTCTGCCCTTAAGCCAATTCCTTATCCAAGCTACCACTGAACCATCTATTCCATGAGCCTTAATTTTGTTAACCAGCCTTCTATGCACTACTTTGTCAAACGCCTTCATAAAATCCATGTAGACAACATCCATTGCCTTCCCTTCATCAATCCTCCCTATTACTTCATCAAAAAATTCAATTAGATTAGTCAAACACGATCTACCTTTTACAAATCCATGTTAGCTCTACTTAATTTGCTTAAACTTCTCCAAGTGCCTGTTAATTTTTTCCTTGATTATTGTTTCTAAAACTTTACCTACCACTGATGTTGAACTGCAGTTATTAGGATTGTCCTTACTCCCTTTCTTGAACAATGGTATCACATTTGCCACTTTCTAATCCTCAGGCACCTCCCTTGCATCTAGGGAAGATTGGAAAATTATGGCAAGCCCTTCTGCTATCTCCTCCCCGCAATTCCCTTAGCAACCTGGGGTGCAAGCCACCTGGACCAGGCGACGTATCCACTCTAAGCCTATCCAGTCTTTCTAGTACATCCTGTCTATCAATTTTCACCCCTTCCATTGCTTCTACCTTTTCCACTTCTACCTCCTTAGTAAACACCGATAAAAAGTACTCATTGAGTATTCTAGCCTTACCCTGCGCCTCTCAGCATATATCCCCTTCTTTGTCCCTAATAGGCCCCACCCTGCCTCTTACTACCCACTTACTGTTTCCATGATGGTAGAAGATTTTTGGGTTCCCTTTTATGTTAACCACCACTCTACTCTCATATTCTCTCTTTGCCAATCTTATTTTCATCTTCACTTCCCCTCTCAACTTATTGTATTTGGTATGGTTCTCCCTTGAAGAATTCACTTGACATTCATCATTTGGTTCCCTTACCCTTCCCTTTTGTTGGAATGTACCTAGCCTGTACTTGAAACATCTCCTCCTTAAAGGTCACCCATTGTACTGTTACAGTTTTTCCTGTCAGTCTTTGGTTCCATTTTACCCTGGCTAGATCCTTTCGCATCCCATTGAAGTTAGCCCTATTCCAGTTTAGAAGTTCCATTCTAGATTGTTCCTTGCTCCTTTCCATTGCTAATCTAAATCTTATGATACAATGATCACTCGTACCCAAGTGTTCTTCCACAGACACTTGGTCGACCTGGCCCACCTCATTCCCCAGCACCAGATCCAGCAATACCTCCTTCCTAGTTGGGCCAAGAACATATTGATCAAGGAAATTCTCCTGAACACATTTCAGAAATTCCTCCCCCTCCTTTCCCTTTACCCTAGCATTATCCCGATCTATATTTGGGTAATTATAGTCCCCCAATATCACCACACTATAGCTCTTGCTTATCTCTGCGATTTCCATGAATGCATATTTGCTCCTCTACCTCCTTCTCACTATTTGGAGGCTTGTAGAATACCCCCAATAGTGTGATCATACCCTTTTTGCTCCTCAACTCTAACCAAATGGATTCTGTCCTTGTCCCCTCAAGATCATTCTCCCTTTCCAACACTACAATGTCTTCCTTAATCAGCATTGCCATCCCACTTCATGTTTTTCCTTCCCTATCTTTTCTGAACACCTTGTACCCTTGAATATTAAGTGCCCAGTCCTTACCGTTTTTAAGCCACGTTTCCGTTATTGCCACAACATCATATTGCCACTTGGCTAATTGTGCTTGCAGCTCACCAACCTTATCACCACACTTTGTGCGTTTACGTACATGCATTCTAAACCCATTTTTGAATATTTCATAGTCTTTCTTAGTCTGCTCCTATCTAATATGGTACTACTTCTGCCTCCAGCACTACCTTCCCCTCCAGTAACATCCAACACACTCACTCTTCCAAGCACCCCATCCCTCACCTCACTTCTATATGCTGGTGCCCATCCCCCTGCCAAGCTAGTTTAAATCCTCCCCAACAGCACTAGCAAACCTCCCCATGAGAATATTGGTCCCGGCTCTGTTGAGGTGTAACCCATCTGGCTTTTACAGGTCCCACCTAGCCCAGAAATGGTCCCAATGCCTCAGGAATCAAAAGCCCTCCCTCCTGCACCATCTCTCCAGCCATGCATTCATCTGTTCTATCCTCCTATTCCTGCACTCGCTAGCACGTGGAACTGGGAGTAATCCAGAGATTACTACCTTTGAGGTCTGTAAAATTTGCAAAATTTCTGCATTTCCCCCAAAGGTTATTATTAATAAAAAGGGACCTGCGTGGACAATTTAAATCAAAAAGGGTGCGCAAGATGGCGTCCGCTCCTTGTGGCAGAAAGCCTGTGAGATTTTAAAACTTGGAATCTGCGACGCAGGCAGCTGGTGGAGAAATCGAAACCAAAGCTGCAGTTTCTGTGAAGAGAGAATTTGTATTTTCCAACCAGACAGGACTTTGAATTATGTATTAGATCAAATTGGAGACAAATCTAAACACAGTTAGGCCTATAGTTAAGGCCATCAAGCAGTTTACATAAATAATCGGCAAAAGATTAAGGAAGCCATCGAGGCTGGACAGGCCCATCAAGGAACACTCATAACAAAACAAGTCAATTATCGGGCCGGTAGATGTGATTACCAGCCATCTAAAAACGGTTAGTATAGATTGCTACCATTATTTAAAATAGCCCACCAAGATTAAGACAAAGAACTAACCTGATTTGGCGCGCAGATAAGGGTTTCGAAAAGAGTATAATTAAAAGCCCCAGGTAGCAATCTCTCTCTCTCTGCTCTGCTCACTCTGCACTTCTCCTCCTCGCCCTCATGGCTGTCGCCCTTTCCCCGTCCTGTGCTTACCCCCTGGCCTTTGCCCGTGCCTTTCCCCACTCCATCTGGAAATTGCCCAGGCACTGCATCGGGTGGACACAGACAATTCAGTCCAGGTGAGGCGGGATGCGACGAGGCGAGGAGGTAAGACAACTGAGGAAGACAACTGAGGAAGACCAACTGAGGAGGGGAACTGAGGATAGGCTTCGAAACATTGGGCCTTCAGTCTCGGCCAACCTGCGACTATCTTTATGCAAACTCAAACTGTCAGCCGAGGAAGAGGAACTATCATCCCTGCAAGGTAAAGTACCCAAACAGAGACTTTAACTTTAGGGTACTCGAACCTGGACAACGCCCTTGCAGCGCCCAGAGGCCACGTGACGACGGCAGGCTCCAGAGAGCACCAAGAGCGAACCCCGAACACCATCGCTGTTTTGAGTCCAGCAGACCCTTTTGAGTGGTGAGCATAAATTCTGGCCCCTCATAGCTTAATCTAGTTAGGTATAGGGGGTGAGATAAGGATAAGGGGGTTGTTAAGATAATTGTGTTCCCTCGATGTGCCGTGTGTTCCCCATTCCCTGTATAAGTATAGTTATTTGTATTTGCCTGTAATTTTATACACTGGTAACTTCTCATAAGAATGTGTTCATTTTCTGTTTAATAAAATCTTGAGTTTTTCTTACATCCAAACCACCTGTCTACTCGAATCTTTTCTGTATCGCCGCCTGTACCTAAGTCCGGTGGCTAGAACCAAGGGGCATGGGAGCGATTCGAACCGCTCATAAACAGTCAGGGGCATAACTGACTGGGTGCACGCACCAAACAACACCATCACACGCCTTCCCCTACAGAAATGGCGACCATGGCAGGACACCGGCAACAGAGTTGCGATACAGTAGACAATTGTTCGGATGAGCAAACCATGATGGAGGAAAGGATTTCTGATTTTTGTGTTTAGCAAGGTGAATATCACTAAGAAGTGGATCACCACTCTGTTAAAGGCTGGGCGTCCGGTAGATGCAGCAGCTAAGTGGACAGAGGGAAAAGAACACAAGAAGTCCTTAGAGAAGGCAGTTTGGCTGATGTGCTTTAAAAAACAGGTCCAGTTTATGGACAGGTTCGTTGCAGCACAGGCAGTCTAGTCAAGGGAGTCAGCCCTGGAGATCCAGGATAAGGCTCTCGCAGGGGAGAAGTTATTAGTAACTTTGCAGGCTTTGAACCAGGAAAGAGTGCATTTAGTGGGAGAACACAAGGCCCAGTTGGAATACCTACGGTGCCAAGTCACTGAGGCCAAGGGAAATGAGTTAAGGTTGCGGGAGAAAAATGCCCGCTTGGCAAGGCAGATTAGGGAACAGGAAGAGAGAGTGCAGGAGGTAAAATCCGCTTACAAGCTAGCAAGTGAACAGGGGTTTGAGGAGGCAGACCACGGCCCCTGTAGAGAGAGGATAGAGAATCTGAGCCGGGCCCTCCGGAAGGCAAAAGGCATGGTATGCCTCATAAGCCCAAAGGCAGGCCAGGCAGATTTTATGGGGAATGAGGGGAGGACAGTTCCAACATCAGTAGTAGTGCTTAGGGACAACCCGGTTGAGAGAGAGGAGACCTCACGGCCACCACCCGTAGCGCCAAGTTTCAGCGAGGTTTGGCAGCAAGTGGGGGTGGAACCGGGGGTGGAACCAGAGGTGGAGATGGAGGTAGAGCAAACCCCGCCCGAGAGGTCGGAGCCAGGACCAATGCGCCCAGCACGACATCGGAGGTTCGGTCCACCCACCAATGGCGACAATGAGGGACCCCTCCAAAACCTGTTCATATTACCGTTTCACACCCAACAGCTTAGAGTTATGGTCAACTAGTGCTGTTGGGGAGGGTTTAAACTAAAGTGGCAGGGGGTTGGGAACCTGAGCAGGGAGACAGATGAAAGGGAAACAAGGAAAAAAGCAAAAGACAGGAAGGAGAAAAACAAAATTAGAAGGCAAAGAACGCAACAGTTTAAATCAAACATGGTCACAGTAAATAATACTTCATTTAGGTCTGAGAGCATTAAAAAACAAGCCTGAAGGCTTTGTGTCTTAATGCAAGGAGCATTCGAAACAAGCTGGATGAATTAGCTGCGCAAATAGAGGTAAACAAATATGATTTGATTGGGATTACAGAAACATGGCTCCAGGGTGGCCAAGGCTGGGAACTCAACATCCAGGGGTATTCAAAATTTAGGAAGGATAGGCAAAAAAAGAAAGGGAGGTGGGGTAGCATTGCTGGTTAAGGAGGGGATTAACACAATTGAAAGGAAGGATATTAACTCTGATGATGCGGAATCTGTATGGGTAGAACTGAGAAATATCAAGGGGCAGAAAACGTTAGTGGGAGTAGTATATAGACCTCCAAGCAGTAATACGGAGGTCGGGGATGGCATTAAAAGGGAAATTAGAGAAGCATGCAGTAAGGGCACAGCATTCATCATGGGTGACTTTAATTTACATATAGATTGGGCTAATCAAATTAGTAAAAATACTGTGGAGGAGGAATTCCTAGAATGTTTACGGGATGGTTTTCTGGAACAATATGTCGAGGAACCAACCAGAGATCAGGCCATCTTAGACTGGGTATTATGTAATGAGAGAGGATTAATTAGCAATCTTGTTGTACGAGGCCCCTTGGGTCAGAGCGATCATAATATGATAGAATTCTTCATTAGGATGGAGAGTGAAGTAGTTGACTCGGAGACTAGGGTTCTGAATTTAAATAAAGGAAACTACGATGGTATGAGGTGCGAATTGGGTAGGATTGATTGGGGAATGTCACTCAAAGGGTTGACGGTGGATAGGCAATGGCAAACATTCAAAGACCGAATGGATGAACTACAGAAGTTGTTCATCCCAGTTTGGGATAAGAATAAAACAAAAAGTGTGACTCAACCGTGGCTAACAAGGGAAATTAGGGATAGCATAAGATCCAAGGAGAGGGCATATAAATTGGCCAGAAAAAGCGGTAACCCTGAGGATTGGGAGCAGTTTAGGATTCAACAAAGGAGGACAAAGGGATTAATTAAGAAGGGGACAATAGAATATGAAAGTAAGCTTGCAGGGAACATAAAAACTGACTGTAAGAGCTTTTATAGATATGTGAAGAAAAAATGATTAGTGAAATCAAGTGTTGGTCCCTTGCAGTCAGAAGCAGGGGAAGTTATAATGGGGAACAAAGAAATGGCCGACCAATTAAATGCATATTTTGGTTCTGTCTTCACAAAGGAGGACACAAATAACCTCCCAGTGATGTTGGAGATCATAGGATCTGATGAGAGGGAGGAACTGAAAGAAATCAATATTTGTAGGGAAATGGTGTTGGGGAAATTGACGGGATTGTACGCTGATAAATCCCCAGGGCCTGATAATCTACATCCTAGGGTAATTAAGGAGGTGGCCCTAGAAAGAGTAGATGCATTGCTGATCATCTTCCAAAATTCGCTGGAATCTGGAACTGTACCCAAGGATTGGAGGGTAGCTAATGTTACCCCACTATTCAAAAAGGGTGGTAGAGAGAAAGCGGGGAATTACAGACCGGTAAGCCTGACATCGGTAGTGGGGAAAATGCTAGATTCCATTATAAAGGATGTATTAGCTGAGCACTTGGAAAACAGTGACAGGATCGGACAAAGTCAACATGGATTTACAAAAGGTAAATCGTGCTTGACTAATCTACTGGAATTTTTAAAGGTGTAACTGGGAAAATAGATAAGGTAGAACCAGTAGATGTGGTGTATTTGGACTTTCAAAAGGCTTTCGATAAGGTCCCGCATAAGAGATTAGTGTGTAAAGTTAAGGCACATGGGATTGGGGGCAAGGTATTGACTTGGATAGAGAACTGGTTGGCGGACAGAAAGCAGAGCGTAGGAATTAACGGGTCTTTTTCCGATTGGCAGGCAGTGACTAGTTGGGTACTGCAGGGATCGGTCCTTGGACCCCAGCTATTCACAATATACATTAATGATCTAGATAAGGGAACTAGATGTAATATCTCCAAGTTTGTAGATGAGACAAAGCTGGGTGGGTGTGTGTGCTGTGAGGAGGATACCGAGAAACTCCAGGATGATTTGGACAGGTTGGGTGAATGGGCAGAAGCGTGGCAGATGCAATACAATGTGGATAAATGTGAGGTTATCCAGTTTGGTGTCAAAAACAGAAAGGCAGACTATTATCCGAATGGCAATAGATTGGGAGAAGGGGAAGTGCAACGAGACCTGGGTGTCATTGTGCACCAGTCACTGAAGGTAAGCATGCAGGTGCAGCAGGCGGTGAAGAAGGCAAATGGTATGTTGGCCTTCATAGCGAAAGGGTTTGAGTACAGGAGCAAGGATCTCCTGCTGCAGTTGTACAGGGCCTTGGTGAGACCACACCTTGAGTACTGTGTACAGTTTTGGTCGCCTTATCTGAGGAAGGATGTTCTTGCCATGGAAGGAGTTCAGCGAAGATTCACAAGGCTGATCCCTGGGAAGGCAGGATTGACGTATGAGGAGAGATTGGGTCGATTGGGATTATACTCGCTGTAGTTTAGAAGAATGAGAGGGGATCTCATCGAAACTTATAAAATTCTGACAGGTCTGGACAAACTAGATGCAGGTAGAATGTTCCCGATGGTCGGAGAGTCCAGAACCAGGAATCATAGTCTAAGGATAAGGGGTAAGCCATTTAGGTCAGAGATGAGGAAGAATTTCTTCACCCAGAGTGTGGTGAACCTGTGGAATTCTGTACCACAGAAGGCGGTTGAGGCCAAGTCTTTAAACATATTCAAGAAGGAGTTAGATATATTTCTTAGAGCTAAAGGTATCAAGGGATATGGGGAGAAGGCAGGTACGGGGTACTGAGTTTGGATGATCAGCCATGATCTCATCGAATGGCGGAGCAGGCTCAAGGGGCCGAATGGCCTACTCCTGCTCCTATCTTCTATGTTTCTATGTTTCAATAAAAGGGAGACCCCTCGATCCACTTCAGGGAAATAGAGCAGACAGCCAGCGTCAATGACTGCGATGAAGCTGAAAAGGCCAAGTTGCTGCTATTCTCCCTGGAGAGTAGTCTCCTCCAATCCCTCTCTGACGAGTGTAAAAGGGGGCAGAGCGGGTACGAGGAGCTCAGCGATGCGGCTCTGGAGGCCATGGGGATGGATGAGGGAAGTCCTTTCTACGGCATTGAGAAGACGATCCAGCTCCCAGGGGAAACCCCGCAGGCTTTTGCGGACCGACTGTGGCCGGTGTACCGGAAGGCTTGCCCGGGGATGCCAGACCGAGCGTTCCTGGTGGTGAACAGCTTGCCACAGGTCCGGGCCAAGGCCGAAGCCTGGTTCGACCCCAAAGATCCCCAGGCCATAGAACTCACGGTAATTAGGCAGCTCACTCTGGCCTACAAAAACGGTAGGGGAGCCGATGCACACCCACCCAAGGGAAATGTGCATGAGACAAAACCTGGACCGGGTAGGAAAGAGTGGTACCAGGAAGGGAGTAACCCCCCCAACACAAAAGCGAATTGTTACGGGTGTGGCAAGGATGGTCACTGGCGGAAGGAGTGCAAAAACTCTTGGAAAGATAACAATGGAAAGAATTCCACTGCCCCAGCCAAAATGCGGAGGCAGGAATCACTCCCGCCACGGTCGAGTCATTTTTGGACGCCATGAGATCCATATTGACGGCCAAGCGAGAGTAGCAGATGCTACCAGTGCTCTGACCCCGTCACCCCCATCTAACCCACAGCCCTGACTAGAACCAGCGCAGCCTGTCGACCTGTGTCCCTTTGAAAACGATGAGGGGAACAGGCCCTGTGTTAAGATACGGGTGGAGACGGTGCAGGGGAGATATTCGGTGGACACTGGAGCTTCCAGCATGGTGGTCCATTCGGAAGACCCGACCAATCCACCCCGGTCTAACGAGGCCCCATTTAGCCTAATGGGAGCCACAGGGAACGAACAGACTGGGGAAATGGCCAGACCTTTGGCCATAGATTTGGGATCCCTCCCTACCACGCGGGATGGTAACCAAAGGACCAACGAGGTGGCCGAGCAGAGTGCTAGGGAAGGAGAGTTCTGGGATACCTGTAGAGCAGGCCCGGTAGCCGCAGTCCGGGACAAGGGAGGCACACAGGGGGTAGCTTTGGCCCCGGACCTAAAGCAGGTTCAAGCCCAAGATCTCGTCTGTAAGGCCGTCCCGGTAAAGGAAGAGAAAGGGGAGCCCCTAGAAGGTCCGTTCGGGGCAGCGGGCGAACTTTTAGGACAGGTTTTAACACAGGCCGCTGGTTATATCAACCAGTGTAAGCTGTTTACACCTGAAAGGGGAAAGCAGCCAGTTGGGGTAAGGTCTGAGGATAAAGATCCTCAGCCTGCAGCAGGAGCGAGTTCACAGACTGCACAGGCAGGTGCTGTGGCTTGCTTGAAGGGAGGGAGCATCCCACCCATCGATTGGGACACTCCCCCACTCTTCTGGGATCCAGATGAGGGGGAGGGACCTGAGGGTGAAAACCCCGCCCCTAACCCAGGTGTAGAGAGGGAGGGACCTGAGGTCGAAAACCCTGCCCCGGACCCAGCCATGGGACCTGGGGGGCGGAGACTCTCAGCTCGCAGCAGCAGGCTGCGAAGAGTTACCTGCCCCTAGCCCGGGTTCGGGAGAGGTCAAGCCTGGGGGAGCAGCGGTTCTGGTAAAAGGCCCAGCGGCCAAGAAAGCCCCACCCATCAATGCCCCTAGTAGGTCCGAGCCGAGAAAGCCATGGTCACCGGCCCTCCAAGGGCCGCCCCTCGGGTCAGGGAGAGGTCCAAGGACACAGGTCCTCAGCCAGCAGCCACGGGCTGCGAGGGACCAACAGTGAAGGATGGTGCGGTCGCACCAGGGTTAGCGGCGGGGCGCAGTCCGACCAGGGATTAGCCAGGCCGCCCGGGGATGGGCGGCGGATGTATGTAGTTTAGTTTAAGTTTAGTTTAAGTAAGGTGTAATTATTTAGCTTAAGTTTGGGTGTTTTGATTTAAGTTAAATAAGGTGATGGGTAGTTTTATGTAAGTAGTCTGTTAAGAGTGTATATTTGGGTCGAGGTCGCGGGACCCGACCATGCTTCACCAAGCCAGAGAATCTCTTGGGGACCTGGCTGCATGTTTTTACATCTTTTTGCAGAAAGACTTTCGGGATGGAAGGCACTGTGATCCTATTCATCCTGATTGGGATGAGCGCAAGGAGACGGGGCGACGTCCAAGACTCCCACATCTACGGGTGTTCGGGAGATAGAGCACCCCTTGCGATTGATGGGAGGGGTGAACGGAATGCGGAGGAGACCGCCGTTTACGTCCACGAGGGAAGGTGGCCAGGATGGCTGGGGTCCAATTCATCTCAATAGTCCAGCCAAACCGGATTCACATATGGGGAAGCCTCCCTCCTGTGCCCCAGGGTACGAGTCGTTACCACAAGGGTCAGCGTCACCGTTGGAAAGCGAATATGTTTGATGTGTAAAGGACACATTCCACTGGATAGGTGGTGGTGGCTCAGAAAGCTGAGCAAGGACATGAGGAACCCCGAAGTCGAGTGGGAACGGTTGGGGAACAACACCGATCGAGGATTAAGCGTGTGTTGGGACAAGTGGTGGGAACCGGATCAAGGGATTTATATCTGTATGTGGGGGTCAGAGACCGTCTGCCCCGCAGGCATATCCATCGTTATCCACCGGCAGTGGCACGACACCGGGGCGGGGATGAATTGGGATACCAGCCTGATGGTGTGTGCGGTCCCATACACCACAATCCCAATCAATGCCACTGAGCTTGTGCCCTGCCCAAGATGCAGGCGGTGAGATTATCAAGGGAAGGTTGCCCCACCGCCACCAAGGGACCAGGGAATGGGTTGGTACTAGTCCCCACCAATCAGATGATGTACCAGGGGTACACTACGCGGTAGCCTCCGTGATTTTAAATCTCACCGAGGTAAATTTACTGGAGTGGTGCCCCAAAGAAACAGAGCAGCTATACCAGGCCCTATTAAAGGACATGTTCAAGAAGTTTTACGAGTTCGATTTTGCCCACGTCGACAAGACTGAACTGTACACCACACACACCGAGAATTTTTGTGTAATGCAGGGAGGCAAAGAAGGGGATTAGGAAATTATGATTTTACTGCGTTTAATACTGGGTCCTCTGTCATCAACAGCTTGGATGACATAGAGCTGCAGACCCAGAAAAATGGTTTAAAAACAGAGTTAAAGAAAATATTACTGGATGAGAACAAGGTAGTGGGCGCAGCGTTGCATGAGGACCAGGCCATGATGGTCCATTTAAAGGAGATCATAGCCGAGTTGGAAAAGCATGTAAAGACGGTAGATGCTCTCATAAGGGAGGACAGAAATGCTTCTGACCTGGCTGCACAGAATGAGGTGTTCGTGTTATAAGGGGCGTGGTTACTGGGTGATGGCCGCAGTAACCTGGAGGATTTAAAACAGGGTTTGGTCCCCTCCTGGATTAGCAACAAGCACCTCACAGCCCTCCACCCTTTTGAGAATGCATTGAGCCCGTGCCAACTCCGGCTAGCCTCCGAAGCCTATCCAGTCCCCGTGGATTGTGGGCGGTCCAACCACACAATCATGGGAGTAGTAGTTAGGATGCCGGTCATGGGTAGGACAGCCCGACCCGTGCTGGTATACAGGGTTGAGAACATTGGAGTCATTCAAGGGGGTGCACACATTCGTTTCACAGCAGTCCCGCCTTACGTCATTAAGTGGGAGCACGCTATGACAGGTACTGACCTCTCAGGGTGCCGGAGCCAGGGAGCACACATAATCCTGTGTCCCCAGCACTTGAATGCCTATTCAAAACCACAGTGTGGGTTCAGAGCTGCTGGCATGAAGCCTATAAATTGTACTATGGAGGCAATGGCAAAAGGCCATGTTCCCCCGCAGGTAGCATATACAGGAGGTGGGACATATTGCGTCACCACCGGCGCGTCCCACTACCAGCATGGACAGCAGAGCTGGTGTCAGGTTAGTGACAGCAGTTTCTGTTTTAAACCTGAGGCAGAAGTTCAAGTGGCCCAGGAGAGAATTGTCCCCATTCCTGAACCCTCCACTGTTCACCTCACTGTGAAGGAGAATTTTACGAATTTGCAAAATTACGTAGCACACTTTGGCTATGAAATTCCCCCTCTCCCTGAAAACCTTACCAAAATACTCAAAGCCATTATAGTGTAAGATTTCACAATAATTTACAGCTCCGAAGATTAATTTTGATTAAAGAATACCTGGGCAATACCTTTAAAAATCCCGGGGGATCAAGATGGCCGTCAGACCGCATGGACTTGAAAGAGCAGCCTGGGTCTGTGGAAAAAGGTTCCAATCTGCCAATCAAAGGGGAGTTCCCACCTCCCTGCAGAGACAGTCGATGTGTTTACAGAAACTGCTACACAAAGGAGTAACCACTTGAGACTGCAGTTTCAGTTGACCACAGGACAATGGCTTTGTTTACACTAGCCTCCAAAGCTGTTTACTCAGCAATCACAGAAAGACATCATTGATGAATGGAAACACATTCAAAGCCAATCACAGACAATTGAAGAGACATTTAAACTGAGAAAAGGAACAGTTTAAAATGAATGGGTAATTCATCCAAAACCATCATTGGACAATGGGGCAGTTGGATCCCTTTTGTTTTAGCCCAGATACCTCCGGATCTGGGTGGGCCCCAAATGGGGGTATAAAAGATAGCTTCCCAGAAGCTCTCTCTCTCTCTGGCCTTGCCTCCGTGTCCCTCTACAGCGTGGCAGTCTGCCTGTAGAAGCGAAAAACCAGCAGTTTACTTTTAAAACACTGGGGTGTTTTTCACTTCAAGGCAGTGAAGATCTAAGTTCACAGGACACGGAGCAGGCATTTCCAGTGGTGAGCATATGTTTTTCTGGTCTTCCACAAGGCAACTTAGAATAAGTATAGGGGTGGGAGTAAAGTGGGAATTTCATTAGAATTGTGATTTTAGTCGATTTCCTTTGTTGTGTCCGTTTCTCCTCCCCTATCTAAGCAAGGCAGTGTTGCACCTAGCAGAGAAGTGCTATAGTGAACACTGAATTCGGCATTTAAAACTGTATTAAAAAGGAGTAGCTGTTTTAAAGTACTGTATGTAAACTGTATTAAAAGGGGTGTTGCATCAAGCTGAAGTGCTGTGGTGAATGCTGTGTAGCTATTTTTTTAAAGTGTTTCTATATTAAAAGTGCTGTTTATAAGTAAAAGCCACTAAGCTAAGGTGCTGTAGTGAGCAAAGGGTTTTTAAGCAAAAGGTGCTGGATTTAAAATAAAGTAGTGTTGCACTGAGCAGGGAGCACTCTAGTGGACACTGAGTGTACTGCGTGTATTAAAATTAAGTGGTGTTGCACTGAGCAGGGAGTGCTCTAGTGGACACTGAGGGTATTACAAAAGTGTTGCACCAGGCATAAGAGCTATATTGATTATTTTAAGTTGTTTCTTTCTTTTGTTTTCAATAAATACTGCTCTGTTTTGCACCCAAATCACGAGTCACGTTGTTTTCCGTCTACATCGCTCCCGAATAAGTCTGGCGGTCAGAACTCAGGAATAGGGGAGCGCTTCAAAACCGCAAGGGGGTCCCTGGAGCAGTTCAGATGCTTCTGACTGGCCAGAGACAAATAACCCCAACCCCACTAGCGTGTGCTAATTCCTTACAATAGTTTCTCAGAAACATTTTTACACTCTCGAGCAGAAAACAGTAGAGATAGGGATTAAGATATTGGATATTTTGATTCCACCCTGGTGGAACATTTTTAATAACATAGAGGTCCCTTCATGGATCACATTCCCACATTCTCGTGGTTTGTCAGTTAGGGATAGTGTTGTATTTAGTTTGTATTCAGTGTAAGGGAAAAGGTCGTTGGTCAGAATTCCGAAATCAGAGGATCTGGAAAGAACATTATGTAAAGGTGGAGGGAGATACGCCAGTTTCAGTCTTTTATCCTCTATTTTTGATTAAACGATTGTTGTTTCTTTGTGTTTGTTATTTTTAATAAGGATTTTTCTTTTTTTTTGCGACGCGGTTTAATAAAGATATGTGTACCAAGTGGTGCAGGGTTGTTGGACCCCCTCCATGCTTGGATGTTTGTAAAGTCTGTAATTTTATCCTATGTATGCTTATGTACACTACATTTTTCACGGAATGGGAAGTGCATGTGTCGTGGGTATATTAGATAGGTAATTACAGGGGAAGGTTGACTATGGAGTCAGAAAAATTTTGCTCACATTAAAAGTATGATACTTCAAGCAAGTTTTAGTGTCACAGGGGGGAGTGTAGGATTTGCAAAATTTCTGCATATCCCCGAAGGTTAATATTAATAAAAAGGGACCCTGCGTGGACATTTTAAATCAAAATGTGTACCCAAGATGGCGTCCACGCCTCGTGGCAGAAAGCCTGCGAGATTTTAAAACTTGGACTCTGTGACGCAGGCAGCTGGTGGAGAAATCGAAACCAAAGCTGCAGTTTCTGTGAAGAGAGACTTTGTATTTTCAAACCAGACAGGACTTTGAATTATGTATTAGGTCATATTGGAGACAAATCTAAACACAGTTAGGCCTATAGTTAAGGCCATCAAGCAGTTTACATAAATAATCGGCAACAGATTAAGGAAGCCCTCGCGGCTGGACAGGCCCATCAAGGAACATTCATAACAAAACAAATCAATTATCGGGCCGGTAGATTTGATTACCGGCCATCTAAAAACAGTTAGTATAGATTGCTACCATTATTTAAAATAGCCCGCCAAGATTAAGACAAAGAACTAACCTGATTTGGCGCGCAGATAAGGGTTTTTGAAAAGAGTATAATTGAAGGCCCTGGGTAGCAATCGCTCTCTCCCTCCTCTGCTCGCTCTGCACTTCTCCACCTCACCCTCGTGGCTGTCGCCGTTTCCCCGTCCCGCGCTTATCCCCTGGCCTTTGCCCGTGCCTTTCCCCACTCCATCTGGAAATCGCCCAGGCACTGCATCGGACGGACACGGACAATTCAGGCCAGGCGAGGCGGGACGCGATGAGGCGCGGAGGTAAGACAACTGAGGAAGACAACTGAGGAAGACCAACTGAGGAAGACCAACTGGGGAAGACAAACTGAGGAGGGGAACTGAGGATAGGCTTCGAAACATCGGGCCTTCAGTCTCGGCCAACCTGCGACTATCTTTATGCAAACACAAACTGCCGCCCGAGGAAGAGTAACCATCATCCCTTCAAGGTAAAGTACCCAAACAGAGACTTTAACTTTGGGGTACTCGACCTGGACAACGCCCTTGCAGCGCCCGGAGACCATGTGACGACGACAGGCTCCAGAGAGCACCAAGAGCGAACCCCAAACCCCATCGCTGTTTTGAGTCCAGCAGAACCTTTTGAGTGGTGAGCATAAATTCTGGCCCCTCATAGCTTAATCTAGTTAGTTATAGGGGGTGGGATAAGGATAAGGGGATTGTTAAGATAGTTGTGTTCCCTCAATGTGCGGTGTGTTCCACATTCCCTGTATAAGTGTAATTATTTGTACTTGCCTTTAATTTTATACACTGGTAACTTCTCATAATACTGTGTTAATTTTCTGTTTAATAAAATCTTGTGTTTTGCTTACATCCAAACCACCTGTCTACTCGAGCCTTTTCTGTATCGCCGCCTGTACCTAAGTCCGGTGTCTAGAAACCAGGGGCATGGGAGCGATTCGAACCGCTCATAAACAGTCAGGGGCATAACTGACTGGGCGTACGCGCCAAACAACACCATCACACGCCACCCCCTACAGGTCCTGCTTTGTAATCTCTTTCCTAGCTCCCTATCATCTTCCTGCAGGACCTCATCCCTCTTTCTGCTTATGTTGTTGGTACCGATATGGGCCACAACCTCTGGCTGTTCACCCTCCCCCCTCAGAGTGTCCAGCAGCCGTTCAGTGACATCCTTGACCCTGGTAGGAAGTAAGCTATGTGGCCAACATTTATCCATCAACCAACACCATGAAAACAGTTTTTTCTGATCATTCAAGTCATTTGCTTTTTGTGGGAACTTGCTATGTGTAAAACTGGCTGCCACGTTTGCTTACAAAACAACAGTGGCTACAGTTCAAAAGCAATTCATTGGCTGTGAACAGGCTTTGGGATGTCCTGAGGATGTGAAAAACGCTAAATAAATGCAAATTCCTTTCTTCTTTTCTTTCTAACATCGATGATTTCAACTGCACTGCAAATCAGAAATTGCTCTATAAATCAGAAGGGACTGGATTTTGAAGTACAAATATTGAACTTCTGTTAGAACATGTATTGATAAGAAATGTGAAATAAATGGTCCATAATTAAATTCTTATGAAGCTTTTTCTTCATTAAAAAGACATACTTTTCATTGTTGATAAATGTAGCCTTAGAATTTCAATATGCTGAATACAAACTTTGCCTAAAGCTGCTTAGCTAAATATACAAAAGGGAGCAGATTGTACAAAATGCAGCAAATGAATGGCTTTGTACCTGTCACCCATGTACTCCCTTCCAGGACTGTTCCCCACATGGTTTGTTTCCAAACTGATGTACAGAGCCTGAGGTTGAATTTCTAGCAAATAATGCCACAGGCAACCATGGAATTCAACCAAGAGTCTGCTGTTGAAGTCAATAAACAGAGTAATTATGCTTCGAAATGGTTATAATGTTGATCGTTTGCACTGTTACAAGGGTGTAACAATACTAAAGATTCCAGTGGTATTATAAACCATGAGGCCCAAGGAGTACAGAGATTGCACCTATCCAATCAGCACTCAAACTACATCATCGGGGTCAGACAGTGCCAGCCATTTTGTTATTTTAAAAAAAAGTGAATGGCCACGAAATTACCCCACTTAGCGCCGGCATTTAATGCCGGTTTTGGCAGAAAAATGGCAGCTGCCTCGCTTCCGGTCACTTCTGACGCGGTCGTGGTGGTCACCATTTTGGGCAGATTGGTAGAGCAGCCATTGCTTGTGTTCAGCTGAAGAATGCAAATGAGGCAGATTTTGATGTGCAATGCTGATTTGATGCATGCCCTGCTATTTTGGACATCGCCGCTCAACTGTATGCCCTCTCCAAAGCACGCACAGCTGGACAAGCATTCAGCTGCATGAGGGACCCCCACCAGTGATAGTTAAGGGCATCATCAATAACTTTCAGGTAACTGCGTGTCAGCCAATGACTCAGTGGGTCGCACTCTCCTAGGTGGGAGGGGCTAGGAGTGAACAGGTGCTGCTGGCTGCTTGATTACTGCAGGGAGTTGGAGTGAGTTTGTAAAAAGTTGGTGGTGGTTTTTTTTTCAGGTTTTAGGGCCTTTTTGGTCCTTAAACAGCAGCCAGATAGTTGCTGAGCGGCCTGGTGGTCGTGTGCCCCTCAGTAGACAATGTTCCCAGGATGAGCTTAATCAGGGGAGAAAATTTGGGGGAAAGGAGAAAAAATGGTCCAAAGATTTCAGCCGGGATCCCAGGAGGTTTGGAAAAGAAAATACGGTGGTGGTTAAGTGCGAGGATAAGGAGATACAACTTGGGATATTATTCAGGTGGTACATGAGGACTGCGATGAGGGAAGCTGCTTTGCCTGCCAACCAAAGCTGAATATTGGGTTTGAGGTGATGGTTAGTGGCCGAGAGGAGGTGGAAAGACTTTTACTGAGCTTGTAGGTTAGAGATAATTTCTTGGAGGTATCTCTGCTATATTCTGAAGAGGTGGTGGTCTCATTCTTAAACCTGATGGTTTATACTGAGGGGTGTGTCACAAAGGCCCCATCCGATGTGCTAATAAAAAGTTGGAGTGATGGGACATTAAAATTTGCTTGGCAATAAAGAGGAGATACTATACAGGAATGCGGGTAGCAGGTGGAACCCATTTTTAAAGGTACGGTTCCCAAAGGGGGTGAAGTCATTGCCGTATAGCATGAAATTTGAGACAATGAAAGGAGTGCAATGCAGGTGAAGGTTTGTTATTATTGACTTGGGCACGGCATTCTTGTAAGAAGCTGTCCAGACTTGTACTGTTATAACTGAGGCGAGTCAGGACACATCGCTTGGTGCTGCAAGGCGGAGAGCTGTGGTGTGTGTCACAAAGGACCCACCCGCTGTGAGTGTGAGGCAGAAGGAAGCTCCTTGAGTGACAAGGAGATGGGAGAAGGAGCAGGAGGTGTGAGTGGAGCGGCCGGAGGAGTGGAACAGGCGGAGGACACAGCTGGTGAATGGAAGGAGAAAAGAGCACAGGAAGATGTAGAAAATTACAGAGCAGAGATCAGGATGGAGATGGTGGCAAACACACCAAGTACAGAGGAAAAGGACAAAGACAGCAGAGGGCAGCACAGGTCAAGGGCAGAGATGTGCAATAATATGGCTAGGATTTCCCTAAAGAATCTGGTGTCCACGGGGGGAGAGGAGGCGGGAGCAGGTTGCGGGGTAAGTGTAAGTACTCCAACAGAAAGACGGGGAGTTGGACATCTCAGGGAGCAGGAGGGGCCAATACAAGGAGAGGGTGCAAGTGGCAGGAGCCTTAAAGGGGCAGCAGGACGGGAGCAAGATAGGTGCACATGCGCCATTGTCCCAGAGGGAGAAGAAACAGGGAGCAAGGGTCAGCAGTGAAGACGAGGCTGAAGGGAGTGGAACTGTTGGAGAAACCATGATAGCAGGAAGATTCTCTAAGGGAAATTATGGGCAGGATTTTCATTGGGCTGTGGAGGCGGGATTGGATGCATGTGGGGGGTTAAAATCCAAAAATTGGGGGGCACGAACCCATCCCGCCCCCAACCCACCTCCGTGCCAGCTCCAAAGGAGGTGGGTACCCGACCCACACTGGGACCTGTCTCCCTGAGGCAGGAAGGGGATTAGTGCCAATTAACTGCCAGTTAACAGGTAGTTAACAGGCAGTTTTAAGCCTAATCCCTATTTTCATTATTGAAGTGCAGGGTTCCTGCTGGCTCCAAACCATGCCAAGTTAGCGAGGTGGGTCGTCGGGCTGAAGGGTTTGGAGGGGTCGAGATGTCCGGTGTTCAGGTGAGTGATGGGTGCATGAGTGCAGAGATAAGTGTGTTTGGTGTGTTTAAAGTGTTAAGAAGTTTTACTCACCTTTACAGTCTTCCTTCCTTCAAGTCTTGGGAGTCTCTCATCTCACCGGCACAGAAAGCAGAATGGCCGTGGTCTGTCAAAAATTGCAGCATTCAGCTTTCTGTTCCGGAGAGATCTCTAAATCATCCTGAGAGGAAGGAATTAACTTAGAGTACAGATTGTCAGTGCTCCCAGACGCTGATATTTCATTTGTCAAAAGTTCTTGACAGAAGAAATATCAATCTGTGATGTCACCTGTTCCCAGGTGGCCCTTAAATTGCCTGCTGAGCCCGCTGGGTGGGCTCAACAAGGTCAATCAAGTCAAAATCACGTGGGTTAGCCACAACTCGATAGAGATGGGACTACAACCCCAAAAGTTGTAGTCCCGCCTCCTAACCGCCTCCTCAATGAAAATCCAGCCCAATGTATCTGATGAGGAGCAGGGATGGAAGGTTACAGAAGTGCTCGAGGAGTCAGAGGGGGACAGGGACATGGAAGTGGGGGGTGGAGTGGCATCATGTGCAAAGGGAAAGGTTATTGAGGGGCAGGAGGAGGGAGAAGGGGAAGCTCCTCGGCCCAAACCTAATGTAAGGAAGAGGCTGAAATAGCAGGGAAGGTCCAAACAGAAGGTGAAAAAGAGCTGGAGGCTGCAGGAGAAAGCAACAGCTGCCTGAAAAGATAGGAAGGAGCACACGAGGAGGGAATGGCCAGAGATTAAATTGTAGGAGTCTACGTACTCCTAGCAAAAAATACTGAACTCGGAGAGGTTCAACAGAAAAGGTTTAATTGTTGAGGTTGCATGCTGAACACAAAATGGAGTCAGAGACTACACAAAGTACGACTGCCTTTCATCAGTGCACAGCTTCGACTGCTCCTCCCCTGCTCTGGGCTTAACTATGTTGCAGATCGAGTTTCTTAAAGGTGTGATCCATCTTAAAGGCATGATGCCTGATTTATAGTCTACGGACCGGAAAGCGGATTGTGTCCTTTCTGTGATCGGTACGCAACACAGCTCCCCCCAGAATCCACTACTAGGGAGTGTACGAATCGGTGTGGTGACTTGATGGCACGGCCGGAATGGCTCTTGCCGGTTGGTGTCGGGAGGGGGCAGTCGGATGCGTCGGGCTCTTAGGCGGTCTGCCCCGCGGTGGGGGTTGGCCCACTTGAACGGGTTCATCGAGCTCTAGGTGCGCCAGCTTGAGCCGGTCGACCGACACCTTGTCAGTTCTGCCGCCCACTTCGAGGAGGAAGAACTTGTTCCCCGTCTGGAGTACCTTGTAGGGTCCGTCGTATGTGGGCCGTAGAGGTCCTCGGTGGGCGTCATGGCACATGAAAACAAATTTGGCCATGTGCAGGCTAGGTGGTACGCGGGTTGCTGGTTCACCGTGCCAGCCGGTGGGTACCGGAGCGAACTGTTGTGCTCGGTTGGCGAAAGCGCGGCGTTGCTGGTCAGCTGACCAGGGGTTCGTGGCAGTGGGGAGGAACTCTCCGGGTACACGCAGTGGCTGGCCGTACACGAGTTCCGCCACCGAGGCTTGCAGGTCTTCCTTGACCGTGGAGCGTAGGCCGAGTAGCACCCACGGGAGGCGGTCGATCCAAGCCTCGTCCTCGAGGCTGGCGCGAAGGGACGCCTTCATGGACCTGTGGAATCACTCGCACAGTCCGTTGGCTTGGGGGTGGTAAGCCGTGGTGCGGTGAATGGCCACCCCGAGGTTTCGGGCAATGGCGGCCCACAGATCAGAGGTGAACTGCGGGCCTCTATCCGATGTCATGTCGGAGGAAACGCTGAACCGAGCAACCCAGGTACCGATGAATGCCCTCGCGATGTCGGCAGTGGTGGTGGACGTAAATGGAATGGCCTTGGGCCAGCGGGTGGTACGGTCCACGATTATCAGCAGGTGTGTGTGACCTTGTGATGCGGCAGGGGGCCGACGAGGTCGATGTGGACGTGGTCGAACCTTCTTTCTGGCACGGTGAACTCCTCGAGTGGGGCTTTGACGTGCTGGTGGATTTTGGCACGCTGGCAAGCTATGCAGGGTCTGGACCAGACGCGCACATCTTTGCGCAGGCCACGCCAGACAAATCGGTTGGCCACCAGTCTAATGGACGCATGGGTGCCGGGGTGTGAGAGGCCGTGGACGATGTCGAACACCCGTTTTTGCCAGGACGCCGGGACTATGGGGCGGGGTTGCGCCAAGGAGGTGTCGCATTTGACTGTGACGGCGGACGGGTCGCAAGCGACGTCGGTCAGTCGCAGCCCTGGGAGGGTTGTCGGCGCGGAGAGCAGAGTGGGGTCGGTGCGTTACTCCGCTGCCAGTTGAGCATAGTTCACTGTCAGGTGGGCGCCATGGACGGCGGGGCAGGATAGGCAGTCGGCCACCGCGTTGTCTCGACCGGAGACATGCTGGATGTCCGTGGTGAATTCAGACACCGCGACGAGCTGGCGTTGTTGCCTGGCTGACCACGGGTCCGCAGATTTCGCCATCACGAATGTCAGGGGTTTGTGGTCGACAAACGCGGTGAAGGGGCGGCCCTCCAGAAGAAATCTAAAATGGCGGACTGCCAGGTACAGTGCGAGGAGCTCACGGTCAAAGGTGCTGTATTTGGCCTCCGGGGGGCGCAGTTGGTGGCTGAAAAAGGCAGCGGTTGCCAGGCCCCATCGACCCACTGTTCGTACACGGTGCCGACAGCGTGGTCGGATGCGTCCGTGGTGAGGGCCACCCTGGCGTTGGGCTGTGGGTGAGCGAGCATGGTGGCGTCGGCGAGCGCCTTTTTGGTCGAGTCGAAAGCGGTCAACATGTCCGCCGACCACTCGATTGCCATTCTGTCTTTCTTACCCCGGAGGGCTTCGTATAGGGGCCGCATGAGGGAGGCCGCTCCGGGAATGAAGCGGTTGTAAAAGTTGATCATCCCCAAGAAATCCTGGAGGCCTTTGATGGTGGTAGGCCGGGGGAACTGCTGGACGGCTTGCACCTTGGCGGGCAGGGGAATGGCTCCGTCCTGCGTGATGTGGTGGCCGAGGAATTCGATCCTGCTGAGGCCGAATTGGCACTTGGCTGGGCTGATGATGAGCCCGTGCTCACTGAGCCGCTGGAACAGGGTGCGGAGGTGCTCGATGTGTTCCTGCTTGGAGGAACTAGCTACCAGGATGTCATCCAGGTAGACAAAGAGGAACTTCAGGTCCCGGAGGACCGAGTCCATGAGCCGCTGGAAGGCCTGGGCCGCGTTTTTGAGGCCGAAGGACATTCGGAGGAACTCGAATAGTCCAAAAGGGGTGATTATGGCCGTCTTGGGAATGTCCGTGGGGTGGACTGGCACCTGATGGAACCGCACACCAGGTTGACTTTGGAGAAGACTGAGCGGCCGGACAGTCTAGCCGAGGAGTCTTGAATGTGCGGTATGCGTTACCGATCCGGCGTGGTGGCGTTGTTTAGGTGCCGGTAGTCCCCGCAGGGATGCCATCCCCCATCGGGTTTGGTGACGATGTGGAGTGGGGAGGCCCAGGGGCTGTTGGAGCGGCGGATGATGCCGAGCTGTTCCATTGTGGCGAACTCGGCCCACGCGATCTCCAGCTTGGCCGGGTCCAGCCTACGGGTGCACCTTGGCAGGCAGGGGCTTATCGGTTTCGTTGGCCAGGGCCTCGAGGTCCGTGAGGCTGAACGCCACGATCGCCAGGCGGATGCTGGGAGGTAGTTGGCAGATAAAGAGCGTGCGGAAGAGGGAGCCGGGTGGTTTCTCGGCGGTCAGAGCAAGCATGTGTGAGAGCAAGTCTGATGGCGTGGAGTCACCGAGGCCCGGGAGGTCGAGGAGGTGGCAGTTGCGCAAGAATTGGGAGGCTGTGAATTTTTTAATGAGCGCGGCCTTGAGATGTGCGTACTTGCCTTCCTCCGGAGGGTTTTGTAGTGTTGTCCAGACTTTTGTGATTGTGGAGCTGCCCAGGGAGGCGAGGAGGTAGTCGTACATCGTTGCGTCGGCGGTGATGCCGCGGAGTCGGAATTGCGATTCGGCTTGATGGAACCAGGCGGTGGCCAGGTTCTCCCAGAACTCCGGCAGCTTCACAGAAACTGCGTTTGTGTCAGCCATGGTTACGCTTAGGAGTCGTCCTGAGCATCGGGGTCACCAATGTAGGAGTCTACGTACTC
This sequence comes from Somniosus microcephalus, assembly GCF_052327205.1. Taxonomy (NCBI): domain Eukaryota; kingdom Metazoa; phylum Chordata; class Chondrichthyes; order Squaliformes; family Somniosidae; genus Somniosus; species Somniosus microcephalus. The sequence continues at coordinate 236,596,631 of NC_140987.1, forward strand.
CTAGCAAAAAATACTGAACTCGGAGAGGTTCAACAGAAAAGGTTTAATTGTTGAGGCTGCATGCTGAACACAAAATGGAGTCAGAGACTACACAAAGTATGACTGCCTTTCATCAGTGCACAGCTTCGACTGCTCCTCCCCCGCTCTGGGCTTAACTATGTTGCAGATCGAGTTTCTTAAAGGTGTGATCCTTCTTAAAGGCATGACACCTGATTTATAGTCTACGGACCGGAAAGCGGATTGTGTCCTTTCTGTGATCGGTACGCCACAAAATGAAGAGGGGATAATCAGGCACACTTCCCTTATTTGGAGCCATGATTATATTGGTCTCGATTAATGTGAATGGACTGAAGGGTGAGAAGAAATTGCAGGAGCTGTTGCAATGTTTTAAAGGCACTGACGTGTGTCTGCAAGAAACCTTTTGGGATGAGGGTATCCTAGAAAGAGTTTGGAATGTTTGAAAGGAAGAGGTGATAAAAAGTTGTGCAAACAATTACCGTAGAGGGGTGGCTGTTTTGGTGACTCCGTCCATAAAAGATAATGTTGCCTTGGTGGACAAGGACACTGAGGGGAGATTTTTATGGCTAAAGGTAAAAATGGAGGAATTTATTTGCGATCTCTTTAATATTTATGCACCGAACGAACTTTGCAAGTGTCGCAAGATTTTTCGGTGGTTATTCACTGAAGTGGCAGAGATGGAAATTTTAATGTATTTTGCCCAGATGACCTTTAAGGATAACTCCAGAGGGATGATTGTAAAAATGATGGCAAATTTAAATTTGAGAGACTTATGGAGGGATCGGAACCCCATAAAAAGGGAGTTCTCCAGAAGAGTTTGAAGGGATAATTACAAGTCCTAGCCCTGTTTGGGCTACCCCAGATCAGGTGTATTCACCAGATGTTCACTTTCAGCTTAAGTTAGAGATAGCCGAATTCCATAAGATGCTTAAATGGGTCTAAAGGTTCAGGCTATCTCTCCCTAAAGGAAAGGAATGACTGAAGATGTTACCGTCCTCCAGATAGCACTTTTAATAAGTTTAACTAGACTGTAACCTTCCGGATATTATGAGGGTCCAGAATGCCCCCCAGAATTCTGCAACTCCTTACAAAAGGGTGTACAGAAATTGGGTTTGTGAGTTTATACAGAAATACTCTTTGAGACAATTCTAAAAATATATAGTTTTATTTAAGAGCCGACATTCAGTTAACAGCTGTTGAATCAGTTGCAACTTTAACAATTCAAAATACAAATAGCTTACTTTTCTTATTTCTCAGAGATCCTTATTCTCAAATCTTTACTTCATTACATTTCTACATTTCTTACTTATTTCTAAATCCAGATTATCCACCAAAATCAATTACTTAGATTACACGAGACTCAAAGTTAAAAACTTACAGATGGTGCCTGTAAAGTTGAGAAATGCTTGGCCCATTCAGCGAGTTCTGACTTTCTGTTTGAAAAGCTTTTATTTTTATACCCTTTTTGCAGTGGTTTATTCTTTGAAGTTCTCTGCTGATGTAAACTACTGTCTTTATTGATACCTCTGTTGAATGCTTTCTATCTTACTGTTAATTCAACTATTGCATGCATAATTATGCCTCTACCTTTAGGTGTTCCAAAAACTATCATCAAAACAATATGACAGCAATAGTTTCTGTTTTAACCCATTCTTAAAAAATTATTTCATTCAATTCTTAATATTGGTTTTAGCAGACATTGGCCTAGAAATTCATTGACGCCACTTTTGGGGCGCTAAAGTGGGGCGTCCGCTAAAGTTTGCGGCCGCCGCCAAATCGATGCCACTTCTCCGATATTCATTAGCTTCGCCCTAGGAGTTCGGGCGAGCGCTAAAACTGCTGCTGGACGCCTCTCTTTGGGCGCTAAGCCGGAGGTGGTGATCGATAGCGCCGAGGCCGGGCGCAGCGCAGGTGCGGCCATCTCGTGATTGACAGCAGACACCCTGGCGCTGGCCAACTCTTAAGGGGGAAGGGTCGACTGTGTCTGCTGCCACGCCCTGGATAGTGGAGCCCGCCAGCTAGGCCTGAACACTGCTGCTGGACCCAAATAGCGCCTGAAGACATGGAGAAGGCCCGTGAACGTGCGCAGCGCTTCTCAGAGCGTGATCTGAGTGTGCTGATTGCTGCTGTGGAGAAGAGGCGCCATGTTTTGTACCCGGACAATGGCAAGAAGGCGACGGTCCGCGTCTACAGGAGAGCCTGGATGCATGTTGCCACCAAGCTGTCAGCCAACAGCGACGTCCCCAGGAGCGGTGCCCAATGCTGCAAAAAGTTAAATGACCTCACACGCATTGTCAGGGTGAGTACCCTTTCCAGTGACCTCCTCATCCTTGCATGTGCACCTCACATTATGGGCAAAGGGACCTGAAAGCTCTAATGGCCAGCCTTCATCCAGCAGCTATGGGACAGGCATGAGCATCAATTGCACATTCTGCACTTAACACACTGGCCAAGCTATTCCACCATGGGAGGCAGTGCACACCAGATCATGGCGACACACTGGCCAGGCTATTCCACCATGGGAGGCAGTGCACACCAGATCATGGCGACACACTGGCCAGGCTATTCCACCATGGGAGGAAGTGCACACCAGATCATGGCGACACACTGGCCAGGCTATTCCACCATGGGAGGCAGTGCACACCAGATCATGGCGACACACTGGCCAGGCTATTCCACCATGGGAGGCAGTGCACACCAGATCATGGCGACACACTGGCCAGGCTATTCCACCAGGGGGGGCAGTGCACACAAGATCACGGTGACACACTCTACTTAGAGGCCATCCTTTCTCTTGCAGGCCAAGCTGGCGAATAATCGCAAGAGCCGGACTGCGACCGGGGGAGGCCGACCCCATATCCAGCCACTCACCGACCTGCAACATCGCGTGGAGCGCCTCATGGGTGGCCGGGTGATTGGGCCCATTTCATGTGGAGATGCCGACCCTGTTCTGGGCAGCAATGGTAAGGACATCACCTTTTGCACCTCTCTCGTCCCACTTGCGCATCAGATCTACATCCTTTGCCACTGTCCGACCAGTGCGCTGAATGCCACCACTCATGCATCCCGCACTGACGCCCTCTCCTCACTCTAAAGCTACTCTTGTGCCTTCCTGCTTTCAGATGGTGAAGAGGAGGTCCCTTAACTTGCCAGTGACAGACCGTCCGAAGAGGAGCAGGAGGAGGAGCAAGAGGAAGGCGGCCCATCAGGGGAACCCTCAGCTGCGGCCACCCAGGCCAATGTAGGGGACACGTCTTCCCTGGAGGGCAGCGTGGCGGAAGTGTCGAAGGGGAGGGGAGCTCCTGGGACCTGCGGGCTGCAGAAAGGCGGGAGGGAGGTGGATGCTCGGCGGCCTTCTCCCCAGAGGGGGGAAGCGTCGGAGGGGAGTCCAATTGCTGGGCCCAGCGGCCTCCAGCAATGCAGGAAGGGTCGGCCAGCTCAGCGGCCTTCTCCCCAGAGGGAGAGTCCGGCCTCCAGTCAGGAGATGCTCTTCGCCGAGGAGATGGAACGCCTCGAAGACTTGTCCGCGAACTCGGAGCGCCGGCACACGGAGCTCATGGTGGCAGTGGCACGGTTGCCTGAGTCCATCGATTCCCTCTCTCGGAGTGTGGCCGAGTTCGGGCCCTCAGAGGCCACCAGTCGGGCGGAATACCGGGCAGATCAGGCAGCGAGTCGGGCGGAATTCGGGGCAGCTCTGTCAGCGACTGGCCAGGTGATCAGTGGTGCCGTCCAGTCACTGGCTGCTCTGATGCGGTCAGTGAACAGGTCAACACGGGCATTCACTGCTGCCACACTCGCTGTGTCAGCCAGGCATCGCCAGGGCACCCGGCGCGCTGCAGCAGCACAGTGGTCTGTCCCTCGGCAGATTGGTGCGCATGCTGCAGTGCTGGCCCGGGCGAGTGCCAGTGTCTCAGGCGACCAGCGAGTGCCTGCCATCCGCCAGCTTGCCGCCATTCCTCCAGCCGCCACTGCCAGTCCCCCAGTGGAGCTGCCAGGAGCTGCTGCAGCGACTGATGCTGGCCAGCCACAGCTGCAGCAATCAACAGCCGCCCGCTCGACAGCCAGACCTCGACTCGGCCGACCCCCAAGGGCATCTGCCGTCATGACATGTGCCCCTCAGGAGCCTGCCCCCAGCCTTGCAGCAGCCAATGGCCTTACTTTGAGGCGGAGCAGCAGGGTGGGCAGGGGCCACCCAAAGATGGCCAAGGCATCGCCCTAGCGGGCCAAATAGTCGAATGTGTGGCCATTTGTGTTTGTTTCTTGAGGCCGAGAATTGGATGTTTGTTTTTTGAAGGCCGATGATGTGATGTTTGTTTTTGACGAAGGCTGAGAATGACGGCCATTTTAGTTGCCCTATTTTGTTAATCCTCTCCAGGTTGTGGGAGCGAGTAATGTGTTTGAGTGTTTTTTGGGGGTTTCGTCTGTTTTTGGTTTTCATGTGGGAAGGGCCCAGAGTTTGTACAATAAAGCATTTTATTTATTCACATTGTCCATGTTTGATCTTTGAAGTGTTTGTTGCCTTAACCGGCTGAGGGCTTGCGGAGCGGCTGCAATCATGTTCTATCATTGGCACAAGCCATTCCCTGACAGGGGGCCTAGAAGTGACGTTCAATAAGCCGCCGACGGGCGGCCCTTGGACCTTGTGCCTCCCTCCTGGGCTGGTACTCCTCGTCCTCATCGTCCTCATGCTCCTCTTGCTCCTCCTCCTGAGGTGGTGGTCCAACGTGAGGTGGCAGTGCCTGAGTCCTGCGGATAGCCAGGTTGTGCAGCATGCAGCAAACGACGACGAATTGGGAGACTCGATCCTGCGAATACTGGAGGGCTCCCCCGGAGCGATCGAGACAGCGGAACCGTTGCTTGAGCACGCCGATTGTTTGTTCTATGAGGTTCCTCGTCGCTTGATGGCTCTCGTTGTATGCCTCTTCAGCAGGGGTCGTGGGCGCGCGGAGCGGGGTCATGAGCCAGGTACACAAAGGATAGCCTTTGTCCCCGATAAGCCATCCTCTTGGGGGAGGCTGTGCCTGGAACATGTCAGCCACAGTTGTCTTTCGCAGGATAAAGGCATCGTGGCTGCTGCCTGGAAAGCGGGCATTGACAGCTAGGATGCGCTGCCTGTGGTCACACACCAGCTGTACATTGAGGGAATGGTAGCCCTTCCGGTTGCGGTAATCCTCGGCATGCTCAAGAGGTGCCCGCAAAGCCACATGCGTGCAGTCAATGGCGCCCTGCACCATGGGGAAGCCCGCTATTCTTGCAAACCCCACTGCACGCTGCTGCTGCTTGTCCAGGGTCATGGGGAAGGAGATGAATTGATGTCTCCTCCTGAAAAGGGCTTCGGTCACCTGGCGGATGCAGCAATGCACGGCGAACTGGGAGATGTTAGCGATGTCCCCAGTAGCGGATTGGAAGGAGCCGGTGGCATTGAAGTTGAGAGCCACCGTCACCTTCACTGCCACCGACAGAGACGTCCTGCGCATCAGCTGTGGCTGCAGATCTCTCTGAAGCAGCCGGCAGATGCCTGCAACCACCTCCCTTCGGAATCGCAGCCTCCTAACACACATCGCGGCAGACATGGTCAGATAGGAGGTCTGCTGGCGGTATACCCTGCGTGGGTAAGGCCTCAGTTAGCGACGCCTGTTGCCCCCTCTGCATCTAGCCAGGGCTGCCACTCTCTCACGGCGTCTGTAAGCCCTTCTGGCATAAGGCTGAAATTCAGCGTTGCCACCCAATGCAGCCCCCATTATATGCTGGCAAACACTGAGCTCTGAATGAAGGCAAAGATAATTGGTAAGCTCTGGCCTGAGCCAAAAATACCTGTCCAAGTGTTGGTCCAAACCAGTATACTCTCCTCCTTGGTCTCTGTCCAAAAAACCGTTGCACAAGAGTGAATGCTGCAAAATGGCTGGCCTTTATACTGCTGGGTAAGTGCCCTTTAAATTGCGCTCCCCGCGGCCCGGCTGGGCTGTGTACCGTTCCACTTCACAGTCGCTCGGGCCGCCCGGCGCACAATGGGCCGGCGTGAGTGAAGTTCCGGTTCGGGGCGCACAAAAGGCGTTGCACTAGCAAATGACGTCATGATGTGCGCGCGCAGCAGGGCGCGTTCTAAGACTTTGCGCCGGCGCTAAATGTGTACTGAAGTTGGGGCGAGGTGCAGATCGCGCTGCGCCCGGCCGCTAAGCGCCTAGCGCTCGAAATCTACTCCTCCTAAGGCGCTAACGGCTGCCGCGCCCAACTGAATTTCTAGGCCATTGAGTCTCCTAACTGCACCAAGTTCAATACAAACACAAATGTAATTGCTTGGTATATCTATTGAAGCCATATCTTCAAATTGTTCTTGTTGGTATCATATTTACTATGTATAAATTAAAGACACTTTGATTGAGTGTTTACTTGCTTTCTAGATATCTCAATTGGTTGCATATTTAATCTTATGTTTCCTGTCTTCCAAGTTTAACATAAAAACTATTTGACCAGCAGGTGTTTCTTTTACTTGATGTCATATTTTCAAAGGCACATACCTCTTTTAATGTTTGTGTTTCTGTTCAACGTGTTAGCTTATAACACCTTAAACTTGGTCTTCCATTGTGTTATTCCCAAACTCCTGACCTTTCGGAAGTGCCAAACAGCCATTTCAATAAGGTCATTGTTTTAGTATATTTAACTAATTCCCATTTCAAAGCTTGTTTGGTTTTTACAACTTTGTTATCAAACCATCCCATCTCAGAAGCCTGTATTTCTGTTTACAGCTTGTGTCTCTGAGGTTTATTAGATTTTTAAACCCAGTACATCATGTATTAATAATGTCAGAAATCATAGGATGGTGTATTTTTCTGAAATATGGCTTATACCCTCACAAGGTTGGATGCGTGATATTTTAAAACAGAGCCAAATAGATTTTGTGTTAATGTGGGTAGGGTTAAGTTCTGAGGTGATGGATATTTATTTTAAAAAGTATTTTTAGTGCCTTTGGTTCTTAGAATTAGAAACAGCAGAGTTAAGATCGGCCCAGGTGTGTGGATTTTAAACAATCAATACCTGAAAGAAATTGCTCATAAAGAAGGGATTTTAAATATAATAAAGAATGCTAAGAAGGAACCATTATTCTTGAAAGAAAGAAGAGTTTGGTGGGAAATTTTCAAATATGAGGTAGAAGTTTTTTCAGTATATTATGTGAAAGAGTGAGCAGCAGCTAACTGGTGTCGAGAAGAGAATATAAACAAAAGGTTTATGGATATCTGTAAAGCAGTTGACGGAGGGGATAAGGGAGCAAAGAGTAAGTGGATGGTTTTAAAGGAAGAGTGGGAATTGTTGCAAGCTGAAAAATGCAAGGGGGCCATTCTCTGGGCAAAGGCTAAAGAGGCATTGGAGGGCGAAAGATGCACTAGATATTTTCAAGAACAAGAGAAGCTGCGACAGAGATTATCATTAATTGGAGAGTTGAAGGTTGGGGAGAAGATCGTTAATGAAAGTGGAGAGATTTTGCAGGTGGCTAGTAGCTTTTATCAAGAGTTATATACAAAAGAACACATTTCCAAATTGGCAATGGAGAAGGTTCGTGCTTTTATTGAAGAGGTTTAAAGAAGGATGAGATAAGCATGTATGACAAAGAAGTAGGATTAGCGGAAATAAAAGTAGCAATAAGTGGGATGAAGGGGGGTAAAAGCCCAGGGTCCGATGGACTAAGTGCAGAATTTTAAAAAGAATTTTTAGAGATTTTTAAGTCCATTGCTTTTAGAGGTTTTTAAGGAGATTGAAATTGAGGGAAGCCTGGCTCCATCTATGAGAAGAGGTGTCAGAATCTTAGCTTATAAAAATAAAGGGGATAGAAGGGATCTAAAGAATTGGAGGTCCTTCACATTATTAAATATGGATTATAAGATCTTGGCGAGGGTTATGGCAAATCGTATGAAGGAGGTGATGCTGCAGATAGTTTTGCCCTCTCAGTCCTATGATGTCATAAGCCGGGAGATCACAGACTCTGTGGTCTCAATCCAAGATGCGATAGACCTCATGGAAGAGAGTGTGAGGGAGGCTTATGTATTAAAGATAGATCAAGAGAAAGCCTTTGATGGCGTCTCTCATGAGTTTTTAACTGATGGTTTTGGAAGCATTTGGTTTCGGGAAAAAATTCATTGTGTGGATAAGGATTTTATATTCAAACATCTTTAGCTGTGTTAAATGTAATGGTTTTTTATCCAAAGTGTTTTCCGATATAGCGGTCAGTGAGACGGGGTTGTCCCCTGTCCCCATTTGTTGTACACATTGGTAGCAGAACCATTAGGTTACATGCTGCGAAAGGAATTAGGCGTGGTCTGGATTGTGGTTCCCAGTTCGGGCAGGTGTCGGTGATACACCAATATGCAGATGACACAACCTTAACATTGAGAGATGGGGAGTCAGTGAGGAAAGCTATGGGGGTAGTGGATAATTATTGTAGAGCTTCCGGAGCCAGAATGAATTATAGTAAGTCCCAATGCATGGTTGTAGGAAGAGGTAGGGGGGAATGATTGGAGGAAAGCCCCTTTAAGGTGGTGGAGGTTTAGGAAATTCTGGGGGTGCATATGGAGTGCAAGAAGGACAGGGATGAAGAGGCTCAATTATTTTGGGAACGGAAGGTTATAAAAATTAAAATGATTTTGGGAAGATGGGAAAAAAGGTGGTTGAAAGTGCAAGGATGAGTAACAGTGGTGTCTGCTCTCCTGCTATCTAAGCTATGGTATTTATTGACAGTGAAGGATATTCTTGAGTGGGCGGAAAAGTCCATCCGAGAGGCTTGTGTGAGATTTTTAGGGGAAGGGAAACCAGCCTTGGTTGCTTAAAATACTATAATTGGACAGAGAAATCAGAGAGGACTCAATTTCCCAGATATTGATTTGAAGAAAAAATCCTTTAGAATCAAATTTGTGAAGAGATTTCTTCAGAAGTCAAATACAAGTTTTTGGAAGAGTTGTTTTGAGCATTTTTTTTAAATGAATTGGAATAGGAGGGCAGGGGATATTGTATATGAAATACAATAATATGATTTTGAAATCGATTAAACCTCTCCCTAGGTTTTATAAGGGGGTTGTAGAGTCTTGGGCCCAATTTTTAAAAAGTGTGCAGTTTTAGAACAGCCCTTACTTTTGAACAGGTGGATCAACATTGAAGGTGAGGTATTGTTTAATCAAGCTTTTATAAAAGCTGGTATTATATATGTGAAAGATGTATTATATGAGGTAATTCCAGGTTGGTTGCCGGAAGTGATAGTGAGGGACATGGTATGGGAGGAGGATCAGGAGGTAGAGGAAAAAGCAACAGGAATCATGTATGAGAAGATTGTGAGGGCAATGCCACAGGATTGGATGGAAGAAATAAATGCACAAATCTCCAAAGGAAGTAAAATGCATTGCACTTTTCCAAGCTTTCTGCTGGATAAGAGGGAGGAGTTGGTCCAATTTGACAACTGTAACACTCAAGATTTCTATGGGGTATTTAGAGATTGGAGATTCAAGACACCTGCTGGTCAGGAGTTTTGGCAGAGTATATACTTACAGCTGGACTTCAACAGGATTTGGAAGGGAGTGTGGGTGAATTTTAAATGTCCAAAGTGGATTGAACTGGATTTCAAATTGGCTCATAACTGGATTTTTACCATGATGCTCTTGTGTAAGATTGGGCGAATGGAGGGGGAAACTTGCCCAGTGTGTGGGACATGGGATGTGACTCTGTCCCATTTACTGGTGTTATGTCGGCTGTTAAATGATTTTAAGTACTATGTTCGACAGTTGTTTGAGGGTCTTTTGCTGGGTGGGGACCGAAGAGTGAGAATTTGAATCTCATGGGATTCAATTTTGAGATAGGGATTGCAGGAGAGTCAGGCCAAGTCTAGCAGAGCGGCAATTAATTTAATGTTCAGATTTGTAATTGTGCAAAGAAGGAATGCTCTGTTTTTTAAGGGGAGGAGAATAAATCTGAAAGAGATTTTAAATATAAGCTAAAAGATCATTATACGGTTCTGTGGATGTTTTATTCAGAAATGAATTTAAAGGTACTATTTGTAGAATTTGCAAAATTAATATTGTATTATAAGGGTCCTTTGGCAGAAGAGGCCTTGGTTTAAAGACTGTTTTAAAAGAAGCCCAGAAAAAGGGGCATATAAAATGGCCACCAGACCACGTGACTGACTTATTGGGACACTTTAAAATGGTTCCTGCAGTCCCCAGACAGCCTTTGTGGATTCAACCCACAGTAAGTTCTGGAAGCCGTTTCTAAGGAAATGAAACCAGACCCGTACGCATACATATAGATTGGATGCAGATCCAGCCAGATCAGCCTGTTGATAAAGGTCATCAAAATGTTTACCCAGACAAAGGGGAACAGTTTCATATTCATGAGAAGAGTATCAATGACACCAAGAAGACATTAAAACATTACCAGGGCATTCCAGACCAGAGATGGCCGTCACCGGCCATCCCGAAAGCAGTTTAAATATAATAACTACCCCGCTGTGCTATAAGCCTGCCAACAGTTAAACAAAGACTAACCTTGATTTGGTGAGAGATAAAGGCTTCTCCTGAGAAGTATAATTGAAGACACCTGGGGTAGCGATCAGTAGCCATCGTAGCCAAAAAATAAACAGTCATTGTGGTGCTATCATCGTATTGGTGGCATGATCGCTTGAAGAAGAAGAAGAAGAAGAAGGTGATTCAAGTCTGCATCGTGCCCTGGGGTAACCATTGGGAGATCGTCGACAAACCCCGGGCCATTTGATGAGACAAAACTACAGAAGAAACCTATATGAAAGCCGGCTAGAGGCTTCCAACCATGGTCAAGCAGATGGTCTCTTCCCCCACATCGACATCCAGGCCCACTGAGATCCAGCCTGTCCGTGACCTTCACATCGAGGAAGAGAAGGCGTGTCGCAGCTCGCAGCCCGCAGCGCTGACCACGAGGAAACAGGACACCTGAAAGGATCAAAACGCAGACCTGTTACAAAACCTTGCAATTCCCAGTTGGATTGGTGAACATGTTTCTGGCCCTACATAATCGGATCTAGATAGGTTTAAGGGGATGGGCATTTGGGGTATAATTAACAAGGGTTGTTGTCCCTCGATGTTCCGTGTGTTTCCCCATTTCATGATGGCTTTTGTAAGGTATAATATGCCTGTATCTATTTTAGCTAGTACTGTATTGTTATGGTTTGTTTTTCCCTCCCATGTACCCTCTTATTTGCTTGCATTTGATTTGTTTTTCCTTATGCAATAAAATTTCATTTCGGTTCATTAAACTTGGTCTATAAGAGTATTCTCTGCATTGTAGTTCCTGCAACTAAGTCCAGTGTCTTGAACCTAAGGGGTGAGTGGGTCGAACCACTTAAGGTTTTACTGTGCAAAAGAAAGAGAGAGGCCTCTGGTGAGAGAAACCTCTGCGACCTCAGAGAGAAAACTCCTTACAGAAAATGGCGACCGCGGCAGGACACTGGCAGCAGGATTGCAAATTATTAGACCCAGGTTTGAATGGTCGAAATGCAATGGATGAGAGGATAGCGGATTATGTCTTTGGTAAGGTAAATCTCACTTAACAGTGGATTTCCGATCTCTTACTGGATGGGCGTCCGGGAGACACAGCCATCAGGTGGACAGAGAGCAAAGAGCATAAGAAGTCAGTGAAAAAGGCAGTGTGGCTGATGTGCTACAAGAAACAAGTTCAGATTTTGGACAGTCGTTGCAGCACAGGCAGCCAAGATCACAACCCAGGCAGCAGAGATAGAGGAAAAGGCCATGGGTGGGGAAAAACTCATCACAGCGCTTCACGCGCTGAATCAGGAATGCCAAGTTGTAGCCAGCCAACATCAGGCTAAAAGAGAGTATCTGGAATGCCAGGTTACTGAGGCAAAGGTCCATGAAGCAAGAATACGGGAGAAAAACGCCCGCCTCGCACAACAGCTAAGAGCGCAGGAGGACAGAGTAGTGGAAGTCAAGGCAGCTTACAAGCTGGCTGTAGAACACGGGTTTGAGAGCACAGACCATGGCCCCTGCCAAAAGACCATAGAGGACCTGAGAACGGCCTTGGTTAAGGCAAAATGCATGGTATGCCTCGTAAGCCCAAAAGCAAGTCAGATTGACTTTTTGCAGGAATCCAAACACCCGATTCCTTGCGAAGTAGTTGCAGCACCAGCCACTGAACCCTCAGCCCCGCCGAGCTATAGTGAGGCTTGGCCCAAAAAGGGGGTGGTGGAAGAAAGGGTAGCCGAGGTGGTACAGGAGGAGGAACAGCCCCTGGTAGTACAGCCGGAGCCGGCACCAATGTGTCTGACTCGGCACCAGAGGTTCGGTCCCAACGCCGCAGATGGCATGAACGGACCCCACGTTGTACAAGGTATTGGTGAGACCGCACCTGGAATACTGCATACAGATTTGGTGTCCATACTTAAGAAAAGACATACTTGCTCTCGAGTCAGTACAAAGAAGGTTCACTCGGTTAATCCCGGGGATGAGGGGGTGGTCATATGAGGAGAGGTTGAGTAGATTGGGACTCTACTCATTGGAGTTCAGAAGAATGAGAGGCGATCTTATTGAAACATATAAGATTGTGAAGGGGCTTGATCGGGTGGATGCGGTGAGGATGTTCCCAATGATGGGTGAAACTAGAACTAGGGGGCATAATCTTAAAATAAGGGGCTGCTCATTCAAAACTGAGATGAGGAGAAACTTCTTCACTCAGAGGGTGGTAGGTTTGTGGAATTTGCTGCCCCAGAAAGCTGTGGAAGCTACATCATTAAATAAATTTAAAACAGAAATAGATAGTTTCCTAGAAGTAAAGGGAATTAAGGGTTACGGGGAGCGGGCAGGAAATTGGACATGTGTCTAGGTTCGGATTGGTCATGGCCCTGTGGGTAGTGGAGTGTGCCCAGGGGCCGTGTAGCCTTGTTCTGCTCCTACGGTGTTCTAATTCTGTGTTAGATTTCAGGAGATGGTTTTATTCCTGTTCCTGGCTGGGGTGGAGATCGCCTTTACAGAAGGTAAGTACTGTAGAAAATATAGGGACAGAGTGATCTCCTGGAAGAATTTCGATCGCCTAGATGGGTCGGAGAGGAATTTCCCAGATTTTTTTCTCCCAAATTGGCCATTGGGCCTTTATCTGGTTTTTCGCCTCTCCCGGGAGATCACATGGGTTTGGGTGGATGCAGAGTGATAGAAGATTTGAGGTTAGGATCAGATCAGCCATGATCTTATTGAATGGTGGAGCAGGCTCGAGGGGCCGATTGGCCTACTCCTGCTCCTATTTCTTATGTTCTTATGTTATGTTGAACCAGATCGTGGTGCCCTACGCTGCCCCACAACTAAGATCCATGGTGAGCCACCCCCCAAGACTCACAGTAAAGGGAGATCCCTCAGTTCATTTCAGGGAGATAGAGGAGACAGCCGCCATCAATGATTGTGATGATCTTGAACAGGCAAAGATGCTGCTCTTCTCCCTGGATAGCACAATCCTTCAGTGCCTCTCAGACGAGAGTAAGAGGGGGCAAAAAGGGTATACGGATCTCAGGGATGAGGTCCTGGAAGTTATGGGAGTGGACGATGGTAGTCCGTTCCAACGGGTGGAAGGGACTGTGCAGCTAACTGGAGAACCCCCACAGGTTTTCGCAGAAAGGCTGTGGCCAGTGTATCGGCGCAGTTGTCCGGGCATGCCTGAACGGGTTGCAATGAACGCCGAACAGCGGGTTCATTGGTTCCGTTGCTTGGTTGCCAACAGCTTGCCACAGATACAGGCCCTAGCCAAATCTTGGTTTGACCCCCAAGGTCCCGGTGTCATGGAGGAAACGGTGCTCCGCCAGCTCACTGTTGCATACAAGAATGGTAGAAGTCAGCAGGTACCTCCCTCTAAGGGAAAGGTGCATGAGGCAAAACCCGCAGCCCCAAGTAAGAAGGAGTGGCGTCAGGAGGGGAATCGCCCTGCCCAAGCCAAGCTCAATTGCTATGGGTGTGGGAAAGATGGACATTGGCCCAAGGACTGTAAAAACCCGTGGAAGGATAATAAGGGAAAAGCTCCTGCAGCCCAAGCCCAAGCTCAGACCACCGCCCCAGCACCAGCCCAAACCCAAGCCACAGCTCCTGTCCCAGAAAAAGGAGCTGGTGCATCTATGGATCCCGCTGCGATAGAATCAATTTTAGGGACAATGCGGTCTCTTATGATCTCGCAAGGGAAGATAGCAGCCATCACCGGCGTGATGGTTCCCTCGGCCCCCTTTGACAACTCACAGAATTGACGAGAGCTAGCGCAGCCTGTCGACCTGTGTCCTCTAGAAAGACATGCACAGGAAGAGACCTCCTGTAAAATGGAGGAATACCTGCGGTGCCAGGTTGCGGAGGCTAAGTTAGTTGAGCAGGCTTTAAGGGAGGAGAACGCTAGGTTAACAGGGAGGGCTGGCAGTTTAGAGGGTCAGCTAAGGGCTTGTAAATGGTTTCACATCAATCAGTGCAAACTGTTTAAGCCGGGTGCAAAAGAGCCAACAACCGAGGCCAGGTCTGAGGGTAAAGTTCCTCAGCCTGAGGCGTGCAATAAGTCACAGACCACACAGGCTGGAACCGCAGCCTGCTTGAAGGGAGAAGCTGTCCTGCCCACCAGGGAGGTTTCCCCATTGGCTTGGGACTCAGACGAGGAGGAGTCCGAAGACCAAGGCCCTCCTCCTGATCCGAACGCCATCGGGGGGGAGCCCGAACAGCTAGGTCCCGCCCATGACACGATTCTGGAGGAGGTGGAGTTGGAGGACGGAGGTCCCGCCCTCGACTCAGGCGTAGGGGAGGTAGAACTTGGGGGCGGAGATTCTCCACCTGTAGGGACAGGTAGGGAGAAGTCATCTGCCACAGACGCAAATCCCAAAGGGGCGGAGCCTGAGGGAAGGGAGCCGAAGCCGGCAGTCGTGGAGGAGCCACGGGCTGTGAGGACTAAAGTCCCAACCACAGGTCCACTTGCTAAGGTAGCCTCGCCCAAGGCACCCTCTCGCAGGTCATCTCGAACGCCTCAGCCAAGAAAGCTCTGGCCAGATTCCCCCTACGTCAGCAGACACCGACTGGGGAAATCCCTAGAAAGATGCAGTCCCCAATTGGCAGCAAAAGGCTGCGAGGGACCCAAGCTACAGGTCAGTGCAGCCCCGCCACAGGGAGCGGTGAGCTGCAGTCCAATCAGGGATTAGGTAAGCCGCCCGGGGACGGGCGGCGCTGTACATAAGTTAAGTTTAAGTTTAATTAAGTTTAAGGTGTGTAAATATTAAAGTGATTAGCGTTATAAGTAGTTTTGGAATCTGCCCAGCATGTGTGTTGTTTGGGATCGAGGTCGAAAGACCCGATCATGCCTTCACCTAGGCCAGAATCTCTCGGGAGCCTGGCTGTATCGTTTCATTTGTTACAGGGACCAAAGAGATGATGAGAGGAATTCTCATCGCGTTCGCGGTGATCGGGTGTAGCGGGGCCTATCGGGGCCGCACCAAGGACTCCGCGATTAACGGGTGCTCTGGTGACACAGCCCCCATCGCGACCGATGGGTCGGGCACACGGGGCGTTGAGGAGACAGCCACCTATTTCCACGAGTTGAGGTGGCCAGGATGGCTGGGGTGGAACTCTACGGAATACTCCAGCCAGTCCGGGTTTGCGTACCGAGAGACTTCCCTAATGTGTCCCCGAGTGAGGGTCATCGCACCCAGAGTCAGCTTCACCGTCGGGAAGAATATTTGCCTGGTATGTTTTGGACATGTTCGTTTGGACCGATGGTGGTGGCTGCGCAAGTTGAGCAAAACCATGAAGAACTCCACGGTCGAGTGGGAGAGACTGGGTAACAATAACAATCGGACTATTACGGGGACTCATGGGGGGTTGAGTGTCTGTTGGGACAAATGGTGGGAACCAGATGAGGGGATTTACATCTGTATGTGGAGTTTAGAACGCGCCTGCCCCACAGGCGTCTCCATCTTTTTCCAAAGGCAGTGGCAAGATGCTGGGAAAGGAATGAGGTGGGACATCAGCACACGGGCATGGGGAGTCCCATACTCTCAGATCCCAGTAAACGCCACTGAGCTCATCACCCGCCCCCGCAAGCCCCTGCCCACGATTCCGGTCGCCAAAGCCCGCAAGGAAGGGTGCTCCACCACTACCAAAGGACCCAGGAATGGATTGGTATTATTACCCACAGGTCACGTGCTGTACCAAGGGGTGCACTACGCGGTGGCTTCGGTGATTTTAAACCTCACCGAGGTGCGATTGCAAGAGTGGTGCCCAAAGGAAACGGAGCAATTGTACCAAGTCCTGTTAACAAACATGTTCAAGCAGTTTTACCAATTCGACTTTGCTGATGTAGACAGAGCTGAATTGTACACCACACCACATGAGGTCTTGGACAGGGTAGGGAGACAAAGAAGGGGTGCAGTAAATGATATTTTTACAGCTTTTAACACAGGGATTTCCGTCATCAACACTCTGGATGACGTGGAGCTGCAGACCCAGATCAATGGTTTGAAAACACAGTTAAGAAAGATACTGACAGATGAGAATAAGGTAGTGGGTTCTGAGTTTGATGAGGACCAGGCCATGGCACTACACTTAAAAGAAATCATAGCTGAGCTGGAGAAACACGCTAAAATGGTAAATGCTCTCATCAGGGAGCATCGGAATGCGTCCGATCAGGCTGCGGATAACGAAGCTTGCGTGCTGTATGGGGCGTGGTTAGTGGGCAAGGGCCGCAGTAATCTGGAGGATTTAAAACAAGGTTTAGTCCCCTCCTGGATCAGCAACAAGCACCTCGCAGCCCTCCACCCTTTTGAGAATGCATTGAGTCCGTGCCAGCTCAGACTAGCTTCAGAGGCCTACCCAGTCCCAGTGGACTGTGGACGGTCTAATTACACCATTATGGGTATGGTGGTAAGAATGCCGGTGATGGGAAAGACAGCTAAACCCGCCCCGGTATACAAGGTGGAGAACATTGGAGTCATTCAAGGGGGTGCACACATTCGCTACACAGCGGTCCCACCATATGTCATTTGATGGGAGCATGCAATGACGGGTACCGACCTCTCGGGGTGCCGGAGCCGGGGAGCACACATCATCCTGTGTCCCCAGCACTTGAATGCCTATTCGAAACCACAGTGCGGGTTCAGAACTGCTGGCGCGAAGCCTATAAATTGCACCATGGAGGCAATGGCACAAGGCCATGAGCCCCCGCAGGTGGCATATATAGGAGGTGGGACATACTGTGTCACCACTGCAGTGCCGCACTACCAACATGGAAAGCACGGCTGATGTCTGGTGAGTGACAGCAGTTTCTGCTTCAAGCCCAAGGCAGAAGTTCAAGTGGCCCAAGAGCGAATTGTCCCCATTCCTGAACCTTCCACTGTTCACATCACTGTTAAAGAGAATTTCAACGATCTCAACGATTCGTTGCACATTTTGGATATATCATTCCCCCTCTCCCTGAACACCTCACCAAGATATTAAAAGCTGTTGTCGTTTCACAGAAACATTTCTACACACTGGAGCAGAAGACTTTAGAGATAGGGGCAAACATATTAGATAGAGTAAACCCACCATGGTGGGATCTGTTCACTAATATCGAAGTCCCTTCTTGGATTAGGATAGCCTCTCACATCCTTGTAGTGTGTCAGGTTTTTGTTGTAATCTATTTACTGTTTGTACACTGTTAAAAGGTCATACATTTGCAGAAGTATGAGAACAGAGGAGAATGGAGAGAGCATTATGTGCGGGTAGAAGAAGAGACACCCGTTTAGATTTTTGCTGCTATGTATAAAGTTAAAGTTTCCCTCCCTCCTCTATGTTTGATGTTTGTTCAGGGGTATTTTGTGTGTGCACTTTATTTTTACTAGTGAAGTTTTATTGAGCGAGTTGTTGTTAATAAAAGATAATGTGTATGAACCAGGTGGTGTAGGGGTATTAGGCCCCCCTCCATGCCTGGAAGTGAATGTGTCAGATATTAAATCCAATGTATTACCATCTATAGATGCTTAATGTACACTGTAGGTTTTCTGAAATGGGACATGCATATGTCGTGGGGTCATAGATAGGTAAATACAGGGGATGGTTTAATTATGGAGAGTCAGAAAATGTTGCTCACCCAGAATTATGATACTTCAAGCAAGTTATAGTATCATCAGGGCGGACTGTAGAATTCGCAAAATTAATATTGTATTATAAGGGCCCTTTGGCAGAAGAGGCCTTGGTTTAAAGACTGTTTTAAAAGAAGCCCAGAAAAAGGGGCATAAAAAATGGCCACCAGACACCGTGACCGACTTATTGGGACACTTTAAATTGGTTCCTGCAGTCCCCAGACAGCCTTTGTGGATTCAACCCACAGTAAGTTCTGGAAGCCGTTTCTAAGAAAACAAAACCGGACCCGTACGCATACATATAGATTGGATGCAGATCCAGCCAGATCGGCCTGTAGATAAAGGCCATCAAAATGTTTACCCGGACAAAGGGGAACAGTTTCATATTCATGAGAAGAGCATCAATGACACCAAGAAGACATTAAAACATTACCAGGTCATTCCAGACCAGAGATGGCCGTCACTGGCCATCCCGAAAGCAGTTTAAATATAATAACTACCCCGCTGTGCTATAAGCCCGCCAAAAGTTAAATAAAGACTAACCTTGATTTGGCAGGAGATAAAGGCTTCCCCTGAGAAGTATAATTGAAGACAGCCGGGGTAGTGATCAGTAGCCATCGTAGTCAAAAAAAAAAACAGTCATCGTGGTGCTATCATCATATTGGTGAAATCAGCGCTTTAAGAAGAAGAAGAAGGAGATTTGAGTCTGCATCCCGCCCCGGGGTAACCATCGGGAAAACGTCGACAAACCCCGGGCCGTTTGATGAGACAAAACTACAGAAGAAACCTGTATGAAAGCCAGCTAGAGGTTTCCAACCGTGGTCAAGCAGATGGTCTCTTCCCCCACATCGACATCCAGTCCCGTTGAGATCCAGCCTGTCCGTGACCTTCATCTCGAGGAAGAGAAGGCATGTCGCAGCTTGCAGCCCGCTGCGCTGACCACGAGAAGACAGGATGCCTGAAAGGATCAAAACGCAGACCTGTTTCAAAACCTTGCAATTCCTAGTTGGATTGATGAGCATGTTTCTGGCCCTACATAATCGGATCTAGATAGGTTTAAGGGGATGGGCATTTGGGGTATAATTAACATGGGTTGTTGTCCCTCGATGTTCCGTGTGTTACCCCATTTCATGATGACTTTTGTAAGGTATAATATGCCTGTATCTATTTTAGCTAGTACTGTATTGTTATGATTTGTTTTTCCCTCCCATGTACCCTCTTATTTGCTTACATTTGATTTGTTTTTCCTTATGCAATAAAATTTCATTTCATTTCATTAAACTTGGTCTACAAGAGTATTCTCTGCATTGTAGTTCCTGCACCTAAGACCAGTGTCTAGAACCTAAGGGGTGAGTGGGTCGAACCACTCAAGGTTTTACTGCGCAAAAGAGAGAGAGAGGCCTCTGGTGAGAGAAACCTCTGCGACCTCAGAGAGAAAACCCCTTACACTATTTTATGATCAATTTTTAAAGTACAATAGATTAATATATGTTATGGGAGGCAAATTAAACTTTGGGTTTTGATGTTAATATGTGGTGGAGGAATGGCTGTGCCGAGTGGCAGAAGGGATTTGTATGATAAATGGAATGATCACGATGATGTAAATGTTTTTAATATTCAATAAATTATATATAATAAAAAAAGTGGGTAACACTCTCACCTCTGAGTTAGAAGGTTGTGGGTTGAAGTCCCACGCCAGGAATTTAAGCGCACAAAATCTAGGCTGAACTGAAACTCCAGTGCAGTGCTGAGGGAGTGCTGCAATGTTGGAGGTGCTGTCTTTCAGATGAGATGTTAAACCAAGGCTATGTCTTTGCTCTCAGGTGGACGTAAAAAACCCAATGCCACTATTTCGAAGAAGAGCAGGGGAGTTATCCCTGGTGTCCTGGCCAATATTTATCCCTCAACCAACATCACTAAAGCAAATTATCTGGTAATTATCACATTGCTGTTTGTGAGAGCTCGCTTTGTGCAATATGGCTGCCGCATTTCCTACATTAAAACAGTGACTACACTTCAATAGAACTTCATTAGCTGTAAAGCGCTTTGTGACACCTGGTGGTTGTGAAATGTTCTATATAAATGCAAGTCTTTCTTTCTTTCTAACTTGCTTCTTATTTTTTATTTGTTTATGGGTTGTGGGTGATGTTGGCAAGGCAAGCATTTATTGCCCATCCCTAAATGCCCTTGAGAAGGTGGTGGTGAGCCTCCTTCTTGAACCGCTACAGTCCTTGTGGTGAAGGTACTTCCACAGTGCTATTAGGTAGGGAGTTCCAGGAGTTCCAGGGTTTTGACCCAGCGACGAAGAAGGATCGGCGATATACTTCTAAGTCAGGATGTTGTTTGACTTGGAGGGGAACTTGGAGGTGGTGGTGTTCCCATGCGTCTGCTGCCCTTGTCATAAGAACATAAGAACATAAGAAATAGGAGCAGGAGTAGGCCAATCGGCCCCTCGAGCCTGCTCCGCCATTCAATAAGATCATGGCTGATCTGATCCTAACCGCCAATCTACTATCACAGAACCATCTCCTGAATTTAACAGAATTAGACACACGAAATAGGAGCAGGATCAGGCTACACGGCCCCTGGGCCCGCTCCGCTACCCACAGGGCCATGACCAATCCGAACCTAGACTCATGTCCAAATTCCTGCCCGCTCCCCGTAACCCTTAATTCCCTTTACTTCTAGGAAACTGTCTATTTCTGTTTTAAATTTATGTAATGATGTAGCTTCTACAGCTTTTTGGGGCAGCATATTCCATGGACCTACCACCCTCTGAGTGAAGTAATTCCTCCTCATCTCAGTTTTGAAAGAGCAGCCCCTTATTCTAAGACTATGCCCCCAAGTTCTAGTTTCACCCATCATCGGGAACATCCTCCCCGCATCCACCCGATCCAACCCCTTCACAATCTTATATGTTTCAATAAGATTGCCTCTCATTCTTCTGAACTCCAATGAGTAGAGTCCCAATCTACTCAACCTCTCCTCATATGTCCATCCCCTCATCCCCGGGATTAACCGAGTGAATCTTCTTTGTACTGACTCGAGAGCAAGTATGTCCTTTCTTAAGTATGGACACCAAAACTGCACGCAGTATTCCAGGTGCGGTCTCACCAATACCTTGTACAAATGAAGCAATACCTCCCTACTTTTATATTCTATCCCCCTAGCAATGAAAGCCAACATTCCATTGGCCTTCTTAATCACTTGCTGCACCTGCATACTAACCTTTTGAGTTTCGTGCACCAGGACCCCCAGATCCCTTTGTACTTCAGTACTTTCCAGTTTCTTGCCATTAAGATAATAACTTGCTCTACGATTTTTCCTGCCAAAGTGTATAACCTCACACTTTCCAGCATTGTATTCCATCTGCCAAATCTCTGCCCACTTACTTAGCCTGTCTATGTCCCCTTGCAGGTTTTCTATGTCCTCCTCACTCACTACTTTCCCTCCCATCTTAGTATCATCTGCAAACTTTGATATGTTACACTCGGTCCCCTCCTCCAAATCGTTAATATAGATTGTAAAGAGTTGGGGACCCAGCACTGACCCCTGCGGAACACCACTTGTTACTAATTGCCAGTCTGAGAATGAACCATTTATCCCAACTCTCTGCCTTCTGTTAGATAGCCAACCTTATAGAAGGAAGGGGGCATGGGTTTGGGAGGTGTTGCCGAAGAAGTCTTGGGCCTAGAAATTGAGTTTGCGCTGCGCCGGGGCTTAACGCTGGAAATTTAGCGCTGGTGCTAAGTCGTGCTGCGCGCGCCAAAAGTTCAGTAGCGCTGCGCCCAAACGGCTGCCGGCGCTACTGAAGGCTGTTTGCGCCTGAAAACTGGTGCTACGCGCCGCATTGCGGCGCTATTCCGGCGCTGCGGCGCCCGATGCGGTACGGCAGGCTCGGGAAGTGCAGGCCTCCTCCTTCAGTTAAGGAGGAGCTGCCTGCACCCGCCCGCTGGCCGGTTAAATCGCCACAAAAATGAGCCCGGCACCTCGGGGAAGTGCCGGGCTCGCAGCCGAGAAGCACCTGTTCCGCGGGGTGGGGGGTGGGGGAGTCCGGGGAGGGAGGTGCGGGCAGGCGGCCGGCGGGAAAGCGGCCGGCCGCCGCTCCACCTTTATGCGCCGGCGCAAAGTCGTGTAAGACTCTGTTGCCAGAGTCTTAGTTGCGGCTGCCACGGGTGAGGCGGCCGCAACTGAATTTCGGCGCTGGGGCCCGTCACCACGGCAACCGGGACGCTGCGCACTCCGATGACGTCATCGGTGCCGGCGCAGCGCTACCGGTGTAACGCCGATGTTGGGCCCTAGTCAATTTCAAAACCGGCTGTAAATCCAGCGCAATACCCTCTAGCGCCGCAAAATGGGCGCTAAGCCCACTCAATTTCTAGGCCACGGTGAGATGCTGCAGTAGATGGTACACACAGCAGCCACTTTACGCCAGTGGTGGAGGGAGTGAATGTTTAAGTTGGTAGATGGGGTGTCAATCAAGAGGGCTGTTTTGTCCTAGATGGTGTCGAGCTTCTTGAGTGCTGTTGGAGCTGCACTCATCCAGGCAAGTGAAGAATATTCCATTACACTCCTTACTTGTGCCTTGTGAATGATAGAAAGGCGATGGGGAGTCAGGAGGCGAGGCATTTGCCATAGAGCACCCAGCCTCTGACCTGCTCTTGTTGCCACAGTATTTATGTGGCAGGTCCAGTTAAGTTTCTGGTCAATGGCGACCCCCAGGATGTTGATGGTTATGGTTTCAGTGATGCTAATGCCATTGAATGTCAAGGGGTGGTGGTTAGACTCTCGCTTGTTGGAGATAGTCATTGCCTGGCACTTCTGTGGCTTCAATGTTACCTGCCACTTATCATCATCCAGGTCTTGTTGCATGCGAACATGGACTGCTTCATTATCTGAGGAGTTGTGAGTGGCACTGAACACTGTGCAGTCATCAGCGAACATCCCCATTTCTGACCTTATGTTGGAGGGAAGATCATTGATGAAGCAGCTGAAGATGATTGGGCCTAGGACACTGTCCTGAGGAACTCCTGCAATGATGTCCTGGGGCTGTGATGATTGACCTTCAATCACCACAGCCATATTCCTTTGTGCTAGGTATGACTCCAGCCAGTGGAGAGTTTTCCCCCGATTCCCATTGACTTCAGTTTTACTCGGGCTCCTTCATGCCACACTCCATCAAATGCTGCCTTGATGTCAAGGACAGTCACTCTCACTTCTCTTCTGGAATTCAGCTCCTTTGTCCATGTTTGGACCAAGGCTGTAATAAGGTCGGCAGCCGAGTGGTTTTGGCGGAATCCAAACTGAGCATCAGTGAGCAGGTTATTGCTGAGTAAGTGCTGCTTGATAGCACTGTCGATGACACCTTCCATCACTTTGCCGATGATTGAGAGTAGACTGATGGGGTGGTAATTGGCCAGATTGGATTTGTCCTGCTTTTTATAGACAGGACATACCTGGGCAGTTTTCCACATTGTTATATTTGTTAGTCTTTCGTGTTCCTTTGCCTCTGCTAGTGCTTCTACGCAGTGCTACCCCAGTGGCTGCAGCATTTTTTTTATTCGCTTATGGGATCTGCACTTTGCTGGCAAGGCCAGCATTGATTGCCCATCCTTAGTTGCCCTTGAGAAGGTGGTGGTGAGCTGCCTTCTTGAACTGCTGCAGTCCGTGTGGTGAAGGTATTCCCACAGTGCTGTTAGGTTGGGAGTTCCAGGATTTTGACCCAGTGACGATGAAGGATCGGTGATATACTTCTAAGTCAGGATGGTGTGTGACTTGGAGGGGAACTTGGAGGTGGTGATGTTCTCTTGTGCCTGCTGCTCTTGTCCTTCTAGCTGGAAGAGGTCGCAGGTTTGGGAGGTGCTGCCGAAGAAGCCTTGGCGAGTTGCTGGTGGAAGGCTGCTGACTTTCAGTGGAGGAGAGTGCAGATGGCCTTGGAGGATGACCTTGAGCATTTCTGGGCCTAGAAGGCCCGGCTATAGACTGCACAACCTCAGCAAGGGCTGCAGCAGTCTGAGCTGGCAGGCTGACAGGCAGCAGCAAGGGTACTAGTGGAGTGGCAGGGGTGGAGGCACAAATGCTGTCATCCTGAAGGAGCACAGCAGGTTCTTGCTCCAAAAAGCCACTGTCACTACCACTCCCGGGGCATTCCTCGCCGTCTGTTGGAGGACAGATTGCTGGATTGCTGTGACACCCTGCAAGCCCCTTTCCACACTTGTAAACCCAGCCACAATGGCAGCAGTCTGAGCTTGCATGGCAGCAAGCTGAGATTGCATGAGAGCAGTCTTAGCTTGCTGAGCAGCAAACTGAGCCTACGTGAGAGCAGTCTGAGCTTCCACTGCAACACTCAGAAGTTGGGTCGCTTCCGCTTGTGCTGCAATGGAAGTTGCAACATCGCCCATCACACCTAGCACCACAGTTGGGTCAACAAGTTCTCTCTTGGAAATCATGGGCTCCGAGCTCCGCGCAAAACCATGTTCAATGCTGGAGCCGAACTCCTACACTCTCCTTGACACTGACAAGAGGCTCTCTGGCAGGCCTGTCATTGCACCAAGCTTTTCTTTGTGCATGCGCATCACCTTCCTTCTGATGGCCACCCCGTCGAGGTCATCTTCT
The DNA here is from genome assembly GCF_052327205.1 of Somniosus microcephalus. Taxonomy (NCBI): domain Eukaryota; kingdom Metazoa; phylum Chordata; class Chondrichthyes; order Squaliformes; family Somniosidae; genus Somniosus; species Somniosus microcephalus. The sequence goes on from NC_140987.1 coordinate 236,621,355, forward strand.
GAGTCCTGTGCAGCAGATTCCATGTGCTAACTCGCCCTCTGGGGAGCTGGCACCTGAGCTACCCTTTCCCCATCACAATCCCCACACCCGCCTTCGGGCCTAATCCAATTTCACTCCCAATATGTTTTGTTATCGATGATGTGTCAGCCTGAGATTTTCACAGATTCAGGCACTAAGGGCTTGCAGCCCTTTTGCATTTCAGACTCTGCCCATATTTTGAATATTTACATTTTTGACCAGTGGAATTCTAGTATTCAGCAATAGGCAATGGATTATTGTGGGCGGAAAGGGAAGAAAAAGCAGTCATTTGAGCAACAAACTGCACATTAGAAACATACAGGACTGGAAAAGACCCTGCAATCCAACTGGCTGCTGCCAGAATCTAACACTGCACAATAGTTGGCCCCCTTAAATATATAACCAATTCTCCCTTAAATTATTCCACATACACTGCACCAGCACCTGCCTCTTTCTTTCCATTCCACATATCCACCACCCACTGCATGAAGTATTTAACTATAAACTCACAGGGTGAGAAATTGTTCTAGTGTCGCAAACTGGTGCAAGGCGTGTGGTGCGGCTGGAATGCGCGGCTGAACACATGGGTCCAAGTCTCACTGCAAACCGGTCCTCAGCCTCATCTACATAAAACCGGCCAGCTGAGTCCCGATGCCGCTTGCCGGCAGGGGTCTTGATAAATTAGTCCAGTTCCAATGCGGAGCTAACCCACAAGCAAGTCCTGTGGAGGGGTGGGGGTGGGGGTTGTGGGGAGAGGAGGGGCCAAGCAAAAGGCCTTCCTGTTAGGCAAATGAGGCTTTGCAGCTCGTCTCAAGACAGGAGAGGTATAAAACATTCCTTTGTTGGGCCAGGAGGAGCAGGAGAGTTGCTCCGGGCCACAAAAGGGACGTTGCGGCCTACCCTTCCCTCTCGTCAGACCCTCCGGGAACTCCCTTAATGCCATTTACCTAGATGCCAACAGGTGGCCAATGGTTGCCTGATCTTCACCCACTGGAAGCCCGGAACGGGAAGGAAGTGGACTGGTGGCATTTAAATGAGGCCCAGCAGTTAAAATCTCCAGGATTTCTGCTGTCTCTGCTGCGTGGGTAATCAACAAAACAAGAGAAGGAACCCCCTCAATCCCTCCCAATGTTCTCTATCCGAGCACTCCTAACAATCTCCAAGAAGGCATCCATGATTAATTTAGCCAGTGTGGTCCTTGGCTTGTTCTTTTATACACATATAATACACGTATTTTTCTTCCAACTTATTGCCAGGATTCAAACATTACATTTTGAAGCCATCAACTCACCTGGCGAACAACTTTCATCAGGCCCTTTCTCAGCTGGAGCTTAACTGAGTACTTGACATGCTCTGACTGAAAATTAAATTAATTTATATTAGCTGTTATACGAATTCAAGTTAAACTCTGGCTCTGTATTTATATTTAAAGGGTAAAAGTACAACACTGTGCATTGTCCTTTACATCACCTTCCGGTGATACTTCGGCTGTACTCAAAGAAAGTAAAATGTTTATTTATGTGGAAGGGCTAAGAATTACCATGGAAACAAACCAACCAATTAGGAACCCAAAGTCTACATGACAAAAGTTTTTAAGTTTCAGGATTTTTTGACCATTTTCCCACAGAAGTGAATTGAAAAAAAGATACTTTAAATGCTGTGCTTTGAAAGCTTAGTGTATTTCTGCAAGAAAAATAAAAGAGATCTCCAAGACTTTAGTGGTTAAGATGATAATGAGCTACCCTTGATGTTGTTTCCTTTTAGACTATAAATAATAAGCAAATCAGTGGCAGGTCTCTGTAATTGATAAACACCTCATGTCCATTGCGTTTGAAGGTTTTAGATCTTGTCTGTGTGTGAGCACATCAAAATAAGGCAGAATATCAGACACCTAAAAAGTCACTCCAGTTATTACAACAAAAGCTGAAAATGAGGCAAAAGGATCCCAGAACAGGCAAGTTCAAAAAGCCAGGATACAGTCTGTATAAGGCAACCCAGTTGATCCATGGAGTTGGGGCAGCTTATTTTCATGTTGTTCTTGCATTTCTATCGCACCTTTCACAAACAATGGATGTCACGAAGCGCTTTACAGCCAATGAAGCACTTTTTGAAGTGTAGTCACTGTTGTAATGTAATGAAACGCAGCAGCCAATTTGCGCAAAGCAAGCTCCCACAAACAGCAATGTGATAATGACCAGATAATCTGTTTTAGTGATGGTGATTGAGAGATAAATATTGGCCAGGACACCAGGAATAACTCCCCTGCTCTTCTTTGAAATAGTGCCTATGGGATCTTTTATGTCCACCTGAGAGAGTAGATGGGGCCTTGGTTTAACATCTCATCTGAAAGACGGAACCACTGACAGTGTAGCGCTCCCTCAGCACTGCACTGCTTCTGTACAAGGAGACATAGGGCACTGTGAGTCAACTCCCACAAAAGAAGCTCAAACTGCTTACAAGAGCAACTGAGACCACTGAACTCGAGAAGACATCTATGGCAGACCCGAATTTGTAACAAGTTGTCACAAGTTATTTGGCAACATCAACAACAACTTGCATTTAGAAAATGCATTAAAACATCCCAAGGCGCTTCACAGCAGCGATTATCAAACAAAATTTGACACCGAGCCACATAAGGAGATATAGGACAGCTGACCAAAGGCTTGGTCAAAGAGGTAGGTTTTAAGGAGCTTCTTAAAGGAGGAAAGAGCGGTAGTGAGACCGAAAGGTTTACAAAGGGAATTCCAGAGCTTAGGGCCTTAGCAGCTAAAGGCACGGCCGCCAATGGTGGAGCAATGAAACATCACAGAAATATTGAACATTTGAACATCTTATTAGATAACCAATATGATTGATTAAATGCTATCAAGTCAATGATGAGGCTCTTTACCCTAGAAAAGAGAAAACTGAGGGGTGACCTGATAGAAGTCGTTAAGGTTATGAAAGGGTTTGATAGGGTAGACATAGAGAAGATGTTTCCACTTACAGGGAAGACCAAATCTAGGGGCCATAAATATAAGATAGTAATGAATAAATCCAGAAGGGACTTCAGGAGAAAATTCTTTATCCAGAGAATGGGTAGAATGTGGAACTCGCTATCACAAGGAGTAGTTGAGGTGAATAGCATAGATGCATTTAAGGTGTAAGGGGGGGGTGGCGGGTGTGGCGTGTGCGCCCAGTCAGTTATGCCCCCTGACTGTTTTGTGAGCGGTTTGAATCGCTCCCACACCCCTTGGGTTCTAGACACTGGATTTAGGTACAGACGGCGATACAGAAAGACTCGAGTAGACAGGTGGTTTGGATGTAAGAAAACCAGGATTTTATTGACAGAGAGGTTAACACAGTCTTACAAGAAATTACTAGCATACAATACAGGCAAATACAAAATAACTATATACTTATACAAGGAATGGGGAACACATGGCACATCGAGGGAAAACAAACTATATTAACAATCCCCCTATCCTTATCCCACCCCCTATACCTAACTAGATTAAGCAATGAGGGGCCAGAATTCATGCTCACCAATCCAAAGCAAAGCCAACTGTTAACGAAATGCAGATTTTGAGGTCTGGTTCTCTGTCCTCTTAGGTACCCCGTCACCACGTGGTCTTCAGGGGCGCGGTGCAGGAGCTGCCACTGCGATGCATCTTCTTCTCCTCCGCTACCGTCGTCGCCTCGTCCCGATGGGTGCTCCTCTTCTTCTCCCTCGGGCGGTCGTCGGCGGTAACGTTATGTTTATTGGACAGTTAACAGTCTTTGTCGTTTAGATTTTGTTACCCATGCGTCGAACGACAGTATATTCGTGGTAGCGTAGGCAACTGCGTTACAGTGTTCAACAAGGTGTTCGTCTTCCCAAGCGCCAGCTTATAACTCAGTGCTTGGTCTTTATCGATATGTTTTTCTCTGCCCTGCACTGCCCTTATCGAGTTTTATTCTCTTCTTCGTCTCTACTCGTCTCATCTACCTGCTCAAATTTCATCTCGCCCCTTTTTTGCGGCCTGGGCATCCCAGATGACGAGGGACTCGGGTCTCGTTCTCCTCCCCGGCTGTTGGTATGGTGTACTTCACTGCTGAAATCTCACCGCGGGGAGTGAGGAGAGACCCGCCACGAGGCCAGGGCACGAGTGAGCAGGGAAACAAGAGCGAGGGCCAAGCGCAAGAGAGAGCAGAGCATGAGAGAGCTAGATTGCTACCCATGGCCTGCAGTTATACCCGTTGTTTCATCCCCTATCTGCGTGCCAAATCAGGTTAGTTCATTATCCAATTTTGGAGGACAGTTTTAAATAATTACAGCAATCTAAACTAACTGTTTTTAGATGGCCGTTTATCACACCTAATGGCCTGATGTCCAAGCTGTATTGTTATTAATGCATTCTAATCGGCCTGTCCGGCCTCGATGGCTTCCTTAAGCTGTTTCCGATTATTTATGCAGATGACTTGATGGCCTCAAGTATAGGCCCAACTAGTTCTGATCTGTCTACGATCTGGCTTAATGCATATTCTAATGTTTGCTGTCTGCTTTTCCAAATCACATAGTCCTTTTCACAGAAACTGCATTTTAGATTTTGATTTCCCCACAGGCTGCTTGTGCTGCCACAGAGTCCAAGCTTTAAAAATCTTGCAGGCTTTTTGCCATGAGTTGCGGACGTCATCTTTTGGGTATCCTTTTTAAAATGTCCATGCAGGGTCCCTTTTATTAATAACTTTGGGGAAATGTGAAAATTTTGCGAATCCTACACTCCGCCCTGTGATACTAACACTTGCTTGAAGTATCATTCTTACAAGGTGAGACAAATTTTTCTGACCATCCATAGTCAACCTTCCCCTGTAATTACCTATCTAACATACCCACGACACAGGCACTTCCCACTCCGCGAAAATGTAGTGTATATAAGCATACATAGAATAATTACAGTCGTTTACACACATCCAAGCATGGAGGGTGTCCAACACCCCTGCACCACTTGGTACACATACATCTTTATTAACAACTCATCGCAAGAAACTTTATTAAAAACAACAAACTAAAAAACAACAATCTTTAATCAAAAATACAAGGAAAAGGCTTAAACAGGCGTATCTCCCTCCACCTTCACATAATGTTCCTTCCAGATCTTCTGGTTTTGGAACTCTAACAACTGCCCTTTTCCCTTACATTGAATACAAACTAGATACAACACTATCCCTAACTGGCAAACCACGAGAATGTTGGAAGCCAGTCTGATCCACGAAGGGACCTCTATGTTATTGAAAATGTCCCACCAGGGTGGAATCCCAATATCCAATATCTTAGTCCCTATCTCTATGGTTTTCTGCTCTGGAGTGTAAAAATGTTTCTGCGAAACTATAACGGCTTTGAGTATTTTGGTAAGGTGTTCTGGGAGAGGGGGAATTTTGTAGCCGAAGTGCGCTATGTACTTTTGCAAATTCGTAAAATTCTCCTTCACAGTGAGGTGAACAGTGGAGGGTTCAGGAATGGGCACAATTCGCTCCTGGGCCACTTGAACTTCAGCCTCGGGTTTAAAAAAGAAACTGCTGTCACTAACCGGACACCAGCTATGCTGTCCATGCTGGTAGTGGGACGCGCCGGTGGTGACACAATATGTCCCACCTCCTATATATGCTACCTGTGGGGGAACATGACCATGTGCCATTGCCTCCATGGTAAAATTTATAGGCATCGCGCCAGCAGCTCTGAACGCACACTGCGGTATTGAATAGGCATTCAAGTGCTGGGGACACAGGATTATGTGTGCTCCCCGGCTCCGGCACCCTGAAAGGCCAGTTCCTGTCATAGTGTGCTCCCACTTTATGACGTACGGTGGGACCGCTGTGAAACGAATGTGTGCACCCCACTGATTGACTCCAATGTTCTCTACCCTGTGTACCGGTGCGGGTCGGGCTGTCCTACCCATGATCGGCATCCTAACTGCTACTCGCATGATTGTGTGGTTGGACTGTCCACAATCCACGGGGACTGGTTAAGCTTCGGAGGCTAGCCGGAGTTAACACGGGCTCAATGCATTCACAAATGGGTGGAGGGCTGCGAGGTGTTTGTTGCTGATCCAGGAGGGGACTAAACCCTGTTTTAAATCCTCCAGATTACTGCGGCCCTCGCCCAGTAACCATGCCCCGTATAGCACGCACACCTCATTCTGCGCAGCCTGGTCATAAGCATTTGTGTCCGCCCTTATGAGGGCATTTACCGTCTTTGCGTGCTTCTCCAACTCCGTGATGATCTCCTTTAAATGGACCATCATGGCCTGGTCCTCATGCAACTCCGAGCCCACTACTTAATTCTCATCCAGTAATATCTTCTTTAACTGTGTTTTTAAACCGTTTATCTGGGTCTGTAGCTCTATGTCATCCAAACTGTTGATGACAGAGGACCCAGTATTAAGCGCAGTAAAAACATCATTTCATACTCCCCTTCTTTGTCTCCCTGCATTACTGGGGTACAGTAAGGTTTTGTCCACATGGGCGAAATCGAACTCAGAAAATGTCTTGAACATGTCCTTTAAAAGGGCCTGGTATAGCTGCTCTGTTTCTTTGGGGCACCACTCCGGTAAATGTACCTCGGTGAGATTTAAAATCACGGAGGCTACCGCGTAGTGTACCCCCTGGTACAGCACCTGATCGGTAGGTACTAGTACCAACCCATTCCCTGGTCCCTTGGTGGTGGTGGGACAACCTTCCCTGGGTAACCTCGCTGCCTGCGCCATGGGCGGGGGCTTACGGGGGCGGGTTACAAGCTCAGTGGCGTTGACTGGGATCGGGGAGATTGGGACTGCGCACAACTTCCGGCTGGCATCCCACCTCATCCCCTTCCCGGTGTCGTGCCACTGCCGGTGGAAAACAATGGATATGCCTGCGGGGCAGACCCTCTCTGACCCCCACATACAGATATAAACCCCTTGATCCGGCTCCCACCACTTGTCCCAATACACACTTAATCCTCCATGAGTCCCTGTAATCGTCCGGTGGGTATTGTTCCCCAACCGTTCCCACTCGACTTTGGGGTTCCTCATATCTTTGCTCAGCTTCCTGAGCCACCACCACCTATCCAGAGGAATGCGTCCTTTACACATTAAACATATACGCTTTCCAAAGGTGAAGCTGACCCTCGTGGTAACGACCCGTACCCTGGGGCACAGGAGGGAGGCTTCCCCGTACGTGAATCCGGTTTGGCTGGAGTACTGAGATGAATTGGACCCCAGCCATCCTGGCCACCTTTCCTCGTGGACGTAGACGGCGGTCTCCTCCGCATCCCGTTCACCGCTTCCATCGGTCGCTATGGGCGCCCTGTCTCCCGAGCACCCGTAGATATGGGAATCTTGCACATCGCCTCGCCTTCCGATGCTCATTCCATCAGGGTGAATAGGACTACAATCCCCTTCATCCTGAAAGTCTTTCTGCAAAAAGATACAAAAACATGCAGCCAGGTCCCCAAGAGATTCTCTGGCTTGATGAGGCATGGTCGGGTCCCGTGACCTCGACCAAATATATACACACTTGGCAGATTACCACGTAACCTAAAACTACCAATCACCTTATTTAACTCAAGCTAAAACACCCAAACTTAAGCTAAATATTTAAGTTTAACAATAACCAAAACTTAAACTACCTAAACTGTGTACAACCATCTAATTCCATGGCCACACCACCCTGCACTGTTGGTCCCTCGCAGCCCATGGCTGCTGGCTGTGGGCCTCTGTCCTTGGACCTCCCTCTAACTCGAGGGGCGGCCCTTGGTAACTGGGGAGCTGATGACCATGGCTTTCTCGGCTGGGGCGTCTGCGTGGACCTTCTGGCGTATGGGGCTTTCTTGGCTGATGGGCCTTTATCCTGAACCGCCGCTCCCTCAGGCTTGACCTCTCCCGAACCTGGGCCAGAAGCAGGTAAACCTTTGCAGCCTGTTGCTGCGAGCTGAGAGTCTCCGCCCCCAGGTTCTAGTGGCTGCGTCCGGCGCAGGGCTTTCGACCCAGGTCCCTCCCTCTCTACACCTGGGTTAGGGGCGGGGTTTTCGCCCTCAGGTCCTTCCAGGATCCCAGAAGAGTGGGAGAATGTCCCAATCGATGGGTGGGATGGCCCCTCCATTTAAGCAAGCCACAGCGCCTGCCTGTGCAGTCTGTGAACTCGCTCCTGCTGCAGGTTGAAGATCTTTATCCTCAGACCTTACCCCAACTGGCTGTTTTCCCCTTTCAGGTCTGAACAGCTTACAGTGGTTGATATGAAACCATTTTGTACGCCGGGGCATCTTCACAGCGTATACCATTGGGCTGGCTTTATCTACAATGCTGTAGGGCCCCATGTACAATGGTTCCAAGCTTCCTACTCGGGCATAATTTCTCACCATGACCTGATCTCCTACCTCCCACTCATGGTACTTTCTGGGTTCGAGCAGCAATCGGTTACTCTGATGCTGCCTTCCCATGTTCCCAGCCGCCTGCTCGTGGACCTGCTTCAGGTGCTCAAAGAGGATTCGGGCGAACCTGTCCCGGTTTACCTCTCTAAGCTGACCCTCCGTGAACACCGGGGCTAGTACATGGGTGGGGGTCCGCATAGCCCTGCCAGTAATTAGCTTGTACGTGGAATAGCCCGTGCTTTTCGACTGGCTGGCCCGGATCCCCATCAAAACCAATGGTAGGACCTCGGCCCATTTACGGGGCGAGTCCACCGTCTCTTCCTCAACCATTCCTTTAGGGTTCTGTTCATACGCTCCACAATCCCAGATGACTGTGGGTTGTGGGCCACGTGCCATTTCCCCTCAATGCCTAGCAGCATAAGGGTATTCTGCATCACCTGTCCGGTGAAGTGTCTCCCTTGGTCGGACTCCACATACTGTGGTAGTCCCCACCTCGAGAACACTTCCCGGACCAGGATCCTGGCAGTACCCAGAGCTGTGGCCGTTCTGCAGGGAAAAGCCTCTACCCATTTGGTGAACACGTCCACCAGGACTAGGCAGTACTTATAGCCTCCCTGCGCGGTGGGCAGGGGCCCAATGTAGTCGATTTGTATCGACTGCCATGGTCCCTCTACCATGGCAGTCGACACAAGTCGACTACATTGGGCCCTCTACCCTCTCGACATGTCCCAAAGGTACCTTCCTTTTGTGGGGGTCAGGGTTATTTGCAGCGCACACAAGACAGCCTGCACAGAACTCGCGGACATCGTCCCTGAGTCCCGGCCACCATCCCGCCTGTTCCACCCGCTGCCAGGTGGTCTCAGGCCTGGGTTGTCCCGATCCTGGACCCTCATGGGCCAGTTGAAGGAATTCCCTCCAGTGCTGCTGTGGCACAACCCACTGTTCCCCCCGGAACAGCATGCCCTCTTTGACGGAGAGGGTTGCTGTGCCGTACGGACCCTCTACTCCTTTTCCCTCAGTTACTGCACTGAGGACTGCTTTGAGGACGGGGTCTTGGGCTTGGACCGTCTTAAGGTCCGGGGCTAATGCTACCCCTACACTCCCTTGGGTCCCATCCCTACCTCTGACCGCTGCCATGGGTCTGGACCCAAATGGGTCCCAGAAAGTGCCTGTGCGGGCACCCTCCTTGGCGAGCAAGTCAGCCTCTGGTTGCCTTGGCCGTGGGGTTCTGTAGAGGAATGGGCTTTCATCTTGTGGATGAAGACCTCCCCTTCCCCCCCCCACTGCTGCTAGGATCTTTTCCAGCAGGGGTTTTACTGTGAGGGGTCTCCCATCGGCGGATGTGTATCCGCGGCGGGACCAGTTGGCCAGGTACTCCGTACACGAATTGCACGTGAACATGCTGGCCGAGCAAATCGTGTAGGGGGTAGGGAAGATTTTGGGGTGTGTAACGACGTACGCTACCGCAGAAAGTTCAGCCTGTTGGGTGCTCATGATGCTGGGGAGCTTAATCGCCAGGGCAATGTTTGCCGCTGGGTCGTAAACTCCACACCCTGTGAGACGCTCGCCCGCAAATACCGTGCTGGAACCGTCTACTTAGATCTTGCGGCCTGTGGGATGTATCCCAGCCCTATGTTTACTTCCCAAGCCCCTTCGATGGAACACCGGTGGGCTGTTCCAAGATATACCAGGTTGGCTGCGAGCTTTGGCTCACAGAAACCCTTCACCTTCAGATCCATCTGTGAGAGGAGCAAGGTCCAGCGGGCAACGCGGGTACTGCTCACTGTTCTATCCTTGAGCCTCCCATCCAGAAGCATCTGGGTGGGTGTGTGATGGGTGAGGAGGGTGATGGGAGAGGTGCCTGTGAACATCAGTGATCTCTTCACAGCCCAATGTGTGGCCAAGAGGTGCCGTTCACAGTTGGAATAGCTCCTCTCCACATCCATGAGTATCCGGGAGGAGTAGGCCGCCGGCCTCAGCCTGCCATGCCGTTCTTGGAACAGCACAGCACTCAGGCTGTCTCCGCTGGCCACTACCTCCAGGAAAAGCTCTTTCCCCCCATCTATGGCCCCTAGAGCTGGTGCGGTCTACAAGTCTTTCTTGAGCCTGACAAATGCTGCCTGGCAACTCTCATCCCAAAGCTACTCCACTCCCTTGTGTAGGAGTCAGAACAGAAGGGCTGCGGTGGCTGCATAGTCCTCAATGAAGTCTCTACAGTACCCGGTCAGCCCTAGGAATGACCTCACACCCGTTACTGTGTTGGGGACCGGTAGCTCTTGTACCGCCTGTGGTAAACCACTGTTATACCTGCCTGTATGAGTGTTTGTATTCCACTGTGTACATGTCTGTACATGCCTCGGCTGACTCCTCCCACGAGTCCAGGTATAAAGGTGACTGCTCCACAGTCCCTCTGTATTCTGGACTGGTCGACCACTCGAGGCACACCTTCATTCTCTTGTTAATAAAAGCCTGTTAGTTACTCGCTTAACCTCAGTCTTTTGAGTGATTGATAGCGCATCAATTTTATTAACAAGATTTTTTTATAATGGAGAAGATCCTCACACCAGCATGCCTGGACTTAGATCATCGGGAGGCGGACGCATCCACCAAGTTTGCTCACTGGCTTAAGTGCTTTGAAAAATTCCTGATCGCCTCCGCTGCAACGGTCAAATCGGATGAGGACAAACTGGATGTCCTGATCTCCAAAGTGAACCACCGAGCATACTCGGTCATCCAGGACGCGACCTCGTACACGGCTGCTCTCAAGCTCCTCAAGGACCAGTACACGCGCCCAGTGAACGAGGTGTACGCCAGGCACCTCCTGGGGAGTCGTAAACAACAAGCTGGGGAATCGACCGAGGAATACCTTCAGGCACTGTCTGTGCTTGGCCGGGCCTGTGGTTGTAAGGATGTAAAGGCCGCCGTGTACACAGAGGAACTTATCCGGGACGCTTTTGTGGCGGGCCACAGGTCCAATTACACCCGACAGCGACTGTTGGAGCAGAGTGACCTCGACCTCAACAAGGCCTCTGAACTCGCACTATCATTGGACGCAGCCTACCGGGGCATGGATGCCTACTCCTCTGCACCGTGGATGCCGCGGGGAACGACAGCCTGGGACACGGTAGGACCGTCTCATAGTGCCGTGCCACCCCAGCCACATCCCAGCAACGGCCCAACTACCGCAGCAGTGTCCCAAGGCCAGAAATGCTACTTCTGTGGCCAGGCCAAACACCCCGGAGCGCGCTGCCCGGCGAAAAATGCGATCTGCTCGGGCTGCGGGAAGAAGGGACACTACACCAGCATCTGCAGGGCCAAAGCCACCCCGAACCCCAGCAGCGCCGCGTGTGGGCCGTGCGGGCCGCCATCTTGGGCCTCCCCAGCCATGTGCGAACCACCGGAACAGCAGCCATTTTGGACGCCTCCAGCCACATGGGGATCATAGACGCCGCCATCTTGGACACCAGCCGCCATCTTGGCCCCCAACACCGCCTCATCTGATACCCGCAATGACACACCGACCCCTACGCAGGCCTCCGTTACGCTGGACCAAGCGAGACCGCACCAAATGGCCCGGTCCACAATGGACATTAAGGTAAGTGGTCACGAAACAATCTGCCTTTTTGACTCTGGGAGCACGGAGAGCTTCATCCACCCCGACACGGTGCGGCATTGCTCTCTCCCAGTCCTGCCTGCGCACCAGCGGATTTCTATGGCCTCCGAGTCCCAGTCGGCGGACATTGGCGGCTACTGCATGGTGACACTCTTAGTAGACGGGACTGTGTACGATAATTTTAAACTTCTGGTCCTGCCCCACCTCTGCGCTGCCGTCCTACTGGGGTTAGGTTTTCAGTGCCACCTTAAAAGTGTTACGATGGCGTACGGTGGACACCTCCCCCCACTCACAGTCCGCAGCCAGCAGCTTCCAAATTGCCCGCCGCACACCAGGTGCAACCTCTCCACACTCAGAGTCACCCCCCCACCACTGTTTGCTAACCTCACCCCCGACTGTAAGCCCATCGCCACAAAGAGCAGGCGATACAGTGCCGGGGACAGGGTTTTCATTAAAACCGAAGTGGAGCGGCTCCTGAAGGAGGGGATTATTGAGGGCAGCACCAGCCCCTGGCGAGCCCAGGTTGTGGTCGTTAAGACCGGCGAGAAGCAGCGCCTGGTCATCGACTACAGCCAGACAATAAATCGCTACACCCTGCTGGACGCTTACCCACTCCCCCGCATAGCTGATATGGTCAACCAGATCGCGCAGTACCGCGTCTTCTCGACCATTGACCTGAAATCAGCGTACCACCAGCTCCCTATCCGCCCTGAGGTCCGCCAGTATACTGCCTTTGAGGCAAACGGCCGCCTCTATCACTTCCTTAGGGTTCCCTTTGGCGTCACCAACGGGGTCTCCGTCTTCCAAAGGGAGATGGACCGGATGGTCGATCAAAATGCGTTGCAGGCCACTTTCCCATATCTGGACAATGTGACCATCTGTGGCCATGACTTGCAGGACCATTACGCAAACCTCGAAAAATTCCTCTGCACCGCCCAACTCCTGAACCTGACGTATAACAAGGAGAAGTGCATATTCCGCACAACCCGCCTCGCCATCCTTGGCTGTGTTGTGGAACACGGAGTCATCGGTCCCGACCCCGACCGGATGCGTCCCCTTATGGAACTCCCACTGCCCCACTGCCTCAAGGCCCTGAAGAGGTGCCTAGGGTTTTTCTCCTATTACGCCCAGTGGGTCCCCTACTTTGCGGACAAGGCCCGCCCGCTGATCAAGTCCACCTCTTTTCCCTTGACGGCAGAGGACAGCTTAGCCTTCCACCGTATCAAGGAAGACATTGCCAAAGCCACCATGCACGCAGTGGACGAATCCATCCCCTTCCAGGTGGAAAGCGACGCGTCCGACTTTGCCCTGGCTGCTACCCTTAATCAGGCGGGGAGACCCGTGGCCTTCTTTTCACGAACCCTCCAGGGCCCGGAGACCAGACACTCACCTGTTGAGAAGGAGGCCCAGGCTATTGTGGAGGCTGTGCGTCATTGGAGGCACTACCTGGCCGGACAACGATTTACCCTGCTCACTGACCAGCGTTCAGTTGCTTTTATGTTTAACAACAAGCAGAGGGGCAAAATCAAAAACGACAAGATCTTGAGGTGGGGAATCGAACTTTCCACCTACAATTACGAGATCTTGTACCGGCCCGGGAAGCTCAATGAACCCCCGGATGCTCTAGCACGTGGCACCTGCGCCAGCGCGCAGATCGATAGACTGCGGGCCCTCCACAATGACCTCTGCCACCCGGGGGTCACCAGGTTCTTCCACTTCATCAAGGCCCGCAACCTGCCTTACTCCATTGAGGAGGTCAGGACCATGACCAGGAACTGCCAAGTCTGCGCTGAGTGCAAACCGCACTTTTATAGACCAGACAGGGCTCACCTGATAAAAGCCACTCGCCCCTCTGAGCGCCTGAGCGTTGATTTTAAAGGGCCTCTCCCCTCCTCCGACCGCAACGTGTACTTCCTCAACATTATTGATGAGTACTCCCATTTCCCGTTCGCCATCCCCTGCCAGGACATGACCAGTGCCATGGTCATTAAATGTCTGAACGACCTCTTCACCCTGTTCGGTTTCCCCAGCTATATCCATAGCGACCGGGGCTCATCGTTTATGAGCGACGAACTCCGCCAGTACCTGCTCGCTAGGGGTATTGCCACAAGCAGGACCACCAGTTACAACCCCCGGGAGAATGGACAGGTGGAAAGAGAGAATGCGACAGTTTGGAAGGCCGCCCTACTAGCCTTAAAGTCTAGGGGCCTTCCGACCTCCCGCTGGCAGGATGTGCTCCCCGATGCGCTCCACTCTATTCGGTCACTGCTCTGCACTGCCACTAACGCCACCCCTCATGAGAAAATGTTTGTCTTCCCAAGGAAGTCCACATCGGGGACATCGCTACCGCCATGGCTGACGTCCCCAGGGCCGGTCCTACTGAGAAGACACGTAAGGACCCATAAAATGGACCCCCTGGTCGAGAGGGTTGACCTCCTCCACGCCAACCCCCAGTATGCTTACATTGCGTACCCGGACGGGCGGGAAGACACAGTCTCCTTATGAGACCTCGCACCCTCGGGGGCCCCAGTAACCCACTACCCACTACCACCCCCCCCCATGATTCAATATCCAACCCCAGCAGATGGCACGCCTGGGCCCCGCGACCCGCTTGACACCCACGAGGACTACACACCAGTGCCCCAGCCTACGCGGGACTCAACGCCGGAAACTTCACTACCCCTGCCATCGCCACGTCGATCACAGCTGCAGACAAGACCTCCGGAGAGACTCCAATACACAAACTTTTAATACGCTTCACCCCGCCGGACTCATTTTTAAACAAGGGGTGAATGTGGTAAACCACTGTTATACCTGCCTGTATGAGTGTTTGTATTCCACTGTGTACATGTCTGTACATGCCTCGGCTGACTCTTCCCATGAGTCCAGGTATAAAGGTGACTGCTCCACAGTCCCTCTGTATTCTGGACTGGTTGACCACTCGAGGCACACCTTCATTCTCTTGTTAATAAATGCCTGCTAGTTACTCGCTTAACCTCAGTCTTTTGAGTGATTGATAACGCATCACCGCCTCCCTCCTAGCCTTATCTATGGCCCTTTCTCCAGCGCACACGATCAGGCCTAGGAATTTTACCTCCTGCTGGCCGATCTGCGCTTTCTTTGGGTTTACCTTGAAACCCTTCTGCCCGAGCAGCTTCAGCAGTTCGGCCAATAGCGGGCCATGCTCCTCTTTTGAATTAGTGAACAGGAGCAGGTCATCCACATATTGGACCAACTGTCTGGGCTGGCTAAAATCCCGTAAACTGTTGGCAATGCACTGATGGAAAATGCTGGGGTTGTTGTGGAAGCCCTGAGGCAAGCAGTTCCACGTGTACTGTTGCCCTTTAAACGTAAAGGCAAACTTGTACTGATCCTCCCTCCTTAGAGGGATGGACCAAAACCCGTTGGAAATATCTAGCACCGTGAAAGTGGTCGCAGATGCTGGAATACTCCCTATGAGGACGGCAACTGCTGCTACTGTGGGTGCACAGGCTAGGATGTTACTATTGAGCACCCGATAGTCCACCATGGCCCTCCAGGAATTGTCCGGCTTTCTGACCGGCCATAATGGAGAGTTCACCTGGGTAGCTATCGGTCTCAGAACTCCCTGCTGCACTAACGAGGACATGGCTGCTTCCATGTCTGGCTCAGCTTCCCTGGAGAAGTTATACTGTTTCTGTGGTCAGGCCATGGGATCCCCGTCTACGCTGACCTCAAACCCGTTGACCCTCCTGCAGTCGTGTTTGTGAGTGGCAAATGTGGCCAGGTGGGCCTGCACAAATGCCTGGAACTCCAGTGGGGTGTTGCTGACCGTAAGCTCAAGGTTATAATCCTCTTTGGGCTTCATGGTGCAGAGGGTCCCCTTCCCTTCCTTTCCTGGGATTACTACTACCTCTCCGTTCTTTACTTTACCTGCCCCCCAAAGGCAATGATTTCTTAAATCCACTAGGATCCCGTAGCCTACAATAAGGTCGGCCCCCAGGACCCCTCTTCCACCCTCCACCTCCCATTTCATCAGGATACAGGTCCACTTGGAGCGGAGACGTCCTAACCGAATGGCGAGCGGGATGGAAAACAAGCCAGCCTGTTCTTTACCTGTGAACCCCGATAGACTGTATGGGACCCCGTTAAAGAGAGGCGAGGCGGTGGGGTTAGCTGAGTAGACCAAGGTGCATGATGCCCCCGTGTCTAACAGATAAGTCCCCGTCACCTTTTCTACCTCCATCTCCAAAAGGGGTCTTTTCCACTCATCATACCAGAGAGAACAAAGGTAGACAGGCTGTGCTGGCTCTAGTCATGGCTGTGGGTTGGGTGGGGCTGATGGGGTGAGAGCACCGGTGCTGGCTGCTACTCTCCCCTGGCCAGTCGATAAGGACCTCATGGTGTCCAAAAGTGACTCGACCTCTGCGGAAGGGATCCCTGCCCCCGCCTTTTGGGCTGGGGCTGTGGAATGCTTTCCCTTGTTATCCTTCCAAGGGTTTTTGCACTCCTTCTGCCAGTGACCATCCTTCCCGCACCCGTAACAATTGGTCTTTGAGTTGGGGGGTTACTCCCTTCCTGGTGCCACTCTTTCCTGCCAGGTCCGGGTTTTACCTCATGCACCTTTCCCTTGGGTGGGTGAGCATCGGCTCCCCTACTGTTTATATAGGCCAGAGTGAGCTGCCTAATCACAGTAAGTTCGTTGGTTTGGGGATTTCTGTGGTCAAACCAGGCTTCTGCCTTGGCCCGGACCTGTGGCAAGCTGTTCGCCACCAGGCAACGGAGTCAATGGGCCAGGAGATCCCCGTTCAGGAACACTCAGTCCGGCGTCCCCGGACAGGCCCTCCGGTACACCAGCCACAGCCAGTCCGCAAAACCTGTGGGGTTTCCCCTGGGAGCTGGATCGTCTTCTCCACACGGGAGAACGGACTTCCCTCATTCATCCCCATGGCCTCCAGAACCGCATCTCTAAGCTCCTCGTACCTGCTCTGCCCCCTTTTATACTCGTCGGAGAGGGATTGGCGGAGATGACTCTCCAGGGAGAATAGCAGCATCTTGGCCTTCTCAGCGTCATCGCAGTTGTTGACGCTGGCTGCCTGCTCTACTTCCCTGAAGTGGATCGAGGGGTCTCTCTTTTCGGAGAGCTTCGGGATATGGTTGACCATAGCCCTAAGCTGTTGGGTTTTAAAGGCTAATACAAACTGGTTTTGGAGGGGTCCCTCATTGTCGCCATTGGCGGGTGGGCCAAACCTCCGATGCCGTGCTGGGCACATCAGTCCCGGCTCCGACTTCTTTGGCGGGTTTGCTCCAACTCCGCCTCCACCTCTGGCTCCACCCCCCCTTTGCTGCCAAACCTCGCTGAAATTTGGCGCTACCGATGGTTGTCGTGCGATCTCTCTCTCAACCAGGTCGTCCCTGGGCACTACCGGTGATGTTGGAACTGTCCTCCCCTCGTTCCCCATAAAATCTGCCTGGCCTGCCTTTGGGCTTATGAGGCATACCATGCCTTCTGCCTTCCGGAGGGCCCGGCTCAGATTTTCTATCCTCTCCTTACAGGGGCCGTGGTCTGCCTCCTCAAACCACTGCTCGCTCACTAGCTTGTAAGCGGCATTTACCTCCTGTACTTTCTCTTCCTGTTCCCTAATCTGCCTTGCCAAATGGGGGTTCTTCTCCCGCAACCTTAACTCATTTCCCTTGGCCTCGGTGACTTGGCACTGTAGATACTCCAGCAGGGCCTTGTGTTCTCCCATTAAATACACCCTCTCCTGATTTAGGGCCTGCAAAGCTACTAATAACTTATCCCATGTTAAAGCCTTATCCTGGATCTCCAGGGCTGACTCACTTAACTCGGCTGCCTGTGCTGCAATGAGACTGTCCAAAATCTGGTCCTGCTTTATAAACAAATCAGCCAAACTGCCTTCTCTAAGGACTTCTTGTGTTCCTTTCCCTCTTTCCACACAGCTGCTGCATCTACCGGACGCCCAGCCTTTAACAGAGTGGTGATCCACTTCTTAGTGACATTCACCTTGCTAAACACATAATCAGAAATCCTTTCCTCCATCACAGTTTGCTCATCTGATCCATAGTCTACTGTATCGCAACCCTGTTGCCGGTGTCCTGCCGTGGTCGCCATTCTGTAAGGGGGGTGGCGGGTGTGGCGCGTGTGGCCAGTCAGTTATGCCCCTGACTGTTTTGTGAGTGGTTTGAATCGCTCCCACGCCCCTTGGGTTCTAGACACCGGATTTAGGTACAGGCGGTGATACAGAAAGACTCGAGTAGACAGGTGGTTTGGATATAAGAAAACCAGGATTTTATTGACACAGAGGTTAACACAGT
This sequence comes from Somniosus microcephalus, assembly GCF_052327205.1. Classification (NCBI taxonomy): domain Eukaryota; kingdom Metazoa; phylum Chordata; class Chondrichthyes; order Squaliformes; family Somniosidae; genus Somniosus; species Somniosus microcephalus. The sequence goes on from NC_140987.1 coordinate 236,639,669, forward strand.
CTTACGAAAAAATACTAGCATACAATACAGGCAAATATAAAATAACTATTATACTTATACAGGGAATGGGGAACACACGGCACATCGAGGGAAAACAAACTTTATTAACAAACCCCTTATCCCACGCCCTATACCTAACTAGATTAAGCTATGAGGGGCCAGAATTCATGCTCACCAATCCAAAGCAAAGCCAACTGTTAACGAAATGCAGATTTTGAGGTCTGGTTCTCTGTCCTCTTAGGTACCCCGTTGCCACGTCGTCTTCAGGGGCGTAGTGCGGGAGCTGCTACTGCGAGGCACCTTCTTCTCCTCCGCTACCGTCGTCATCTCGTCCCGGTGGGTTATCCTCTTCTTCTCCCTCGAGCAGTCGGCGGCGGTAACATTATGTTTATCGGACAGTTAACAGTCTTTGTCGTTTAGATTTTGTTACCCATGCGTCGAACGACAGTATATTCGTGGTAGCGTAGGCAACTGCGTTACAGTGTTCAACAAAATGTTCGTCTTCCCAAGCACCAGCTTATAACTCGGCGCTTGGTCTTTATCTATGTGTTTTTCGAGTTTTATCGTCTTCTTTGTCTCTACTCATCTCGTCTACCTGCTCAAATTTTGTCTCACCCCTTTTTGTGGCCTGGGCGTCCCAGATGACGAGTGACTCGGGTCTCGTTCTCCTCCCCAGTTGTTGGTATGTTGTACTTCACTGCTGAAATCTCACCGCGGGGAGCGAGGAGAGACCCGCCACGAGGTTAGGGCACGAGTGAGACAGGAACCAAGAGCGAGGGCCAAGCTCAAGAGAGAGCAGAGCGCGAGATAGCTAGATTGCTACCTGGGGCCTGCAGTTATACCCGTTGTTTCATCCCCTATCTGCGCGCCAAATCAGGTTAGTTCATTTTCCAATTTTGGCGGGCTGTTTTAAATAATTACAGAAATCTAAACTAACCGTTTATCGCACCTAATGGCCTGATGTCCAAGCTGTATTGTTAATAATGCAGTCTAATCAGCCTGTCCAGCCTCGATGGCTTCCGTAAGCTGTTTTCGATTATTTATGCAGACGACTTGATGGCCTCAAGTATAGGCCCAACTAGTTCTGATCTGTCTACGATCTGGCTTAATGCATATTCTGATGTTTGCTGTCTGCTTTTCCAAAACACAAAGTCCTTTTCACAGAAACTGCATTTTAGGTTTTGATTTCCCCACAGGCTGCTTGTGCTGCCACAGAGTCCAAGCTTTAAAAATCTTGCAGGCTTTTGGCCACGAGGTGCGGACGCCATCTTTTAGATACCCTTTTGAACATGCCCATGCAGGGTCCCTTTTATTAATAACTTTGGGGAAATGTGGAAATTTTGCGAATCCTACAAAGGGGAAGCTAGATAAACACAAGAGGGAGAAAGGAATAGAGGGATATGTTGATAGGTAACGGGACGCTAACGACTTACCGCCTGTGTGCGGCGATTTTGGAATTGCCCGCAAAATTCAACTGGCGGTTTGCAGTGGCGCTAAACACTACCGCCACGATCTCCTGCACCTGGCGTTCATGACATCATCCAAGCGCGCATCGCCCCGGTAGCGACCAGGACCCGAAATTGATTCTCTCCCCCTGCCGCTTGGAACGACAGGTAGAGGAGGACGGTTTTCAGTCTTCTGGGAGCTGGGTGATCGCTATTTAAAGGCTTGCACTTCCTGTTTTTTTCTTTCTGAAATCAATGCTGCCATCGCACGTTGACAGAAGCAGAGAGGCGTTTGGAGAGATTTGACAGTTTCTCACTTGAAGGAATTTTGCTCGTCAGCAAAACTTATCAGGTTGCATTTCTCTTACCTTTGGTACTGCAACATTTACAAGAGTTAATGGGGGCTGTACTGGCACAGGACCTCGCCCTCCAGCTTCACCGTCGGAGACAGCGGAGGCAGAGAGAAAGATTAGAAAACGTGGCCAAAGGGAGGAGGGCCAACAGGGCTCTCAACAGGTGACCTTACCCTCCCAGGGTATTCCGGGAGCAGTTCTCATACATTCCTCTGTCAGAGGAGCAGTGCCTTAGTAGGCTCCGCTTCAGCAAAGAGGTGGTCACAGAGCTCTGACACCTCCTGCAGCCAGAGCTCCAGCCTCAGCTCAGGACCAGGACGTCTCTGTCGGTGGCGGTGACAGTCGCTCTCAATTACTACACCAGCGACTCCTTCCAGGCTTCAACAGGGGATATTGCAAACATTTTGCAGTTGGCCATCCATTGCTGCATCCAGGAAGTCACAGATGCTCTGTACAGAAGGAGAAAGGAGTACATCTCATTCCCCATGACCCGAGACAAACAGCATGAACATACAACAGAAAATGCTGGAAAAACTCAGCAGGCCAGGCAACATCCGTGGAGAGAAAATAGCATGAACGTACATGTGGCTTCCCATGGTTCAGGGCGCCATTGACAGCACCCATGTGGCATTGCGGGCACCTCATCACAATGCAGAGGTGTTCGACAACTGCAAAGGCTGCCACTCTCTGAACGTGCACTTGGTGTGCAACCACGGACAGTGCATCCTTGCCGCCAATGCCTGCTATCCTGGCAGCAGCCACAATGCATTTATCCTGCGCCAGACTGATGTCCCAGGACTGTTCCAACCACCGCATCAAGCTCGTGGCTGGCTGCTCAGGGACAAGTGTTATCCACTCACCGCCTGGCTGATGACACTGCTCCATAACTCCAACACTCCTGCTGAGCTCATATACAATGAGAGCCACAGCGCCACCAGGAACCTGATCGAACACACTATCGGTGTGCTAAAGCAACAGTTCTGCTGACTTGACCACTCTCGAGGGGCCCTGCAGCACTCCCCTAATCGAGTCTCCCTTTTCATTGTTGTGTGCTGCATGCTGCACAATCTGGCCATTCTGAGGACCCAGCCATTGCCACCAGGGATTGGTGAACCACCACAGGAGGTGGAAGAGGGAGAGGAGGAGGAGGAGGAGGCAGAGGAGGATGAAGAGGAGGAGGAGCAGCAATGTAGGAGGGAGCCCCTCAATGTTGCTTCTGCAAGGGCCATTTGTGAATGCCTCATTACACAGCACTTCCGATGAATGAGAGAGCAGATGGCATTTGGGCTCAACATCTGAAGGGATAATTGCTAGTCCTCGCCACTTTAGGGCTACCCCAGGTCAGGTGTATTCCTCAGATGTTCACTTTCAACTAAAGTTTGAGGTAGCCAAATCCTAAAGATGCTTAATTGGGTCTAAAGATCCAGACTAACTCTCCCTAAAGGAAAGGAACAACCTGAAAATGTTACCGTCCTCCAAATAGCACTTTTAATAAGTTTAGCTAGACTGTAACGTTCCTGATATTATGAGGGTCCGGAAAACTCCCCCAGAATTCTGCAACTCCTCACCAAAGAGTGTACAGAGATTGAGTTTGCGAGTTTGATACAGAAGTATTATGGAAGACAATTATAAAAATATATAGATTTATTAAAGAACCGACATGTATTTTACAGTTGGTGAGTCAATCGCAACATTAACAGTTCCAAAAAGAGAAAGCTTTACAATCTTATCACAGATCCTTATTCTCAAATCTTAACTTCGCTACAGTTTTACAGTTCTTAAAGTTTATTCAGGATATCCACCAAAATCAAATACAGTACAGTGCATTTGATCCCCGAAGTGCAAAGATTTGTAGACTTACAGAGCCTGCCTCTGAAGCCGAGAATCGCTTTGCCCCTTTACAGCGAGTCTAATATCCTATTTGAGAGTTCAATATTTATACCCTTTTCCAGTGGTATTCCTTTAAGTTTTTCTGCTGATGTAAGCTAATTATCTCTAATCATTTTTCTGCTGACTTTGATAATTCTTAGTCATCAAAGCTGGTAGCAATACAGAATTATGTCTCTACCCTAGGTGTTCTAAGCTTACCATAAAAACAGTGTGACAGCAGGTGCATTTTATTTGATGTCATTTTTATGAAGGCATACGTTTCTTAATTTTATGAGCTTATTTATGAAGTGTAATTTAGAACACCTTAACCAGGATGTACCATTATCTTCTTTCCAAAGATTCAGACTGTCAGGAGCCTTTAACCTTCTGTTTCAATAAGGTTATTGATTCAGTGTCAACAACCATCCAATCCCCATAGCCAGAAGCTTGCACACCCCTTCATAGCCAGGTCTCCAGATTTCCAGACCCAGTTTGTCATGTTTTAATAAGGCCAGAATTCTTTCATAGAATGGTGTATTTTTTCTGAATAGGTTATATGGCTTATTCCTTCACACAATCACATCATTACAGCCAGCTCACAGTCCCTATGACCGGCCAAAGTTCCAATGAGAAACATGACCAAATTCATTACGTTGAAATAAACAATTATTATTCTGCACAACTCTGTCTTATTAAACACAACCAATAACAAACAAACACAACAATTTATGAACAACCACAACTGGTTATTAGCACACAGAAATACTTCTTACCAAACTGAACAATATATTTACAAACACATCCAACTTTTGTACACAAACTCCCCCCATTTGCTCTAAAGATTTGATTTACTGGGCCTTCCTCAATGATCACCCTCCGCTTTGCAATTTCCCCCTCCCAACCCTACTGCTCCTCCGTAATGTGGTCCCAGTGGTTACAGCAAGTCTGGTGGAAGGCTGCTGATCTGGGAGCCAGAGACTGCAGATGGCCTTGCAGGACACCCTGAACCAGCTCTGGGCCTGGAGGGCCCAGCTGCAGACTGCACCACTCAGCATGGGTGGCAGCAGTCTGGGATGGCTGGGTTACAGGCTGTGGCAAGTGCAATGGCAGAGTGGCAGTGGTAGGAGCAGGAATGCTGTCATCCTGAGAGAGGACAGCACCTTCCTGCTAGACCAACAAAATGCCACTCCCCCGGGGCAGAATCTTAGCATCCAGAGCAATCTGCTCGAACACCGATTGCTGGCCTGCTGCGGCACCGTGAGATCCCTGGTGGACAGTGGGCGACCCAGCGATGATGGCAGCAGTCAGCGCTTGCATGGCATCAATCTGAGACTGCAGGAGAGTAGTCTGAGATTGGAGGCCACCAGCCAATGACTCAATTCCTGCACTAAGCTGTTGCGTTGCATCAGGCTGGGCTGCAATAGAAGCTGCCACCTCACCCAGTACACGTGGCTTGGGGTCTGGGTCCCCACGGTCTCCCTGCAAGTCAACCGTCCTTTGCAAAGTGCTAAAAATGGGCTTGAGGGTTTGTGCACAGATGGCAGCAGTGCTGGCGGTGGACTCCTCCAAGCTCCTAGCCAGTGCACTGCAAGATTCGAAATTTTCAGCAAAAATCACGCAAGAAACCTGGATAAAATAAGACTGTTTATTGACCAAAGCACAGAAAAACCTTTGATAAAAGGGCATACAAAATGGCCACCGGGCCCCGTGATCAGTTTCTGAACCATTTTATTTCTGTTACTGCAAGCCAGACAGGCTTGTGGATTGAAGACAGTAAGCCCGCGAAAGCCAGTATCTGGGAACCGAAACTCCGAGAAACAGCATACATATTCAATGGATTCTAAGTACAGGATGGGGCCCATCAAGATATGGGCGGACAATGCAAAAACACTTATACCCATTTATTGTACAAAGGAAAAACCATTTAGCAGCCATCAAGGAAAATCTCCGGACCGATCAATATGCGAACCGAGCCGCGGTGACAATGAAAAAGACATTAAAAGACATTATCGGCCAGGAAGGCCAGTTTAAGTTATCACCGGCTCCGTTACAAGACAAAGCGCCCCTGCAGAGATTTCTGCCCGCCAAAATTAATACAAAGACAGGACTATGATTTGGCGGGAGATAAGACTGTCCCAAAAGAGTATAACTATGGATTGAAAGTCCATCTAAGTTACTGGAACAACTTCGGACTTCTTCCTCGACTTCTGCTACGCTGGGCGACTTCAGACTTCTACTTCTTCAAGGACTTCTTCTACAAGGAACGAACGAAGGACGGACGGTGCCAGGCTAGGCGCCTCTTCCACTTCGGCAGATGCGGAATCGATGAAGACGTTTTCGTCTTTTTAAAGACGGACGACTTCGGTGAAAAGACAACGTGGTCGGTGTTCAGCTGAACAAGGCTCGGCCACGACGAGAAGACGACAAGGGTGGCCCGGGTACTGAGGTCGGGAGATCATCGATGATCCAGGCCGAAGGAGAAGACACCCTCAGGAAAACCGACGATCCAGGCCAGAGAGAGGACATTCCGGGCCTGACACTTCCGTGTCTCAACATCCCATTGGGTTGTTGCTCTGCTCCATGAACAAAAATCGACGACAGACTTAGTGGATCTCAACCTTGACGAGCGCTCATCGAGGCTGTGTCTACCCCACCACCTCGAGGGAGAGAGAATATCGACTGCGCCAAAAGCTTCCAAATCCACGTGACGACGGAAAGCGGTGCCAAAAGGCTGCGAACCCCCCTTTTTCGCAATTACAAGAGTGGTGAGCATGATCCCAAGTTCCCCAGGTCAAAACTTAGTTTAGGTATAGGGGAGGGAGTTAAGGGTAATCGTAATGTGTTTCCCCTTTTACGATGTGCCGTGTGTTCCCCATTTCCATAGAGTTAAGTTCATAAATTTGTGTATGATTGTAGTAACTTTAATCTGTGCCTATGACATGTATTTTGTAATGCTTCAAACTGTTTAAAAATAAAAGCATCCATTTCGTGCTATTCAACCTGGTCTATTGAGTTCTTTCTCTGCACTACTGTTCTCTGCATCTAAGTCCAAGGTCTAGAACCGTAGGGGGAGTGGGTCGAACCACTCAAGGGTAATTATTGCATGAAACCTGGCAGGAGACCAGAACGAGCAAGAGAAACCCCCTACAGAAATGGTGACCACGGCAGGACCTTGGCAGCAGGAAAGTAGTGTGTTAGATCAAGGTCTGAATAAACGAGATGTGATGGATGAAAGAATAGCCGATTATGTTTTTGGAAAAGTTAACCTCACAAAGCAATGGATATCTGACCTGTTGAGAGAAAGGCGCCCGCTAGACGCAGCCATCAAGTGGACAGCGGGTAAAGAGCATAAGAAATCTGCAGAGAAGACGGTCTGGCTGATGTGCTACAAGAAGCAAGTCCAGCTTTTGGACCAGGTCGTTGCAGCACAGACAGCCCAGATCAACGGTTTGCTTAAAGACGTAGAGGAGAAGGTTGTGGGAGGTCAGCAACTGATTGAAGCGCTTAACGCGCTGAATCAGGAACGCCACTCCATAATTCGCTGCCACGAGACCCGGGTAGAATATATAAAATGTCAGGTCATAGAAGCCAAGGCCAGTGAAGGTAGAATGAGAGAGAGGTGTTTCCGTCTCGCTAAGCAAATAGAGGCCCAAGAGGAAAAACTTCTGGGAGGCAGGGCAGCATATAAGATGGCCATGGAGGATAGATCTGAGAGCACCGACCACAGCGCTTGCAGCCGGGAGCAAGAGGACCTGAGAATGGCCCTAGCCAAGGCAAACGGGTTGGTGTGTCTCATAAATCCACCAGCGAGTCAGCTATTGCTAGCCAAGGAATCCAAAAGACCGATCCCACAAGAGGCAGTTGGGGTACCAACTCCCGAACCCTCTGCGCCTCCTGCTTATGAGGAGTCTTGGACTCCGGAGAAGGAGACGGAGACGGTAGAGGAAGAGAGTCCTGAGGTAGAGCAACCCCAGATAGTAGAGTCAGGGCCGGCGCCGATGTGTCCAACGAGACACCGGAGGCTCGGTCCAAATGAAGCGAATGGCGATAACGGACCCCTTGAGAGTCAGATCGTAATGCCCCATAGCGCACGACAGCTAAGAGAAATGATAAGTCACATCCCAAAACTCTCCGAGTCAGGAGATCCCTCCGTGCATTTCAGGGACGTGGAGCAGACCGCAGCAGTCAATGACTGCGACGGGGTTGAACAGTCTAAAATGCTGCTGTTCTCCCTGGACAGTTCGCTCCTCCAGTGTCTCCCTGACGAGAGCAAGAGAGGGCACAGGGACTATGGGTTGCTACGGGATGAGATTCTGGAGATCATGGGAGAGGGGAGCGGAACTCCGTTCCTCCGTTTAGAAAAGACAGTGCAGCTAGAGGGAGAACCCCCACGGGTTTTCGCTGACAGGTTGTGGCCAGTGTATCGGCGCAGCTGCCCGGGCGGGCCGGCCCGGGCCGGGCTGGATGGTGAACAGAGAGCTCATTGGCTTCGATGCCTTGTAGCAGGTTGCTTGCCAGTAGTGAGAGAGCAGGCCAAAGCATGGTTTGACCCCACTAACGCCCGCTCCATGGAGGATCTAGTACTAGATCAGCTCACGATCAGTTATAGGAACAACAAAGGCAAGAAAACGCCTGTTGTAAAAGGAAAGGTGCATGAGGTGAGGCCCGCAGCCTCTGCTAAAAGGGAATGGCGTCAGGAGGGAAATCGCCCTCCCCAAGCCAACAGCAGTTGTTACGGGTGTGGGAAGGAGGGTCATTGGCGCAAGGACTGTAGGAATCCATGGAAGGATAAGAGAGAGAGAGCGTTCACCGCAGCCCAAGACCGAGCCCAAGCCCAAGTCGCCCACGGTCCGATCGTTTACCCAGCACCAGCACAAGCACAAGTGCAGACCGCTGCCCCAACACCAGTCCAGAACCCAACCGTAGCCCCCGCCCCAACCAAATGGGGTGGTGCGGTTGTGGATCCCGCTGCGATCGAGTCAATCATACAGACAATGCGGTCTCTGATGACCTCGCAGGGGAAAATAGCTGTCACCACCGGCATTGGCGTTCCCGAAGCTCCGATCGCTGTACCCAAATGATTAGAGTCGGCGCAGCCCGTCTACCTGTGTCCGCTCCGCTATGACGCATGGAGACGACCCCTCGTAGAGATGGAGGTAGGGGAGGTGAAGGAAACCTATCTGTTGGACACGGGCGCATCGTGCACCGTAATCCACGCAGATAACCCCATCACCTCGCCTCTGTCCACCGGGGTCCCATATCGTCTGTTGGGCTTCATGGGCGAAGAACAGGCTGGCGCACATTCCTTTCCCCTCTCCATTCGTTTAGGACCACTCCGCACCACGTGCAAGTGTATCCTGATGAAGTGGGAGGTGGGAGGTGGAACGGGAGTCCTGCGGTCTGATTTCTTGGTAGCCCATGGGATCCACGTGGACCTGAGAAATCATTGTCTCTGGGGAGAGGGTACGAGTGTGGAGGGGATAGAAAGTGTTGAGAAAACCCCTACGAAGGCGCAGGTTGGCCGGCGAGAAGTAAAATTCTTGGGTCTAACCCTATGCGCTGGCGAGAGAACCGTAGACCAGGAGGAAGAACCGGAATCAGTGAAAAATCCGCCGGTCTGCGCCACTCGTACAGCAGAGGTGTCCCAACGAAAAAGGTGGTTTCACATGAAGCGGTGTAAACTGTTTAAATCGGGTGCACAAGGGCCATCAAAGGGGACCAGGTCTGGGAACAAAGATCCTCAGCCTGTAACAGAGTCACAGACCACACAGGCTGGAACAGTAGCCTGCGTGAAGGGAGAGGCCATCCCATTGGAGTGGGAGGTCTCATCTTTTGAATGGGATTTAGGCAGGAGAGAGCCCGAACAGCTCAACCTCGCTTTAGACCCAATCACGGAGGAGGAAGAGTCAGAGGACGACGATCCCGCCCTCGACTCAAGCTTGGGGGAGGTAGGGAATGGGGGCGGAGACTCACTACCTGTAGGGACAGGTGAGGTGGAGTCGGAAGCCACAGATCCCGACCCCGGGGGGGCGGAGCCTGAGGGAGGGGAGCTGGAGCCGGCAGCTGTGGAGGAACCACAGGCTGTGACGGTGGCAGTCCCAACCCCCGGCCCATCAGCCCCGGGAGCCCAACCCAAAGCAGCCCCTCGTAGGTCGGCTCGAGCGCCCCAGCCCAGAAAATTTTGGCCAGATTCTCCCCATCTTTCCCAACCACGGTTTAGAGCAGCCCCAGGAAGGCATGGTCCCCGTTCAACAGTGACAGGCTGCGGGGGATCAAAGCCAAAGATCAGTGCAGCCCCACCGCAGGGTGTGGCGCACGACAGACCTCACAGGGATTAGGCAAGCCGCCCCGCGGAGGGCGGCGCTGTACTTAAGTTAAGTTAGGTAATTATGGCGATAATTTAAGGAAATGTATATAGCGTTAAGATGTGTTAAGGGTACAATTTTGGAATCTGCCCGGTATGTGTGTTTGTTTGGGAGCGGGGTCCAGGAACCCGCGCGTCCATTTAATTAGGCCAGCACCTATTGGGAGCCCGGCTACATCATTTTATTGGTTACAGAAACCTGGGATATGATGGAAAAGATTCTCATCGCGTTCATGGCGATCGGGTGCGGGTGGGCCTACCGAGGCCGCAACAAGGACGTCATCATTTTCGGGTGCTCCGGGGACACGGCCCCCATCGCAACGGATGGGACAGGGGAGCGAGAGGTTGAGGAAACCGCCACCTACTTCCACCAAGGGAGATGGCCAGGTTGGCTGGGGGCGAATTCTACGGAATATTCCAGCAATTTCGGTTTTGCCTACCAAGAGACTTCGTTAACGTGCCCTCGGGTGAGGATCCTTGCACCCAGAGTAAGCGTTACCGTGGGAAAGAGGATTTGTCTGGTGTGCAATGGGAACATACCACTAAGGCGATAATGGGAACGTACCACTAAGGCGATGGTGGTGGCTACGAAAGCTGGGAAAGAACATGAGAAACTCTACGGTCGAGTGGGAGCGACTGGGTAATAATACCCATCGGACTATTACGGGGACTCACGGACAATTACGTGTGTGTTGGGACAAATGGTGGGAACCAGATGAAGGAATATATGTCTGTATGTGGGGTTCGAGACACGTCTGCCCCAAGGGCGTATCCATCTTCTTCCAGAGGCAGTGGCAGGATGAAGGGAAGGGGATGAGATGGGATGTTAGCACTCGAGCGTGCGGAGCCCCATACTCCCCTATTCCGGTAAACGCCACTGAACTCATCACCCGCCCACGCAAGCCCCTGCCCACGCTTCCGACAGCACTAGCCCAGAAAGGAGGGTGCCCAACCACCACCAAGGGACCTGGGAACGGTTTAGTATTGGTACTCACCGGTCAGGTGCTGTACCAAGGGGTACACTACGCGGTGGCCTCAGTGATTTTAAATCTCACTGAGGTACGATTGCCGGAGTGGTGTCCCAAAGAAACGGAACAATTATACCAGGTCCTGTTAACCCGTATGTTTAGACAGTTTTACGAATTTGACTTTGCCGACATCGACAGAGACAAATTATACACCACACCGCCAGAAGTGTTGGATCGAGTCGGGAGGCAAAGAAGGGGTACTGTAAATGACATATTCACTGCTTTTAATACCGGGACATCTGTCGTCAACGCTCTAGACAACGTGGAGCTGCAGACACAGATCAACGGTTTAAAAGCCCAGTTAAGGAACATACTGACAGACGAAAATAAGGTAGTGGGTTCTGAGTTACATGAGGACCAGGCCATGACACTACACTTTAAGGATATAATCGCTGAGCTGGAGAAACACACGAGAACGGTAAATGCGCTCATTAAGGAGGATTGGAATGCGTCCGATCAAGCTGCGCAAAACGAGGCCTGTGTGCTGTACGGGGCGTGGTTACTGGGCGAGGGCCGCAGTAATCTTGAGGATTTAAAACAGGGTTTGGTCCCGTCCTGGATCAGCAACAAGCACTTGCAAGCGCTCCACCCTTTTGAGAATGCATTAAGCCCGTGCCAGCTCAGACTAGCCGCAGAAGCATACCCAGTCCCAGTGGACTGCGGACATTCGAATCATACTATCATGGGAATAGTAGTAAGAATGCCAGTGTTGGGTCCCGCAGCAAAGCCCGCCCCGGTATACAGATTAGAGAACATCGGAGTCATTCAGGGGGGCGCACACATTCGTTACGCAGTGGTCCCGCCTTACGTCATCAGATGGGAGCGTACGATGACAGGCACCGACCTCTCGGGATGTCGGAGCCGGGGAGCACACATTATCCTGTGTCCCCAGCACTTGAATGCCTTTTTGAAACCACAGTGCGGGTTCAGAACTGCTAGCGCGAAGCCGGTAAATTGCACCATGGAGGCAATGGCAGAGGACCATGTGCCCCCGCAGGTAGCACATATCGGGGGTGGGACATACTGCGTCACCACTGCAGCGCCTCAGTACCGATACGGACAACACGAGTGGTGTTCGATCGGTGATAGCAGCTTCTGTTTCAAACCCAGGGCCGAGGTTCAAGTGGCGCAACAACGAATTGTCCCCATTCCTGCGCCCTCCACCGTTCACATCACTATCGAAGAGAATTTCACAGACTTACAACGATTTGTCGCGCATTTTGGTTATGTCATTCCCCCTCTTCCCGAACACCTCACAAAGATTTTAAAAGCCGTTATAGTTTCACAGAAACATTTCTACACACTGGAGCAGAAGACTTTAGAGATAGGAAAAGACATATTGGACATAACCATCCCACCATGGTGGGACTTGTTCACCAACATAGAGGTCCCAGCCTGGATTAGAATAGCATCCCACATCCTAGTAGTGTGTCAGGTTTTAATTGTGATATTATTGCTCTTCGTGCATTGCAAAAGAGGCAAACGCCTCCAGAGGCACGAGAACGCAGGAGAATGGAGAGAACGCTATGTGCGAATGGGGGAAGAAGACACCCCACTTTAAGCTGCTAGTATAAGATTAAGCGTCCCTCCATTTTAAAAAGTTTTCAAACTTCGCGTTTTTTTGTGTTTGTTTTGGGTTATAAGGAAATAAGTATTGTTATGTTATTAGTTGTTCTTAAGTTTTTGGATTAATAAAAGGTGTGTGCAAATGGTGCAAGAGGGTATTGACCCCTGCACATCTGAGATGAATGTGTTATAGTTTAAGATATGCTGTCTATGATGGTCCAAATGAGCAAAAGGTCATTTTCGTTTTCTTCGGAAATGGGAACTTCATGTGTCGTGAGGGTCATAGATAGTTAAGTGCCAGGAATGTTTGGATGTGGGAAATCAGGGAAAATTTGCTCACCAAGGATAATTGATACTTTAAGCAAGCTATCAGTATCACAGGGGGGCCTGTAAGATTCGAAATTTTCAGCAAAAATCACGCAAGAAACCTGGATAAAATAAGACTGTTTATTGACCAAAGTAAGCTTGCACAGAAAAACCTTTGATAAAAGGGCATACAAAATGGCCGTCGGGCCCCGTGATCAGTTTCTGAACCATTTTATTTCTGTTACTGCAAGCCAGACAGGCTTGTGGATTGAAGACAGTAAGCCCGCGAAAGCCAGTATCTGGGAACTGAAACTCCGAGAAACAGCATACATATTCAATGGATTCTAAGTACAGGATGGGGCCTATCAAGATATGGGCGGACAATGCAAAAACACTTATACCCATTTATTGTACAAAGGAAAAACCGTTTAGCAGCCATCAAGGAAAATCTCCGGACCGATCAATATGCGAACCGAGCCGCGGTGACAATGAAAAAGACATTAAAAGGCATTATCGGCCAGGAAGGCCAGTTTAAGTTATCACCGGCTCCGTTACAAGACAAAGCGCCCCTGCAGAGATTTCTGCCCGCCAAAATTAATACAAAGACAGGACTATGATTTGGCGGGAGATAAGACTGTCCCAAAAGAGTATAACTATGGATTGAAAGTCCATCTAAGTTACTGGAACAACTTCGGAGCTCTTCCTCGACTTCTGCTATGCTGGGCGACTTCAGACTTCTACTTCTTCAAGGACTTCTTCTACAAGGAACGAACGAAGGACGGACGGTGCCAGGCTAGGCGCCTCTTCCACTTTGGCAGATGCGGAATCGATGAAGACGTTTTCGTCTTTTTAAAGACGGACGACTTCGGTGAAAAGACAACGTGGTCGGTGTTCAGCCGAACAAGGCTCAGCCACGACGAGAAGACGACAAGGGTGGCCCGGGTACTGAGGTCGAGAGATCATCGACGACCCAGGCCGAAGGAGAAGACACCCTCAGGAAAACCGACGATCCAGGCCAGAGAGAGGACATTCCGGGCCTGACACTTCCGTGTCTCAACATCCCATTGGGTTGTTGCTCTGCTCCATGAACAAAAATCGACGACAGACTTAATGGATCTCAACCTTGACGAGCACTCATCGAAGCTGTGTCTACCCCACCGCCTCGAGGGAGAGAGAATATCGACTGCGCCTGAAGCTTCCAAATCCACGTGACGACGGAAAGCGGTGCCAAAAGGCTGCGAACCCCCCTTTTTCGCAATTACAAGAGTGGTGAGTATGATCCCAAGTTCCCCAGGTCGAAACTTAGTTTAGGTATAGGGGAGGGAGTTAAGGGTAATCGTAATGTGTTTCCCCTTTTACGATGTGCCGTGTGTTCCCCATTTCCATAGAGTTAAGTTCATAAATTTGTGTATGATTGTAGTAACTTTAATCTGTGCCTATGACATGTATTTTGTAATGCTTCAAACTGTTTAAAAATAAAAGCATCCTTTTCGTGCTATTCAACCTGGTCTATTGAGTTCTTTCTCTGCACTACTGTTCTCTGCATCTAAGTCCAAGGTCTAGAACCGTAGGGGGAGTGGGTCGAACCACTCAAGGGTAATTATTGCACAAAACCTGGCAGGAGACCAGAACGAGCAAGAGAAACCCCCTACAGCACCCATGCTCTCGGGCACACTTGCCATTGCACCCATGAGCTCAGTATGTATGCTCATCGCCTGTGTGGTCATCACCTGGACATCGAGGTCCTCATCTGTGTCCTGTGCAGCAGAACTCATGTGTGCACTCACCCTCAGGGAAGATGGCCCCCAGGCTTCCCTTTCCCCATGGCATTGCTGCAGACCGCTGGGTCCTGGAGCTTCATAAGAACATAAGAAATAGGAGCAGGGATAGGCCATTCAGCCTCAATGCCACTTTCCCGCCTGCTCCTCATAACCCTTGACTCCCCTATTGCTCAAATATATGTCTGTCTCCGCCTTCAATATATTCAATGACTCCGCCTCCAGAGTTCTCTGGGGTAGAGAATTCCAAAGATTCACGACCCTCTGAGAGAAGAAATTCCTCCTCAACTCCCCTTATCCTGAAACTATGCCCCTAGTTCTAGATCCCCCCACGAGGGGAAACATCCTTTCAGCATCTAGCCTGTCAAGCCCCCTCAGAATCTTCTATGTTTCAATAAGATCACCTCTCATTCTTCTGGCCTTTATTACAAGGGGGATGGAGTATAAAAGTAGGGAAGTCTTGCTACAACTGTACAGGGCACTGGTGAGACCACAGCTGGAGTACTGCATGCAGTTTTTGTCTCCTTATTTAAGGAAGGATATATTGCATCGGAGGCAGTTCAGGGAAGGTTCACTGGGTTAATTCCTGAGATGAAAGGGTTGTCTTATGAAGAAAGGTGGAGCAGCTTGGGCCTATACTCATTGGAGTTTCGAAGAGTGAGAGCAAACATTCCATTTGCCTTCCTAATTACTTGCTGTACCTGTATGCTAACGTTTTGTGTTTCCCTCTGTACTGCAGCATTTTGTAGTCTCTCTTCATTTAAATAATAATTTGCTTTTTTATTTCTCCTACCAAAGTGAATAACCTCACATTTTCCCACATTATACTCCATCTGTCAAATTTTTGCCCACTCACTTAACCTATCTATATCTCTTTGCATGCTCTTTGTGTCCTCCTCGCAACTTGCTTTCCCACCTATCTTTGTATCATCAGCAAATTTGGCTACAGTGCACAAGGTCCCTTCACCTGAGTCATTAATATAGATTGTAAATAGTTGAGACCCCAGCACTGATCCCTGTGGCACCCCACTGGTTACAGTTTCCCAACCAGAAAATGACCCATTTATCCCGACTCTTTGTTTTCTGTTAGTTAGCCAATCATCTATCCATGCTAATATAATACCCACAACCCCATGAGCTCTTATCTTGTGCAGTAACCTTTTATGTGGCACCTTATCAAATGCCTTCTGGAAATCCAAATACACAACATCTACTGGTTCCCCTTTATCCACCCTGCTCATTACATCCTCAAAGAACTCTAGTAAATTTGTCAAACATGATTTCGCTTTCATAAAACCATGTTGACTCTGCTTGATTGCATTATGATTTTCTAAATGTCCTGCTATTACTTCCTTAATAATGGATTCCAGCATTTTCCCAATGACAGATGTTAGGCTAACAACACAACGTATTGTTCTAAGAAACCATCCTGAATATATTCTATGAACTCATCCTCAAGGCTGCCTTGCATTCTGCCTCCCTCCTTTCTTGAATAGGGGCGTTACATTTGTGGTTTTCCAATCTGCTGGGACCTCTGCAGAATCCAGGGAATTTTGGTAGATTAGAACGAATGCATCCACTAACTCTGCAGCCTCTTCTTTTAAGACCCTAGGATATAGGCCATCAGGTCCAGGGGACTTGTCAGCCTTTAGTCCCATTAGTTTGCCTAGTACTTTTTCTCTAGTGATAATCATTGTTTTAAGTTCCTCCCTCACTATAGCCCCTTGATTATTAATTATTATTGGAATGCTTTTAGTGTCTTCTACTTTGAAGACCGATACAAAATATTTGTTCAAAATCTCTGCCATTTCCCTGTTTCCAATTATTAATTCCCCAGTCCCATCCTCTAAGGGACCAACATTTACTTTCGCTACTTTCTTCCCTTTTATATACCTGTAGAAGCTCTTACTGTCTGTTTTTGTATTTTTTGCTAGTTTACTTTCATAATCTATCTTCTAAAAATTTCCCAGTCCTCTGGCCTACCACTAATCTTCGCAACATTGTATGCCTTTTCTTTCAATTTAACACCATCGTTAACTTCTTTAGTTAGCCATGGATGGTTCATCCTTCTCATAGAGTCTTTCTTCCTCACTGGAATAAACCTTTGCTGAGAGTTATGAATTATCTCCTTAAATGTCTGCCACTGATTATCTACCATCTTACCCTTTAATCTATTTTTCCAGACTACTTTAGTCAACTCTGTCTTCATACCTTTGTAATTGCGTTTATTTAAGTTTAGGACACTAGTTTCAGATCCAAGCTTCTCACCCTCAAAATGAATTTGAAATTCTACCATGCTATGATCACTCTTCCCTAGAGAACCCGTTACTTTGAGATCATTAATTAATCCTGTCTCATTAAACATTACCAGATCTAAAATAGCCTTCACCCTGGTTGGTTCCACAATGTATTGTTCTAAGAAACCATCCCGAATATAGTCTATGAACTCATCCTCAAGGCTACCCTTGCCAATTTGATTTGTCCAATCTATATGAAGATTAAAATTGTCCATGATTATCGCAGTACCTTTCTTACAAGCCTCTATTATTTCTTGATTTATACTCTGTCCTACAGTGTAGCTACTATTAGGGGGCCTATAGACTACTCCCACCAATGACATATTTCCCTTACTATTTCTTTTATCCACCCAAACTGATTCTACATCTTGATCTTCTGAGCCAATATCATTTCTCACCACTGCACTGATCTCATCCTTTATTAACAGAGCTACCCCACCTCCTTTTCCTTTCTACCTATCTTTCCGAAGTGTCATATAGCCCTGAATATTCTGTTCCCAGCCTTGGTCACCTTGCAACCACGTCTCTGTAATGGCGATCATAACATACCCATTTATTTCTAATTGTGCCGTCAACTCATCTATCTTGTTACGAATGCTGCATGCATTCAGGTAAAGAGCCTCTAATTTTGTCTTTTTACCATTTTTACCTACTCTGAAACTTTTAGTTGGTGCATGCTTATGTTCTGTCTCCTCCTGTCATACTTTGGTTATCATTACACCTATCGCTACCCTGCACCATTGACTTGTCCTTTCTCTTTGACTTTCTAAATTGCCCTTCACCTGAACCCTCCCCCCACTATTTAGTTTAAAGCCCTATCTACCGCTCTAGTTATTCGATTCGCCAGGACACTGGTCCCAGCATGTTCAAGTGAAGCCCGTCCCAACGGAATAGCTCCCTCTTTCCCCAGTTCTGGTGCCAGTGCCCCATGAATCAAAACCCATTTCTCCCACACCAAACTTTGAGCCACGCATTCATCTCTCTGATCTTATTGACCCTACGCCAACTTGCTCATGGCTCAGGTAGTAATCCAGAGATTATTACCTTTGTGGTTCTGCTTTTTAATTTGGCCCCTAGCTGCTCATACTCCCTCAGCAGAACCTCTTTCTTAGTCCTACCTATGTTGTTGGTACCTACATGGACCACGACAATTGGATCTTTCCCCCCCCCACTCCAAGTTCCTCTCCAGCCCCTAGTAGATGTCCTTAACCCAGGCAATACAGCCTTCGGGACTCACGCTCTCAGCTGCAGAGGACAGTATCTATCATTTTACATTCCTTCTTACTCCCCCAACTTGAATGGCCCCCTGTACTACGGTGCTGTGGTCAGTTTACTCATCCACCCTGCAGTCCCTGCTCTCGTCCACACAGGCTGCAAGAACCTCATACCTGTTGCACAAGTGCAAGGGTGGAGGCTCCTCCAATGCTACCTCCTGGATCCCCAAACCTGCCTCAGTTTCAGTCACACCATCCTGTCCCTGACCACGGACCAGAATTGAGGTATTTAATCTAAGGGGTGTGTCTGCCTCCTGGAACAAAGTATCCAGGTAACTTTCTCCCTCCCTGATGTATCGCAGTGTCTGAAGCTCGGACTCCTGCTCATCATCTCTGAGCCAAAGTTCCCCGAGCTGCAGACACTTACTGCAGATGTGGTTGCTGTGGATCACACTGGTGTCCACCAGCTCCCACATGCTATAGTTGCAACACATCGCCTGCCCTGCCATCTCTCTTGTATTTTATTTAACTAAAGAGGTTTTCAATGTTTGGAATATCACTCAATTGTCTATATATAGTTTGCTAGCTGGCGTGCCCGGCGGTGCCGAGGCTTTTTCGAGGGCATGTTGTTGTTGGAAGAGAGAGAGCGACTGGGGGAAAAGCGAGAGAGTGACTGGGGGGGAAGAGAGAGAGCGACTGGGGGGGAAGAGAGAGAGCGACTGGGGGGAAGAGAGAGCGTGACTGGGGGGAAGAGAGAGCGCGACTGGGGGAAGGGGGGAGAGAGAGTGCGACTGGGGGGAAAGGAGGTGGAGGGGAGAGGGAGGGGAGGGGGAGGGGGGAGGGGAGGAGGGGGAGGGAGATGGAGGGAGAGGGAGAGGGAGGGGGGAGGGGGAGGGTGGGGAAGGGAGGGGAAGGGAGGGAGGGGGAGGGGGAGGAGGGGGGGGAGGGGGAGGGGGAGGGGATGGGGAGGGGGAGGGGAGTGGAGGGGGAGGGGGGAGGGGGAGGGGGAGAGGGGGAGTGGGGGAGTGAAGGGGAGGAGGAGGGGGGGAGGAGGGGGAGGGGGGAGGGGGAATGGGAGGGGGGAGGAGGGGAAGGGGGGAGGAAGGGCAGGGGGAGGAGGAGGAAGAGGAGGGGGAGGGGGGAGGAAGGGGAGGGGGAGGGGGGAGGAAGGGGATGGGGGAGGAAGGGGGGGAGGAAGGGAGGGGAGGGGAGGGGGGAGGAAGGGGAGGGGGAGGGGGGGAGGAAGGGGAGGAAGGGGGAATGGGAGGGGAAGAGGAGGGGGGAAGGGGAGGAGGAGGGGGGAGGAAGGTGGGGAGGGGGAGGGAAGGGGAGGGGAGGGGGAGGGAGGGAAGGGGAGGGGAGGGGGAGGGAGGGAAGGGGAGGGGAGGGGGAGGGAGGGGAGGGGAGGGGGAGAGGTGAGTGGGAGAGGAGGGGAGGGGAAGAGGGGAGGGGGTGGGGGAGGTGGGGGAAGGAGGGTGTGAGAAAGGGAGTGGGGGAGCTAGCAGACCCTCTCCCCTCTGCCGGCGATTGCTCCGCTGAGCTCCATGCTGCCCCACGCACTGACATGCCGAGCACAGCGCCCCGGTAAGCCCAAGCCCCGCCCTCCTGAGGCCAGGCCTGAGATGGCCGATTGCAGCTGGCCGGGCCCGGTTGCCTTGGTAATCCTCCTCCCCTCTCCGCCTCCCGATCTCCGGGAACGGGCCTGGGCTCTGAGCGGCTTGAAACGGCCGATTGCGGCTGGCGAGCCCATTTGCTGGGTTAACCCTCTCCGCTCCCCCTCCCCCTCCCGAGCCCGCACCCCCCACTAACCTGCTCGCTTCCCTCTGGCCACGCTCTGTGTGGAGGTGTGCCTACACCGTGCAGCGCGAGCGCGAATGAAGCGCGAGGAGCTTGCAGTGAGCCCAGCCAGCCTTTACCAAGATGGCTGGCCGCTGGTTCAGAATCGGGCCCAGCGGGATGGCCGGTGCGTAGCTCGGGCGTGGCTGGGCAACAGATGCCCGGGCTTCAAGGCCTGCCTGGAAAAACGGTGAAAGGTACGAAAATTATAGAGGTTAGAAAAAAGATTTACAAACGAATTAACTTTTTAAAAAACAATTTGTGTTTTAAAAGCAACTTTTTTTTTGGTGGAAATTTAGATTTGAAAAGAAACACGCAGAAAGCGGAAAAAGAAATGAAAAGTTTGGAATGAAGATGGCGGCGACTCACCTCGGTTCAGAACGATAAGGCCCGCCCACACACGCACCAATTGGTCGACCGTCAGGTCACCGAAGTCTAGGATTGGTCAATTGTCCCGTCACTCGACTCTAGGAGGGCCCGCCCGCACACGCCAGGTACCCACCCCCGCCACGCAGCAATTGGTCAACCGTCGGGTCGGTCGACCTAACGATTGGTCGACCTC